>NC_083861.1:12125312-12434583 GCF_029169275.1 Apis cerana
ACTTGTACCATTTATACGGAAAGATGTCATCGGTAGTTTTTTGCGGAAAAAGAAACTTTTAAATAGAACATATTGAAAATTCTTGTTATTAAGAAATTTGTAATTTTTTGTTAAACGCATTTTTTAAAAACTACGTATTTTGACTTGGAACTCTAAGAAGAGTTGAATTTGTATTGCTGCTGCACATGTGATCCTTTAGGTGTTATCTTCGATTCGTAATGAAGAAGTTTACAATTAAAGGCGTGCTTGACGGTTTCCGATCGTCGGTACCGCAACCCGTCAAACCCGATCAAGAAATCGTCGAAAATTTACGACCGGAACATTTTCAAGTAAAGAAGGTCAGTGACAATAACATATTATTAATTTTAAATTATACATATATAAATAGACTTGCAATTATCTTATTTAATTTTAAGATGTATGAAAGTAATTTGCGTATGTTATGTATTTTCAATCTATAATATTATTTTCTTTTGAAATTTCTAGTTTATAATTGGAATGACCCAATTAAAAAATATTAATTGCATTCTGCGATCTATTTTGAGATTTATCTTTTACATATTTTAGTATGATTATATGATTTATATATAACTATGAAATTAATATATTAATTAGATACATATTATTACATGTAAATTATTAATATATAATTATATCGTAATGAAGTAAAATCATCCATGTTATATTATCATCGTGAAAGTAATTTATACTATGATACTGCTCCTATTAATCATATATAGAAGTATTTAAAAATAATTATAAATAAGATATGATAAAAAATATATATTATAAAAATAATTAAAAGTAAAAAGATTTAATTATATATATTTAGTATATCTTAAATACATTCGAAATTGTAACTATTATTTTAAAGTTAATATAAATGTAATTATTAATTTAAATAGATATAGAATAAGTAAATCTATTTGTTGGTAAACAATATCTTTTCAAATATTTTTTGATATATCCATTTTCGATAAATGATATTGAATATAAGGTATACTTATTGAGAATTAATATATGTGTATATATGTATATATATATATATATATATATGTATATATATATATATATATATACACACACACAGACACGAAAGATTAATTAACTATATTTAAATATAGTTAAATTAAATAGCGATTATTTGTTATAGAAGATATATATAATGAAAATAATAATATAATGATAACAAATATCATGAAAATATAAATTAATTGTGAGAAAATTAAATATGAATTAAATTATAAAAAAAAATTATTCAAATTATAATTGTATAGTAAATAAATAAATGAAAGAATAAAATCTATGTAGGCATCCGTATAAAAATATTTTCTTATGAATATTGATTGAAATTTTTTTTTAAAATATACAAGTTCTTAAATTATTTCAAATATGTTTTAAAATTTTTAATCGATTTTGAAATCAATTTGTTTAATTCCGATTTTAATTCCGATATTAATTGTTCCAAAAAAAAATTTAAATAAATTTAAATAAAAGAATTAATCATTATTTTTAATTTTTTCAAAACTTTACATTTATTTCTTCATTTAATATATGTATTACATATTTTAATCGATTAATATCTTTAACATTCTAAATAAAAGAAGATTATTATATTATATATGAAAGAAACATGCATGATGCATATCTGATATCGATAGTTTATCCTAAGTATATGTATATTATATATTATCAAGCTAACATTTGTGGATCGCGTATCAACATGACATAGAAAAATATTATTATTGAATATTATTGAATATTATTTTAAAATCGTTTAAATCTAATGATGAAAATTAATTCGAATAAACGAATTTTTTAGCAATAACATTACAATATATTAACATTATTTTAATAGCATTTTTTATTCTAACAACATAAATAAAAAAAATTAATAGAATTTATATAAAATAATTACATAATAATTATTTACTATAAATATTATATTTGTATTTTTAATATTTTTTAGAAAAGTTTGAAGATTTAATCTAATTTCTTAAAATTTTTTTATTAATTATTTATTTAATGTGTATAGATATAAATCAGAATATAATTCAAAGACAAATTCAAGGATTCAATAAATAAAAACATCGTAATTTTAAAATAAATTTATAAAGTATGATTTATAAATATAATTTTTATAAAATACGAAGCAACAATTAGGAATAAAACTCAAAATTCACAATAATTGTGCTAATAAATGCGCTATCGATAAATAGCGTGTGTTTTAACATTTTAATTCATTGGATATTCAAACAAAATTTGCTATTTTTAGAAAGAAAAAAAGCTCGAAATGTAAAACTTGTAGAAGATTTAAAATTTTTATATTTTTGATAATATATACATTATAATTTGATAATATATTACATAAAAATAAAAATATTATTATTTATATAAATTATATTATAAATAAAATATTGTTTATATATTTATTTATATTTAATAAATTTTTATATAATATATATAATATTTTTTTATCTTATAAATTTGTTTTATAAAGCGGAAAGTATGATTCAATTTTTTCCACCACTTTGTGATTTTGGCTATTTCAAGTAAAAGAAATATTAAAAAGAAATATACAATATGTAAATATCATTTATTGTTTTATAATAATATTGAAATTATTATTTTTCTAGCATTTTTATCAATGCATCTGTTTTGATATATGAATTTTACGATTAATTATATTTTTTATTTCACAATTAATTCAAAGTATAAAACGATGTTTAAACTAATGCAACAAACATTGCAAAATGCGCGCATAAAAGAGGTTACTTTTAATGGAAGTGAATGCAGGCCGGGATTCGACACAGCTGTGTCGATAGCAATATCGAAACGAATTTCTCTATCTTCTACGTTATGCGTATCGGTTTATGCACCTTTAAAAACAATTATGTCAGCTATATAAACTGATATAAACTGTTATTGGCAAAATGAAATTTCAACTCAAAGTACATAATAATCTGTTATAATGTAATACATACGATATAAAATAAAATGTTAATATTTCTCAATATTCTTTTACTATTCATGAACTGTACATACTGATTGTACGTGTGATTATAAATATTTAGAAGCGTAATTACGATAATATTAAACGGAAATTATTGAACAGATTTCTCGATTTTTAATAAACATGGACGAATATTTTTTTTTCTTTTATAATAAAGACGTATAAAGGAGGCTTTAATATCATAAAAAAAACTTTTGAAAAATTTTAATTGTTTAACGAAGAATTTTTTATATTTAAAAGATTATACGTAGAACATCAAATTTCTGACTTTCTTATGTTTTTTTTTTACTTCTTTTTTAAACTATTATAAATATATAATTAATTTTTAAAATGTAAAAATTTGCCTTTTCGCATAATCATATTAATGTGTTGTTTCAGCAATATGATCTTGCGGAAAGCAAATGTTAACTGCTGATACTATGTATATAAAAATGCTTAGTTAACAGGATTTTAATATTCAAATTTTTAATTATTTTTTAAATATATTCCTGATTTATCATCGAAAAATTAAAATTGTATATGTATTATTGATAACATATATATAACGTACTTACTGACAAAAATGATCAAAGTAGATTAAAATTGAAATTTAATATAAAATTTATCAAATGCTTGCTAAGAATGATTTATTTAAAAGTTATAATTGATTTTTTCGTTTCACAGCTTCAAGAATTTATTAAAAAACTTTATAAAATTAATTTTATATTTTAAATTTCAAGATATTTAATCCGGATTATTTATGAATAGAAGTAGATACTAAATAGATAGCAGGTTGAAAAAAGTATATAATTATAAATTTTATTTTGGATAAATGATAGAAAACACAATTAATATTGTAAAAAAATCTATTTCTCTGGAAAATCCTCTCTATATAATAGATATATAAAAACATTATAAAGTTGAATTTTTAATTAAATTCTATTTTTTTTTTTTATATGTAGATATATTTCAATAGAGTATTAAGATATCAGAAAAATAAATACCTTGTAAAAAAGTAAATCTCGGTATTTAAATATGTTACTAATCAAATGAATGTAAAATGTTTTATCGTTAAACGTTATTTGTAAGCAAGTAAAAATATACGATATAATTATACTCAGTATAACATATTGCATTTTCTCGATTAGATTACAGATTAAACTAGTTTCAATTGCGTGACTTTTTTTGCTTAGCACAGTTTAAGTCTTAAATAATAATATTAATTTTTATATTTAAAAAAAAAAAAGTTTAATCAGTATAAAAACGATAACGTTTTTAAATACTTAAATAATCCTTACTTAAAGTTCTATATATTTTTTTATATTTTATCGTTATATATTATAATTGTACTATTTATAATTGTACTTAATGAATACAGATAGCAGATTTAATCATTATCGATAAAAATATCAACAAATTTTTCATATAACGCGATAAAAGTGTGAAATCGACGATTCACTTATTGCAAATACTTACAAATACTTTTATGATTCATTGCACGCTGAAACGCGTGAAGTATGCAACTTGTTACATATACTTTTTATGACGAGTACAAGTACTTAGTCAATGAAATCTCAAAGAAGGAAAATCTTCGATTATTAATTTAATATCGCGATGTTGTCTGACGTTTAATGATATCTTCGAAGTAACTCTTGATTATGATACTTATAATATCATTATGTATATCACATCCATGCAGTTATACGAGATTCACTCGTACATAATAAATATAAATTATAAATACATCTATGAATTATCAAATAGTATTTTATATTAAAGTTACACAAGAATGTTGTTACAGTTAGATAAAAGTAAATCAATTTTTGCATAAATTATTCGACAGACAGTTCCATGCAAACTAATAATTAAGTAAAATCGTGCCAATATATATTATCACGTTATTATTTTTGCAATAACGTCATATTATTCAAAACAATTAATTCAAAATATATTCAGACAAATAAAATTTACCATCTCGTCCAATTTTCTGATTCATCTTCTCGACCAACACGAATTTCGATAAAAGAAGAAACTAAAATAATAAAATACTAAAATTCGATTTGTTCATCCTTTCTCTCGAATCGCCGACAGTTGCGTGCACCGCTTCGGCATTTTTATACCGTGTATCAATTTATACACGAGTATATCGGATGCTTAAAGTTGGGCAGTCTGCTACACTGGCCGCAACACTGTAACGCGGAACTGTCGGAAATTGACCAGAGACCACCTCCGGAAAGTTAAAATCGGGCGTATCGGGTAAGGCGGGTAGCGTTCATAAGTTTCGTATTGCTGTATTTTAACCTACTTCTCCGTTCTGGTGAAATGGAACGAGGGCAGTTTTCATGACCAGTGGAAAGGCAGTAGTGCTGCATCAGAATCGATTTTAACATATATCTATCTTTTAGGGCGTCAAATTAATCCTAACTCCACTTTGTCCCAAATTTCTTCTTTCTTTATCTTCTTCCCCATAGATACATTTTATCCCTATGCTATATTGTATTATATTGTACTTGTTCATTGGTCGAACAATCACGTGTGAAATACGCGTACTTGGATGAAAAGATACGCGACACCTGACGACGTTTATCAAATTAATTGGAGTAATTTTAGATACGATTGAAAAAATATACCAAAATGTATTTCTCTTTGACGATGATTTTTACAATTATCTCGCAATTATTTTCGTCTTTGAAATATATATATACGTATATTATATTTTTATATTACGTAATGTAACAATTATCTATGAAAGATACGTGGTGTAAATTTATAAATTTCTATACGGTTTATTTTAGACTTTGTTTTTCTAAAGGCAAGAGAAATTACTGCCAGAGGCAATATTCATTTGTAAAGAATCTGTCTCGCAGTCGTAAAGAGAATCTTTCTTAAATATTCCGTACAATAGAGCATTTTATTATTAGAGCATTGCACATCCTAATTACAGCCAACTTATCTCAAGTTTTTTATCAAAGCTTTGTCCATTTTCTTTTTTTTTTTACATTCGTCGTAAACCACATCTCCACCGTTAAATTTCTAAATTTGATTTAGAATCAAACCGAATTATTATTCGCAGAATTTAGACGTTATAAATTAATCAAGATCGCACTTTCCAACTCGATATTATTAATTAAGTTCCTTCAACGATGTATCAAATAATCAATTGATTCTTATTAATTTAGACACACTGAGAACATCTGGCAATATCTAAATAAGTATTTGTAAAATGTTAAATCAATATCTTCTGGACGATTTTCTATTTTTTTTGAACTTTTTATTAAATATTTGGGACATTATTATTCTCAGTAAACACGAATGCTAATTAATGTACGCTACTTGACAAACGGAGCAATGCTTGATATGCGGTTATATTTATCGTTCCGGAAAATAGAAAATGAGATATACGGTGCATAATACCGTCAACTTCTTGACACGCAGTATTGACAGCAGTAAAATAACGAATGCCCCCTCTCTACGATGTACATACCGATTGTCAGATAATAAATAGACATTGAAATTATTACTTAAATATTCTATAATAAAATATACATAAGTCATTCGACAATAACAATTGAGAAATACTCTTTACTGGAATATTCTAATATCGCAAAGAAGAAAAAAAAATGGGGAAAAAGTTTTTTGGAGGGTAGCAATTTTTATTTAAACGAAATATAGAGAGGAAATTGAAGGATAAAATTAACATTGATTGAAATTGTTGTATAATATAAGCCAAATATACTTATATTGAAAGCTGAAAGGAACAATGCTATCTTTTACCTTATATCGTTTGTTCTGCAGCCCTTGTGGGGTTGAATAGACTTTCAGCTGACTAAAGCAGGAAACATGAAATGAAACAAATGCTTTTATGTTTCAGACATTCAGACATGGGTTTCCACATCAGCCGACAGCAGTGGCATTCGATCCAATTCAAAGGCTTCTTGCTATTGGCACTAAATCAGGATCTCTTAGAATGTATCCTTTTTTTAACATTAATACGCTCAATTTGAGATCAGGTAAATGGGTACTGGTTTCACAAAGATTCCTCATAAATCTTCATTTTCTTTTCGTTCTTCGACCCCTTTCTCTCTCTCTCTCTTCACTTATTCGTTTTATTCGCGATGATTGAAAATTAATAATATAAAAAAAGAAAAATATCAATCAAAATATATTAAGGACTTATTACGATAATCTTCCTTTCAAAGAAAAAAGAAAAGTTTATTATTTTTTCGATTACCTTTCTCTCTCGATTTCGAGAAATTTTTCAAGAAATAACATTTGAATGGATTAATTAACACGGTGCTGCTGGTTTATGGTTCGTCAACCGTGTGTTCTTTCACGTGGCTGCTTTTATTGGTCTATTCCGACTAAAGAGTTATCAGGTAGTGAATGCTCATCACAGCTCGATAAGCTTCCTAGTCGCCATCGAGACAGGTAGTTGCGACAAAGTAACTACTTTCATCCGAACGATGCGCTTTATTGCTCGATAAAATCTCTCTGTAAAGAATCGATCCTGCATCTATGAAGAATGCAGAAAATCAATGCTCGTGCACGACAAGCCAGAAGTAAAATTATAACGGTGCTTCTATCTCTCTGTAGAGATAGAAAGCGAGGCGTGATTTATTTAAAATCCCTGTTAATTGTGTTAGTTATTGTTGATAAATCGGCAATATTTCCTTGATTAAAACGATAAAACAGTTTGGGCCGGCCAGGTGTAGATGCACACGTCAAACACGAAGGATGTACAGCGGTGATACAATTACAATTTTTAATCAACGAGGGGGCATTGGTTTCCGCCACTGCGGATGACACGTTACATCTATGGAATTTTCGGCAGAAAATACCACAGGTTGTGCAGAGTCTAAAGTTCCAGAGAGAAAGGTCAGTTTTTTTACTAAATATACGATTTCTTTTTCGATAAAATTTTTATTCCGCATTCCTGATAATCAACGATACTAATTTATTCCCCCCCCTTTTTTTTATACTAAATAAAAAGAAAAAAAAAGAAACAGAAATATAATAAACTCGACGCAACGAACGTTTTTAAAAGTATTCGTTAAAATTTTACGTAATTTGCGCGTAACGTAGTTGTAATATATTCTGTATATTTCAAACAGAATAACGTGCATTCACCTACCATTGCAAAGTAAATGGCTGTACGTCGGTACGGAACGAGGGAACATTCATGTACTCCATATCGAAACATTTGTCCTTTCTGGATATGTAATTAATTGGAACAAGGCTATCGAAGTGTGAGTATGCAAATATCTTTCTATGTAAATGTATAACATTAATTATATTATAATTATATTATAACAATTGTGTTATACGTACATATGTAGAATAAACAACGCGAGCAACACACATTTTCAATTTGTAATTCTGTTCGAAGCTGCTATTGTTACTACTCTATTATACTTTTGATAAATTATAAAATTTTATAATTATAAAATAGGCAGTGTATTAAATAGTATATATGTATATATATATATACTATTTAAATTTCTTTCACGTACAATTTTAATTAATTAAATTATTTCCGTGACAATGTAGAAATAATAAATTTTTAAATTTTATGATTAAAATACCGTTAATAAGTAAATTAAGATACGTATAATTTTGAAAAAAAAAATATTTTAGAATTCGGTATTAAATATGTTTTCAAAAAGATGAGTGAGATTAGAATTAAGGAATATAATTTGTAATCATAAGTACGTCATATTAGAATGTGTGAATATGTATAATGTGTGAATGTATAGAGGGAACATTAATCCGTAGAACAATATTGTATATAGGATCAATTTTAAAACATGTATTATCGATCGTTGAAGTTTATTTAAAAAACAAAAGGGTTTAAAGAGGGAATGAAAATACAAGTAGATTGAAATTAAATTTTTAAGTGGGAGAAAAGTGATCAAGAAAGTGGTCAGTGTGAATAACACATGTGAATCTTTAATGAATACTTGGTAAAAAATTTTTCAATGGGTTGTTGATTAGCCAAGAAGGATGGGAAATAATGTTACTTCGTAGAGATTAAATTTTAAAATTAAATATAATATAAAAATAATATTATTTTAAATGTAAAATCTGATGCATTGATTCTAAACGATTTAACGTATCCTATATTAATTATTATTATTTATGACGTTAATACTTTTTAAGTTTCATCCATTCTTCCTTACTCGAGATTTTACTTTAATATGGAATAGATATTATCAGCTTTCTTGATATCACGATAATGTTATAGATACATATTATAGAATATTTCTAATTTGTTTATTCTTTTCCTTTTTTTTTTACTTTTTTCTCTCTCTAAAAACTTCGTTTCAGGATTTTTACGAGATAACATGTATTTATTATGTATACGTTACGCATTAAGCACAAGCACAGCTTTCATTGTATTTTGTGCATCTATTTTAATTTCTTGTTTCAATTCTTTTATTTTTTTATTTTTTTCGTGTTGTTGTAATTAGATTACGATTACATACTGTATGTATTCTAATTCGTACGAGGCATACTAACAGATACGTTTGTTTGGAAAGAGCCGAAGTGCAGAGAAGCATAAAGTCAACTTACCAAGCTTAAACGAAATCAAGTATTTTTCCAAAAGAACGTTGTTCATGCACAATTGGTTTGGAATTGGTTGGTAAAAATGATTACTCGAATACTCTTCTTTTTTTTCTTTTTTTCAAAAAAGTGATACACGTATGTTCGAGTATTATGCAAATTAATCCTATAAGTAGGCATATAAATTACGTATGCGAACACGTTACATATACATTGATACAACAGCGCATACTTACAATTACACATACACGCACACGTATATAATATATGTATATATATTTTCCAGATCTAGAAAGACCCATCCTGGTGCTGTAGTACACTTGAGTGATAATCCTTTAGATTTGAGCAAGGTACGCGTGTTTTTTGAGTACGTTTTATTTTGCATTATTCTCCATCCTTACCATGACGTCATACCTTACATTTTTTAATATATTATGTCGAATTATGAAGCGAAATCATGATGTTAGGATATATATATATATATATTCTCAAGATTCATTTTAACATATATATTTTTTATAAATCCTTCTTTAGGGTGTTGATTGTAACAAGACTGAGAAGTGTGTGCTTGCATGTTGTGTGTGTGCATGCGTGCATGCTATTACTGTCGTACAAAATGATTTAACGAAATTATTTCTTTCTGATAGAATCGTATCGTTTAATTTGTTACTAATATACGTGTGTTATGCAGATGGAAAGGTAATGGGATAATTTTATTATATTTTTATTCGACGTACTAATGCCACGAAAATTAGTTTTTCTTTATCTGGTAATCGTTTAATTTTAATTTTACGTATTATAAAATTCGTTCGAAACAACGAAAATGCAGATATAAATTTAAATATATTATATCGTCGATCGACAATCAATCGATATTTGTCGATAGTTCTCTGTGATTGAACTTGTAACTTTCTTTTTCTCCTCTTTTCTTTTCATTTTTCTTCTTACTTTTTTTATTTTTTTATATTTAGACGTTAATATTTATTTTAATTAATTCTACAATTAAAATGCATCGTATCTTCTTTGTTTCGTTTGCATTTTTAAATCCCATTACATTTATGTCGCTTTAACAATGCATAATGGTGTTGCGTTAGTCACAGAATATATAAAGAGCTTAATAAAAATTTATCTCGCAATCATGATCACTCATCTTTTTATACATTTTACACAAGCTCATCATTAATATAATTATATCGATATCAGAATTAATATATGTATATACGTATGTATATTATGTAAATTGGACTTGGTTTTTATTTTTTAATGTTAAAATTTCTCTATCTCATTTCATGGGATCATTCCAATCTATGTAAAGATTTTCATATTGCATACGTTTTGCGTATTTTACACGAATAATTATACGTTCAGCAACAAATGTGTTATCTAAAAATTTAAGGGATGATTTAAGAGAATAAAATAAGAATAGAAAAACGTTATATTTTCGGCTTTATTTTTAATCGAGGATATATCAACGAAAATATTCATAGGTATCGATAAATTTCTCTGTACGAACGAATATAGAGAAAGAAGGAGACTAACTCGAATCCGAACGGTAGTTTAATTCATATATATATATATATATATCTAGAAAAGAAGACTACGATTGAAGATTACGATTTAAAGACTTTTTTTCTTTTTTTTTTTTTACGAAACTCATAAAATTTCTTCGATTAATCAAGACAAATAAACTCGAATTAGATGGAAATAGAAGTAAAATAATCCAACTTGAAGCAAAGGATGAGATTAAGATAATTTTTGAAATAAATTTAAAATATATAAACCCATCATTAATAATAAGATGGTATTATACATTCTATTACAAATTATTTTAAAACTCGATGAAATCGTATTAAAATTAAGAAAAACTTTAACCGCTATAATTCCGAAGATAGCGTTTCCCGATCAATGGATGAAAGACCATTAGAAGCGCCAAACTTTGCTCTTTAAAACGCCTTTTCGTTTATCTCGATACGACTCGCCGTTCCCGAGATATCGTCGCATAAAGAAAAGGTAATTTTTAATCATCTACCTTAAACCCGATTATTAAACGTTATTAAAATTACGAGAAATTTGGATCGCTATAACTCGAAAGACAGAGATTCCCGGCCAATGGACGAAGGATCGTTAGAACCGCGCAACTCTCTCCTTTAAAACGCTTTTTCATTTATCTCGATACGATTATCGGTTGCCGAGATATCTTAGTGCGAAGAAAAGAGTAATTTTTAATCGTTTACTATCTTCGCCCTTGCTCGGATCTTTCGCTCGCATTCTATTCCAACTGCGGACAAACGGCAGACATGCGGGAAACCGTAGTACTCGGATAGAAGAATATAGGTCACTGGATTCAGCGGGCCCATTCATAACCTTTACACCGTCTTGAGCATTGCGGACGCTTCGAGTCTTTATCTTTATCTCGGTGACCGATTGAGATATCGGGATAAAACAAAAAGTGACTTGATGATTTTTTTTCTATTTCTTGAATGAACCCTCGAATAGGCAACGTGTATCTGGAGAATCTGATATCTCAGAGAAGAAAAGAGAGAGATAATAGACATGTGCACGTAGATTGAATTCGTGCGTGAAAATAAAAATAATAATAATAATAATAATTTCTCTCGATTGTTAATATTAATATTTTCGAATAAAATAAATTACTGCACGTGATTTCGTTTAATTTAAATTTCATTCGCGAAAATGGAAATTAATTTTAATTTCAACGAATCGTAAAATATATCGGCAGGAAATATAAGGACGGCGTTTTAAAATTATTTTTTCGAAGATATTCCATTGTGCCGGATGTCCATTTTTATATATATATATATATATATATTACTCATAATTTACAATTTCAAACACAATACAAATTTCAAAGAAGTCATCGATTGTTGCATTTAAAATAATATTAAATTTTGTGACTCATTCCGCACTACATATTTTCATATTTGTTCTTGTTGTGTGTACGTAATTTGTATTATAAATTATATCGATGTATCATGAAGATGAGATTTTATTATTAAAATTAATATATATATGTAACATTTATTTGTTAGAATAGGTAATTCGCAAGATAAATTATATTACCTTACCTCCAAGATAACCTTTTTTTTTTTTTTTATCATCCGTTTAATCTTTGATTTCAGATGCTGATAGGATACGAGTCGGGACAAATAGTTTTTTGGGACTTGAAGACGAAAAATGCGGATTACAGATGCCAAAGCGACGTACCTTTGAGATCGATATCTTGGCACCACGAGGGTAAACAGTTTATGTGTAGTCATACCGATGGCTCCCTGTCAACGTGGACAGTGCGTCAATTAAAACCAACGAATATAACGTATCCACACGGTAAGAAATTTTCTCCTTTTATTTTTTCATTTTTACACTATAAAATATATATTTTTATTCTCGGTAAGTATCTACATCGTAAACTACCCCCTCCACGTTATTTCGACTCGAAGAGTGTTTCGACGGTGTAAATCATTTAAACTGCTACGCATTGTGTACTTCATTTTCATCATTTAATATCTCGTTACAGCGAAAACTACGAAAGACGGCGAGCCAGAACCTTGTAAACTGATACAAAAGGTTGAGTGGAAGCTATCAAGATCGGGGTAAGATTTCTTCAATTTTTCTTCTAAATATTTTCCACCACCATTTCGCGCGATTAAAAATAGTGTGTACTGTTCTGATTAATTTAGGGAAGCGTACGTTATATTTTCCGGTGGTTTAGCCTACGACACGACTGGCCGAACTCCAAGTATAACGGTGATACATGGGAAAACTACCACCGTGCTAGAAATGGAGCACAACGTGATAGACTTTATAACGCTCTGCGAAAATCCATGGACCAGTGGTACATATAAATCGATTTCTCTTTCTTCGTTCAGTCGTTCTTAAAAAAATTCCAGATGATCCTTCAACGAGATGTTCTTTTTCTATAATGATGAACGATTAATCCCTTCTACAGATTATCAAGATCCATACGCCGTTGTGGTTCTACTACAAAACGACTTGGTTGTGATAGATTTATTAACTCCCGGATTCCCGTGTTTCGAGAATCCATATCCAATGGACATACACGAATCACCCGTCACGTGTTGCGCGTATTTCGCGGACTGTCCATCGGATCTAGTGCCAGCGTTTTATTCGGTCGGGTCCAAGTCTCAAAAGAAGACTGGATTCAGCGAGAAGGATTGGCCAATATCTGGCGGTGAATGGAGCTCGAGCTCCAGCGGTTACAATGAAATTATTTTGACCGGGTAAGCTTTTGGGAAAAGAAATAATGGAAATATTTAGATTCCAATTCCAATAGAAGATTGTATATAACGAAACACGTCTCGTTTTCCTTTCAGCCACGCTGACGGCAGTATAAAATTTTGGGACGCGTCAGCAGGCACGCTACAAGTCCTTTATAAATTAAAGACGGCGAAACTTTTTGAAAAAGGTAGAGCGCGTAGTTTAGATTCGGAGGAGGATCCTTTAGCGATACAACTCATCTTCCTTTGCCCCGAGAGTCGGAAATTGGCTATTGCGGGAAGCGGAAGACACGTTGTCTTGTTTAAATTCAAAAAGGTCGAGAGTATGTCCGAGGTGGTGGTAAGTAATTAATTTTTCTATCCGTAAAAATCGATGATAAAGTTGATTATCGTAACGCTTCTTCACATTTTTCGTAATTTAAATTTATATAATTCAAACGATATCGCAACGTAATCGTAATAATCGTTAAATTGGAATTCGCTCTAGACTCTGGAGATATCGCTGACAGCCGACCCGGTTAAGGAAGTGGAAAGCTCATCCGATCATGATTCTCCGGCTGGCAATACTTCGGGAAGTAGCGAGTCGAAAAATAACGAGTCGAGCCAATCGCTCAAAATTAAGACCGGTTTACAGAAGAGAGCCGCCGGTTTCCAGGCGACCCTAGTTTGCTTAACGGTTACTAATAGCGGGGAACAAGCTGAAAATATAACAGCCCTCAGTTTGAACTCTTCGTACGGTTTGTGAGTATTTGAAATCTGATGTAATATTTGAGAAAGTATTTTCAAAAAGAAGAAAAATTCCGTTTACTGTTTTGTTGTTAGAATGGCTTACGGGAACGAGTCTGGCATAGTGATAATAGACATTGTCCAGAAGATCTCTTTGATCGTGTTGAACACCGGCGACATCGGTGGTAACGTGGATCTGTGTCAACGAGTGCTACGCAGCCCGAAACGTCAGGATGAATTGAAACGAGAAAACGAAGACAAAGCGAGGAGTCCTAGTACAGATCAGGTAAAATGTACTTCTTTATTAGACAAAATTGTTTTAAATATTTTAATCGTCTCCCTTCTCATTCTCCTTAACCTTATCCGGCGAAAACATTTTGAAAATTTAATATTTATAATTATTATGCATTTCGCTTTTTCTCTAGATACTAAAATTATTAATAATCTCTATTATTGCATGATTGTAAAGAAAAATTACCGATGATTTGAATGTTCGATTTATCATTTATAAATTTTGTAATTACAAATTTTTTCTTTCTTTTGTAAATATTGAAAACTTCAGTTACTCTCGATACTAAATCGTAAACACTTCAGCTTTGATTACGAGCTATCTATTAAAAGTAGAATTTATCGAATAGTTTTAGATGATACGATACGATACGATGTTTCGAAGAACAGTTTTATAATTGACGATATTGTTTGAAAATTCGATGATCGAATTTTGGTGCTTTCATTGATTTTCTCACGATCGATTCCTAGAAAATAAAGACGAAAAAAAAAGAAAAAATTACTTGATTTATCGAATATCAAAAGTTAATCCGTTTATTTATAATCGTTTTACGTTAATTTATAAGATGGAATTGAATGATAAATAAAAACGACTTTTGGTAAAAATGACAATTAACAATACACCAAACGCCTAATATATATTGATAAGCCGAATCACCCGACTAATTCAATCGAATAAAAATAACGTAGACGGTGTCGGAAATGATTACTCTCAATATATATATATATACATCAACAACGTTTAAAACATATAATTGTGAAATCCATCATTTATGTAAAGTTAAAAATATCAAACATTTGTCAAATTTAAAATTTTCGTTTCGTCGTTTTTTTTTTCTTTTTTTTTTTTTCTTCTTATATCTCATAATTGTCATGCGTTATTTTAATTCATAAGATGCTTCTAACTAACCCATCGTTTCTATATTAGAAATTCTAAATAGTTAAGTAAGTATATAATTATTATATATTATTTTCGTAAATTCCAAGCAGAAAATTATTCGTACGAATAATTTGTTGGATATTTAAAGAAAAAAAAAAAAAACGAGATTTAAACGTTTATTGTAATTCTTTTTTTTTTCCCCGTGAAAAAGTATTGGAATCCTTCGTTTCTCTCAATGATGATAAATTTTATGAAATTAACAATTCACGGAATTATACATTTTATGGGAATCGTTAATATTAAACGTATCGTTAAATATGAAATTTATCCTTTATTTCGTAAATTATTCGATAGACGATGCGCGAAATAATTTTTCTGAAATAATTTTTTTTTATTTTTTTGTTACGATATATTTTTTAATAAGTAATTATTATTATCGAACAATTCAACAACGTTAAAAAAATAATATTTTCTGCTTGGAATCTTAGAGATATTAAAATTTAGCGGAGAAATTTTTTTATCGAATATACGAAATTATACGAATTGTTCGATTTTAAGTAGCAAACGAGAATATTATCGGCAACTAGTGGTCAAACTTGTCATTTTCCGAGAGAATTGAAGTTTAGTTGCGATTTATATTTATATAAATCACTTTTCAATTCAAGATTATTCTTATTATTATTCACATCATGCATCCGAGATCGATCATTCCGACCGATTTATTAGATAAATTTTTACTTTATTTTCCAACGCGTTGCATATTTTTAACGAAGTCACTTTCGTATACACACACATGCACACACACATTTATTTCTTGATAAAGAAACGACGAATCTCTTCATCATATTCATGCTTATTATTGCATTTAATGTTTAGCTAACTATGTGTCTACCCACGTTGAAACAAGTAAGAGCAATACTATTTTTTTCGTTTAAAGAAACAGCTAGATAATTTTATTTTCGTTTGATATGAATATGCGACCATATTGTTGTTATTTTATTGCGAAAAAATGAGCAGAAGTTCGAGAGAGAAGTAGGTAGTTAACTGGTAGATAATTTTTAGCTTTCAATCGTATTTAGAAGTTATCGATCGATGTTAAATACGTAGTAACGAGAAGCAAAACAAGTAACACAGATGATAAATTAGTTTCCTGATAAACCGATGTCCAGTTAATCATATTGTACACTTTGCTTTTAATGATATCCCCATGTAAAAAATTATACACAAGTTTGATCGATTTATTCACACAAACGTTTGGTGTGCATGTACGTATATGGCAGTCAATTCACAACGATACGAATCTATACGATATGATCGAATTAAACGCATATAGTGTATCGTTGAAAAAAAAAAACGCATGAAACAATACCGAATATGCAAAATCGTTCCTTTCTTTTCTTTTTTTTTTTTTTTAAATATCGATAATCAAACGAAACGAAAGTGTCGATTCCTGCTCGTTTCGACTCGATACCCGTTTTTCAAGCATTTCACCTTTTATATATTTGCACGTTTTGCAAATACATATTGTTGCACACATTGTTGACAATTTTTTTTTTATTTACGTTATAATCGTGCTTGTTCACATATGTGTTTTATTGCAAGATTTATTTGTCACGAAAATATCAAAAATAGAAAAAATGTTTTAGAGATATATATAAATAATATTAATTCGAGGCTGCGTGTAAAATTTATTCGTATTATTACGTATATGTATATATCGATATATTCCTATTTTTCATTTCTTTTTTCTTTTTTTTTTCGTACGGATTTTTTAAAAAAGTTATTTATCTTCTGTCTGTAAATTTTTTACATAAAAAGTATTCATTTGAAAATAGGCATTTAATTCGATATTCAAACAAATATTAACTATAATTTATTAGAGAGAATATTTTTATCGTTTATATAAATGTTACCCTTGTACATGCAACATTAAACTTAAACGTTGAGTCTTGTATATTAGAAAATTATTGCTAAAAATGATCGTCACGTATATTTCAAAATGGTTACAAAAATGGTCACATTTTTTTTTTTAGTTAATTATAAATCTTTCTTCTTATAACGATTAACAGAGAACGTAATAAAAAATGTAATTGTGTTAAACGATCTGTATTGTGTTTTATTTATAGTGTTATATTTAGTAGTTTGAATAAATTGCATAATTCACAATAGAGTACATATATAAATTTCCAATTGATTTACTTGTTTTTACGTTGTACATGACAACAAGTAGCAAAGCGATTGCAAACATTTCAGTCGAGTATTACATCAAAGTACCATCCTGCACATCATTAAATTGTAAAAAAAGTAACATCTGACAGTATTTGTATCGTGTTAAAAATTTGGAAAAATACGGTAAGATACTATTTAAAAAGAGTCAATGTATAAGCGATTATTTCTTCTAGTGGTACCTGATTTTAAATAAAATAAAAGTAGTGATTTTAAAAACGCAAATTTATAACGAGAAGTTACGAAATGTTTCAGCTACAGGCATATATCGCCACCGTAAATGACAGCATTAATCAAGTAATGACGATTATAGCAGGTGATTTGAAATAATAAAATAAAAATATACGTATCAGTAATCAAGTAAAAAGTAAAAATTAAAAAGTCGAAGCATTCTATAGAATTCTTAAAAGATATATATATATATATATTTTCTTTTATTTTACTCAATCAATGCGACCAAGAATTCTTTGGAATGTTTTTAATTTGCTTATAACGAGTATATCATATAGTAAGTATAGTGTATAATATATGTATACTGCAGCCAAGTTTGATTAAATTGCTAGATATCTTACGATGGAAAAGAAGACATTATTATTCTTCAAATAATATCGGTGATAAATTCGAACGTTTAACTATTTCTGCTATTTTAAACGATGCGTATACGCTTAGTAAAAAGCTTTGTTAGAGAAGAAATTTATCTGCTATAATTCATTTCATAAAAGAAAAAAAAGAAACCATGCAAGATTTCTTCGCGTTCGTTCAAATATTTCACCCACTTGAAATACGTGCGCACAAAGCGTACACGAATATGAACGAAGGGTATACCATTAAAGTTGTTTAATAATTCAAAAACTATGAAAGATAGCGAAGATTTCCTCGCTGCGAGAAGAACCTTTTTATTCCTTCGGATAAAAGTTCATACGTGAAAAGCTTCGCGTCTCTCGTATCTTTTTTCACCGAGATATTCGCGATATCGCGGCTTTAATAATATAAAACACGTGTCTCGTTAGATATATCTTATAAATCTTGCATGATTTCCATCTTCTTTAATTTTACGTTGGAATAGTTGGGATTTTTTGTTATTAATTAATTACGAGAAATTAAGTTAACTCGAATAACAATACGTATTCATGTTCATCGACTCGTTTCAATAATATTTGGTAAGCAAATTTTTAACGATATGAATTACGAATGGAAAAGAAAAATTGTAGACACCCTCTATGGTATATATATATATATACGTGCATGCTTGTTCAGAAGCCAACTTACTTAAAACGTGACTACCTTCCGTTTCTCTCGAATAGGTTCGATTGTTTTCTTGCTTATAACTATATCCGTTGTTGTCGAGCAAGCGCGTTGTCAAGATTGAATTACGAAGAAGAGAACTCAATATTAAGAGCATTCATATCAGAAAATGACCGAATATTGGAAAAAATCCGATCACACTAGATACATCTTGCAAAAATACGTTTGATCGAGATATATTTGTTTCTATGAGCATCTTAGGTTTTATTCATCGAAATGCAATCTCTATCCCTTGTCTGCACTCTTCATTCTCAACATTTCTCGATAACTGCGTCGTCCATTTGGGAAGTGACAAGTGACTGACCATGCGTTTGCGATATTTTCTTCGTTTGATGATTATAAAAAGCTTTCTTTTCCTTTTGTTTTTTAATTCACAATGAAATTCGTAGATAAATATACGAGTAGTAACGTGTTATCAAGTTATATTACATATATATATATATCTTGCTTGACAAAATTTGACGAGATACGGTGCGGTTATGTAGCGATAAGAAGCGTTAGCAAACACGCAAGCGATATATTGCAACGGTATGTTGCGCGTGTAACGTGTATATATATATATGTATGTATATATATATATATATGTGTGCGTAAGGTGCTTTTAGAATTAGAATTAAAAAAAAATTTTGACGTTTCTCATTTAATACACGAAAAATTAATTTCACTGTGCAAAATCCAACATGGTTAATGATCCGTCAGACTCGTGGGGACACTGGCGCGGAATCTGAAGGATTATTAGGGATGGTGGCCGACAGGGACGGTCAACATTCTCAGAAATGTCCGCCGCCTCGCGGCCACGAATATCAAACTGGGAGCAATAACGATAAGGGAACCGCGGAGGAATCTGTGATTGAGATCAATAAATCTGCGGTTAACGAGGAAGAGTGCGCTAAGAATCATCACGGTTGGAAAGGATTCAATCTGAAGAGGCAGCTCAGCAAGGTTGATCTGAAAATAAAAAGTACTTTCTCGCCGGCTTTGCTCACGTCTCAGAATGGGGTACTTGTATGCTTTTTCGTATTCTTCGATATTCTCTCCTTCTTCTTCTTCTTCTTTTTTTTTTTTTTATCTATTTAGAGACTCTAGAGTCGAGATGTAAGAACAATCCATCTTATGTTTATTTCTCTTTTCAAATTTCTATACTTTTCACCTATATTTTTATAAATTTTCTAAACTTTTGCTCGAATTAAAATGGAAAGGGAAAAAGAAAGGAATACTTAGTAGAGAGGTGGAAAAATCAATAATTAATCAATAACGTTGCTTCTTCGTACGAAGAGAAGATTAGGAATAGACGGGCTACTAATACCAGAGGATAAAAAAAGTATATACAAGTACCCCATTGTTAACAGGTAGGCAGTGATACTAGCAGTCAGAAATCTTGCGTTTTTTACTGTAACGTGAACGAAAACGCGAGTTCGTTGTCTCCAGTTGAGAGTATCGTGTCGGAATCATCATTGTCGCCCGAGGACTCGTTATCGGAGCGCGGGGAGAGCCCGACGGGCGAGGAGACAGGGAAGAGGAAGAATCGGGAGGAGGAAGCGAGGAGGAGGGCGGTGGTGGCGATCGACGCCGCAGATAGAAACAGATGGATCGGGCGGGGGGAGAGAGAGGCTCCCCCCGCGGAGAGGAGGCCGGACGGAGGTGTGGCCCGGCCTGTTAATTTGACGTTGGCCGAGAGCCAAGAATCGAGGCCCCCTATATTGAAGAAGATCGTAAAGATGAGGCAAGCGAAAAGGGAGGGTCGTTTGTTGTCGGTGCCGAATTTAAAATTTGCGAAAAATGATCCGACCATGATTTGTGACCTACGATGCGAGGAAACGAACACGGCCCCCGAATCTTTCACCTACAATCTAATAAGAAGATTCAGTAAGTGTTTATAATTAGAGAGTAGTGAAGAGAGTTTGTTGTGTTGTGCCCATATGTGTGCGTGTGTGTGGCGTGCGCGCGCGTGTGTGCGTGTACGCATTTAGAGATGTGACCACGTGTAGAGTTGAACGTTTTTTTATTAACACAAGAGAATGGAGAGTACGTGCGTGTTTTTCTAGTGTGGAATCCGAGTGATTGAATTTGATTCCTCGTTTTAACTAACAACATTTTCTTTCAATCGTAACGTCGTTGCGTTTCACTGCCAACTGACTTCTTCGATCGAAAAGAAAGAAAGAAAGAAAGAAAGAAACGGATCCCTCCGCGATGCCTCGTTCGTCGTGTATAAGCGTGTACTTGTGTTCTACAAAAAAAAAAAAAAAAGAAAAAGAAAAAAAATTAGATCAATTACATAGAAAAAAAAAAAGCTGTGCTACGTTTCGACGATGCTTCTACCTTTTTTCTTTTTTTCGATTTTAAAAGAAGGCCTAGGATGCTCGTAGATTCGTGTAAAATAAACTTTTTAGAGGTAATATAACTATTGATATCGAAATATGTATACGTGTACATATATTGTACGTATATATACACGTATATATACGTATACGTAAACGAATTAAGCTTTGGCCAAAATATATAACCGTTGGAATCAAAGGTTTATGTGAAACGTTGTTACTTACATTCTGCTCGTTTCGCTCGAAAGAATACGCGTGTCCAATCGCGTTTTTATTCTTTCTACTTTCACTCTTTATTTTACTGCCCGCGATTGTGTTCCATCTTCTCGATTCTCTTCACTTATTCGCGCGAATAACGGGAGCAAAAAAAAAAAAGAAAAAGAGAAAGACTAAACTTAGGTCGTGCGCGTAATTCAATTTAAAAAAAATTGAAAAGAAAAGAAAAATTTATCTGTTGTATTCGACTCACATAAATCTGAGGATGAGACGCGCACGTAAAAAAAAAAAAAAAAAAATAGCAGCTTGCAAGAACAAAGCCAATTGCGATATTATTAGATCCCCAAGCTTTATCTTTTGTATTTGATTAGAATAACATTTGTATTTTTGTGCATGACTAATATATGCAAACGTTAACACTATATATATATATATGTATATGTGTATATATATATATATGTATATATATATAGGACTAATGTTATCTAGTTTTTTTATTTGTTAACCGCTGCACATGAAGAAAGTAGTAGAACCCTTTCATTCCCGCGGAGCATGTATCATCTATCGTGACATTTTTATTTTTATTTTTTTTTTTTTCTAGGAATTTTCGAACGATACATTCGAAAATCGATAGAACGAAAATTTTCGTTCGTTTTAAAGTATATACGTGCATATATATATATATAAACGTATAGTTGGATCGATCATTTTGATCATTCCTCCCCTCTCTCTCTCTCTCTCTCTCTCCCCTCTCATAAATCATTAATATCACAAGATTTAACAACGATATATAAAGTTCTACTCGTGCAAATCTGGTATTTTTTCGTACTTTCGATTCAATATGATTTTACGAGTATATTAAATACACCACGACGCGAGAACGAGAATGGTGAATTTTTAAAGGGATAAATTGAATTTCTGAACCATGGATGAAAAAGTACAAGTATAGAAAAAAAGAAAAAGAAAAGGTTATGTGGAATTTCTCCCCGATCTGTTGGAAAATGTAGAGTCTGATATAATAGTCAGTCAATCAAGTTTCATCGATATATATATATATATACACACACGTATACAAGAAGGAATTTTGAGTAAGGGATTAGGAACAAGAGTGCAGACTCGTCGTTATTTATCTCGCATTTTCATCGATAGGGTTGTACTGAAAGAGGGTGCCTACGTTTTCTACGTTTTAAAGAACGAGAAATTTCAATTCAATTTTCAAGCTCGTTGAAAGTTTTTCCTTTCTTTTTTTTTTTTTTTGTACTACTTTCATTCTTTCTTATATAAAATTAACGCCGCGTACGTTTGATTAATTGCCTCGTTTGACAGCCGCAGAACAGCTGCAGAACGCGAAAAATACGTACGTATTACACGTAATTTTTTTTAAGAGTTGCTGCAAATAAGGAAGAAGAGATCGATTGGAAAGAGGCGATTGAATTTATTATATAATTATCCCGATTAGGATATCGCGGAGCAGAGAGATATACGTATATATCCCAATTATATTGCGACATTTTCATTAATCCACATTTATACAGCTTGTATCCCATACGCCTTGTTCGTTTTACTAGAAAAGACTACTTGTCTTTTTTTTTTTTTTTTTTTTTTTTACATACAAGCATATATATATATATATCTGTATACCCATATTACGAGTATTTGGAATGCGTAGTTTACGTACGTATATATATATTGAAACTATACATATTCGCATATGTTATTTTTTTTTTGGTGCCCATCATTTTGTGTGAATTTCCGTATTTCGATTTGTATAAATATATATATATCCTACCCCCCCCCATTTTTAACGGTATTATTATTATTATTATTGTTATTATTATTATTATTATATATATACACACACACTCTTCCCCTCCCCCTCGAGTTGTTTGTCAAACGTTTCAAGAATTCTCCTCCGAAGTGTACCGTAACCGATTACATAATAATACGTAAAATTAGATTTTTTTCTTCTGATTTGAAAAAAAAAGAAAAAAAAAAAAGAACTCGCAAAAAATTTATACCCTCTGAGCGATAAAAATCAATCTACTAATTAAAAATGTGAAGAGATTCTACTTTGACGCTTTTTCAGGTTCAAATCAGTTTTGCGGTCTTCCCCGACAGCAAGGTTGATTCAGGTAAAAAAAAAAAAAAAGGTTTTTCACATTTTTGACAGTTGTCCGATCACCGAGAGAAAAGTTATATATATATATGTTCATTCCGAAGAAGAAGAAGAAAAAAAAAAAAAATTTGTAAAAACGGATAATTTTCCCGCGTGAACATGATGAATAAGCGCGCTGTTTTATTTCTTTCTCAACTATCTGTGCTATCTAACTGTGCGATTCGATCGAGCGCCGTTATAATTCACGCTGATATTTTCAACATTTTTTTTTTTTTAACCTTTTTCATTCCTACATACGTATTGCCAAAGCTGAATCAAAATGTATCCGATATCGATCGACGGACGCTATTAATGGATGATCGAAATTCCGAGTAAAAAGAGTTATTTTCAAAAAAGATTTTCTTATATTCATCATTGGAGATTCAAAATTTTCTCTCTGAATATCTTAATTACGCAAGCAATTATTTTTCTTATTCGGAATCTCCTCCTCCATTAATAAATAATTCTCAGCCGATAAATAATTTATCAGCCGATATTGGCGATACGTGATACATTTTCATATGTACACACATATACATATGTATAAGAATATAATATATAAGAATCGTATACACATATGTATGCTTTCCATACTCTGATATGTGTATGTTTGTTTGTTTGTTTTTTTTTTTTTTTTGAAAATACGATGTCATAGGATTCGTTTAACGATTCTACATACCTTTCTCTCGGTAAAACATCGCTTTTCAAAGCTTCTCGATATGTTTTTTAATAATTTGCACGCTATAGCAATAGTAATAATAATAACACGGATGGTTACGGCATCAATCAATGACAACAGGGCGTGAAATTAAAAAAAAGAAAAAGAAAAAATATCATCGTGTCATTTTTTTTTTCTTTTCTTGCTTTCTTTCTTTCTTTCTTTCTTTCTTTCTTTTTCCCAAATAACATCATTGCATCATCGTATATGTCCGCATAATACTTTATTTCGTTTGTTCTTTTTGTTCTTTTTTTTTTTTTTTCTTTTTTACCAGACATTGACTGACTGCTATAAAGGACTCTGCATAATATATGCCGATATTCCACATAGCAAATCTTAGAAATAATCATCTATGCGAAGAAAATAGAATAGAATCTTCCGTCACGTATATTTTTTCTCATTAATCGTTTCGTTCTTTTATTTAGCCTCGACAGATAGGAGGGAATCCTTGTTACTTTAAAACGATCGATATAATTTGGATTAGATTAGACGAAATTGAATTAAAAAAAAAAGAACAGTGGAATAATTTTTCATTTTCGTGACGTTTTTTTTTACGATTTTCTTCTTTTTTTTTTTAGTTCGTTTGGAATATCATATATATTATTGAACGAAAAATATTATGGATGAATCGATGTACGTATCGATTTATTTTTTTTTTATTCTTCTATCATCGATAATTGTCGTAATTTCCTTGTCGATCTATCACGAAAATATTTTTCTCGATGTTGAAGAAAACTTGTTACAAGTATGCCTTCCAAAAGAATAGGATTTAAGTCGAATAAACACAAAAGGTGGAAAAAGTGAAAGCTTTAGCACACGTGTCGTCGTGTTGCGACGACGATTCTGACGTTTTTTGCGCTTGTTGACCAAAATTTCTTTATTAGAATTTTTAGATTACGTGGAACCCACAGGTATATATATATATTATATAAAAGAAATTGTTCTTCTTCTAATATCAATATAATTTTAAATTTTAAATCAACTTTCCTTTCTTTATCTTTCTCTCTGTATTTTAAAGCTATTCCTTTAAAGCGGAAATAATAGTAGAAATAAGACAATACATAAGACAAGCAAATTTCTCGCACCAAATCGCTGTCAAATTAGTTTCTAAGACTTTTTCTTTTCCTTTTGTTTTGTTTTGTTTCGTTTTCCTTTTGTTTTGTTTTGTTTTGTTTTTCTTTTGTTTCGTTTTCTTTTGTTTTCTTTTCTTTCGTTTTCTTTTGTTTTCTTTTCTTTTGTTTTCTTTTGTTTTCTTTTCTTTTGTTTTCTACACTTTCCTTTTCTTTACTTTTCTCTGAATGAAACGAAAAGAACAAAAATTGAACTAAATCTTATCTTTTTAGCACGTTGTATCGTATGCGCAGATCGAATGCGCAATCATTTGAAGGAAATAAATGAAAGAAAAAAAAAATGAGAGTATTACCTGGAAGAATAAGAAGTTAATTATATCGTTGACGTAATAATATTATTAAGGAAGTAAGAGTGCGTAAGAAGGCGATATATTTCTTCCCTTTATTTATTTATTTTTTTTTCGAAGTTGAGAAACGGGGATACACAAGACTGCTGATTATATTTTCTTCACAGTTGATCTGTCGATGATTTGTAGATGAACGGGATGTGCGTGTTGGCGATAACGCGAAGAGGTACAATGGTCGTTGGTGGTAGTGGTGGTTGCGGTGAGAAAGGTGACAACGCCGATAGTAATAGCCCCTGTAGCCCGTGCGGCGACGCTGGTTCCGATAGCGAAAGTAGCGCCGCGGGCGGTGCGTGCACTAGCCCTCGATCGGGTGTTCGGAATACCGTGGTAAATGCCGGTTGCGACGACGATGTCGTCGCCTCCACCTCGAATGCGAGTTCTCGCAAATCCCTTACGGTCGAGCCACGTCAATCTCGTGCTCAGGGTATAAGAAAGCTCCAGAAGTGTCTGAGTACCACTACCAACCATTATGAGCTGGATTCTTCCTCGTTGAACAACTTTCCAACGGCTTCGTTGATCCCTAGCCACCGTAGCGCCGAGATACGAAGCTATTCGTCGACCGCTCCGCAACCTTCTTTCAACTACCAGAATATTCTCTCCAACACCAGACAGTATAACAGTTTCGGTAGTATTATTTCGATGAATTATCATTATTAATATCTCTCTACCTATCTATATACAATTGCTATTTACATATATACATATAACACACACATACATATATATATATATATATAAATATACTTGATTAATAGATTCATCGATTCTTTTCTATGTATATTTTATATATATATATATATATTTATTTATTTATTTATCAGAGATCAACGAATCTATTCTTCTCTGAACCGCTTTTTTTCCTCCGTTTCGTTCTTCCTTTGATTTCAATCATTGTTATTAGAGCGATTCTTCTTACGATAGGTTCGATTTACGATTAATGGAGACCAGCGTTTTTTCGATCTCGTTCTCTTAGAAGCCATGTGTCGGGAAAAAGATGCGTAGAAAAAAATTTTTTCCTTTTCTTTTTTTTAAGGTTGGTCTTCGTTATCGTGCCTCTTTTTTCGCTATGTTACGTTTCAATTAAATACTGTCTGGTCTTTTTCTTGCTGACATGATGTGTGGATTATTATAATTATTACTCTGGGCAGACTTTTATTACTCTGCATCGCATCTTTTCTTTTTATTTTTTTTTATTTTTTTTTCCTAAAGATTCGTTCACTCTCGCTCTTGGTCAAACTCCACTTTCTCTCTCTCTCTCTCTCTCTCTCTCTCTCTCTCTCTCTCTCTCAAAGAAAAGAAAGACACGAAACGGCACATTCCAATTTCCAACTTTGCGTGCGATTTTCTAATTCTCTCACTCTGCACCTCTGATGAAAGATATTCTTCTTCCGCGTTCTCTTTCCGATTTTTCCATTCTATCTGCCTAATCTTTCGGTTGGCTTTTTCCTTTTTCTTTTCTCTTTCCTTTCCTTTTCTCTTTCTGATAAATGTTGCCTAATGATAACGATTGAATTCGTTCTTCAGCTCGGTGTTACACTATTACAACTATTATAACTAACGAAACATCGAACATGCACAGGATGTTGATAAAGATGAATTTATCGTGTCTCGAGCTAATTAATAATAATAATAATAACAATAATAATATCTTTCTCGATCAATTTTTCAAGTTACGAATCGTATTCCGAAAGAAAAAAAAAAAAAAGAACTCGATTGAAAATTTTATTAAAATCTTGTGCATATTACGCGGGTATACTGAATGTATTCTGAATATATCTTCAAAAGCGTAGAATTCGCGGGGATGTCGCAGAATGCCTTTTTTTAAACTGCAAACCGCATAATCGTGTTCTTCCTATTAGAGATTTCTTTTTTTATTTCCCCCTCCCCTCTTATTCGATCTCGTATATTATTTCAAAAATTTACGTTTTCGGTTTGATGAAAAAGAAAAAAGAATAAAGAAAAAAAAATAGGTCAACGCCTTTCGAGGTTTCGAGCGGCTTTGAGGATTGCATCTATATCTGTTCCGTTATAATCTCGTTATCGAAATGATCGAGTGGCGCAACTCGTCATTTCAATATTATCGATCGAGATTTCAATTTCTCGAGGACGACAGCGCATTGCACAATGAATATTATGCAGAGGCGAAAATTTCGTTCCAACGACATTTCCTTTTTTTTTTTTTTGTCGATTATTAACCAGGATTGGATTTAAAAAAGAAAAAAACGATCTCTTTTGATAATTACAATAAATAAGACAAGTTGAAGCGAACAACTTCTTTACTTCGGAATAAAACTGATCTGAAATTTAATTCCACCATTTGCAAAATTTGAAAAAAGAAATAAATTTTCTTTCACGCGCGTTTCGATTTTCAATCACTTTGGGCAAATGCGGGAAGATTGATCGATTAAAAATCCCTTTTCGAATTTTTGGATAATTAACACGATGGAACTATTCGATTCACCGATCTCTCGATTATAACAATTACCAATAATGTTATTTGTTTCCTTTCTTATATATATATTATTATTATTTTATCCTTTCATTTTGCGTTGGCATTCTAATTCCAATTCTGCGACAGAATAGAACACACGTCGGATCGACTTGATGAATGTTGAAATGAATGGAAGATATGTTATTCTGTGAACTGTCCTATATATATATATATATATATATCAAGAGAGATATATATACACTCTAGTCGTGATAGTTGTTGTTGTTGCTGTCGCTGTTATTATTATTATTGTTGTTTACAATTATCGCTATTTCTCTCGCCACGTCACATCTGTCTTGTCAATATCAAATACCATCTCAAATTTTCCTTTTGTTTTCTTCTTCTTTTTTTTTTTTTTTTTTCTCTCATACTTTCGATCCGATCTGTCGATCTCTTAATTAGCGATTTTCCTTGATTCAATTTTCATTTATAAAAATGGCTAAGAATTTGTCGGGGATGTTTATTGTGAATATAGGTGTTGCATGCTCGTCGTGTCCGTATATATATATATATAAAAAAATCTAATCGTAATATAAATCCTTTTTACCCAACATTACGGTATTTTAATTTTCCATTTATTCTCGGGACTGCTGGCCGGGTAGACAAATATGACAGTTCGTTTCAACGGTCAAGGAGCTCGAGCATGTCCTCGCTCGAGAATATCACCACCGAAACCATCAGCTGCCTTACGTTCGCAGATTCCTACACGAAAAAGAGCGGTACGTTCCCGTAATATAACTACGCATGATTCTTCTCTCTTTCTTGTAATCCTCTTATTAATTAATGTAAAGGATTTATTTATTTACCTCTCTCTCTCTCTTCTTTTTCTTCTCTCCTTTTTTCCTTTTTTCATTCATCATCTTCTTTCGTCAATCAAGATACCAGCCCCGTACCAACGCTTTGGATCGGTACCTCTTTAGGATCTATACAAACGGTGATATTTAACACGCCAGCTCGTGGAGAACGACACGCGCATCCGGTCGTTGTTTCTACGTGCAGTAAGTGAATTTTATTAACAAGTTATGGAAATTATTTGAAATTATTATATTTCGATAGACGATCGAAGCAACTTTATCGGTAAACTTTGGCGATATGTTAAATTTTGATACGCAAATTTTTGTAGTTGACGTATAATCACGTTTTCTCTCTCTCTCTCTCCCTCCATACTTTTCACAGACGGATCTACCTTTAAGTTGAAAGGATGCATTCTATCGATGTCATTCTTGGATTGTAATGGTGCCCTGATTCCGTATTCTTACGAGTCTTGGAAAGACGACAGTATGGACAGCAAAGAGCGTAACAGTACGTTATTGTAGATTTAATTGTTTATGATTTATGGGATGCAAAGTTAAAGTTTAACTGTTGAGCTTATTTGTTTAGAAACGGTTCGAAGAAACGATAACTGTCTTTATGTTTCCCGTTTCAGGAAGTCAAGGTAAATGTACGAATAGCCGAATGTCCCCATCGATGAATACGCCAGCAGGTACAGGAGACGGGTTCGAGGATCGCCAATTTGTCGTATTAGCGTCGGAGAAACAGGCCAGAGTCGTGGCATTACCGTCTCAAAATTGTTTGTACAGGCAACAACTGGCCGAAACTCATATTGTGATCAAAGCAGAGATTACGACTTTAAAAGGTCTATATCCGTAATTATATTGTATTTCTTTTATATTTTTTTTATGTTTCTTACTATAAAATTTTGTCTTCTTACTTTCGATCGATTTCCGATAAAATTAAAAGATTAAAAAATAAAATTGTAAAGAAATTTAAAAGGATCATATCCGTAATTATTTTTATATTTCTTACTGTACAAAATTTTGTCTTCTTAGTTTCGATCGATTCGTCGGTTCTTTTCGATAAAATTAAAAGATTAAAAAATAAATTTGTAAATTTGTATCCGTAATTATTTTTTTTTTTATTTTTTTTTATTTCTTACTATATAAAATTCTTACTTTCGATCGATTCGTCGGATCTTTCCGATAAAATTAAAAAATTAAAAAATAAATTTGTAAATTTGTATCCGTAATTATTTTTTTTTTTATTTTTTTTATTTCTTACTATATAAAATTCTTACTTTCGATCGATTCGTCGGATCTTTACAAATAAATTTGTAAATTTGTATCCGTAATTATTTATTTTTTTTTATTTTTTATATTTCTTATTACACAAAATTTTGTCTTCTTACTTTCGATCGATTCCTCGGAGAAACGAGCGATCAAAACAGAGATTACGATTTTAAAAGATTCATAATTATTTTTATATTTCTTATTACATAAAATTTTTTCCTCAATCAATTTTCGATTCGTCAGATCTGAATCTTTCCAACGAAATAAAATTGTAAAGGAATACGCGATCAAAGTAAAGATTTTAAAAGATCCATAATTATTTTTATATTTCTTATTATATAAAATTCTTTCTTCGATTTTCGATCGATTCGTCGGATCTGAATCTTTCAACGAAATAAATTTGTAAAGGAATACGTGATCAAAGTAGAGATTACGATTTTAAAAGGTGCAGAATTATTTTTACATTTCTTATATAAAATTCTTTCTTCGATCAATTTTCGATCGATTCGTCGGATCTGAATCTTTCAACGAGATAAATTTGTAAAGGAATACGTGATCAAAGTAGAGATTACGATTTTAAAAAGTGTATAAGTATTTTTACATTTCTTATATAAAATTCTTTCTTCGATCAATTTTCGATCGATTCGTCGGATCTGAATCTTTCAACGAGATAAATTTGTAAAGGAATACGTGATCAAAGTAGAGATTACGATTTTAAAAAGTGTATAAGTATTTTTACATTTCTTATCATATAAAATTCTTTCTTCGATCAATTTTCGATCGATTCGTCCGAATCTTTTCAACTAAATTAAAAATTAAAATTTAGTAATAAAGGATTACGTGATCGAAGCAAAAGTTACGACTTTAAAAGGTCCGCAATTATTTTTATATTTTTCATTGTACAAAATTTTTTCTTCGACCAATTTTATAAAATTTCGTTCGTTGTTATAAAGAAGCGTCTTTTGTTTATTTCAGATAACGTGTGTCTCGTTTGTTACGTTTCGAATGGTCACATAGCCACCTATAGTTTGCCAAGTCTGAGGCCACTTATAGACGTCGATTTTCTACCGCTTATAGATTTGAGGTAAGAATAACAATTATACCCTGGATAATTTGCTTTTTGCGGCAAAATAACGATTACAATTGCACATGGTATATAATGCACTAACATGCCACTGCAACTTTTCTTAATACAGCAACATTTTATAATATTATATTGAACGGTAGCGTAAAACTTATTTTATATTAATAAAATTCTTCTCTTGGCCTAATACTTCTAATCGATCGTTTTCGCAATAAATATATATATATATAAATACTATAGCGAGTAATAAAAAAAAAAAAAGATAACAATTTTGCGTAGACAATGCACGTGTGAGAGCGCTTTCTAATTCTTAATTTCTTTTTGAAATTTAACTCCGATTATATTTTTACAATCCTCTCTGTTTTAAAGTATTATTATGATATCAATTGACAAACTTTGTACAATTTCGTTATTATTCGAGAAATATTGTAATTTTAATCTTAATTAAAAATTGCTATCAACAAAGAATGAAAAGAAATATAGGTAAGATGTTAAAAATAAATGGCTATATACATATATATATATTAATTCTTCGTCCAAATTGTATATAAATTTGATGTCATTACTGACGTAACATTTAAATCTTTTTATCAATTACAGAAAAATTACTGTTTCGCGAAAGTAGGCGTGATAAATTTTCGAAAACCGAAGTTTAAAAGTTAATTTTGATTTGATTTCAAGTATGACGATTCCTTTCTATTTTACTTTACTTTCTCGAGCACTTAATCGTTGTTTCTAATAAAAAAAAGTTATATCGTTTATCGTATTAAAAATTTAAAAATTGAAAATACATTAATACACGCACGTAAGAATGAATTCGAAGAACGAACTCGAGAACAATTTCAAATTACAAATTTCAGGTATAGTTTTGCTCGTAATAAATAAATATATCGCGAATTTAAACGTTCGTTGTTTCATTGTATAGCGTTATGCACCATGTAGCTGATTGAATGTTGATTAGACATTATATCTTATATTTAACACCGATATATAATAAATAATCAATTACGATACTAGTGATATGATAACGATATTAATTTTACTAATATTTATAGCATGTAATTTCTTTACTATATTTAATTATATATACATACGTACATATGTATATATTCGTTAACCCTTAATACACTTATAGCATGCCTTGCGTAGAAATTCTTTATACAAGCACAATTCTATATTGCACTTCTTTATATCTTCCACATAGTTGAAAAAAATTTTTTCAAATTGCTATTATTTTAATGAATTGGTCGTTATTCGTTTCAAAAATGATATCGTATTTGCATCTTCAACTTTTATACTTTTTTATTTATATAGTAACATCTCTTCTTGTTAACTAGTTATAGTGAATAATATAAATATTCATATCCTGATTAACGTATTCATGTAATTAGTTACTTGATTAAGTAAGACTCTTTAAGAATGTTTTATAAAATATAAAATGTAAGGTATTTTTAATTTTTTGTACCTTCTTACAGATTAGAAATCCCTCGAGATACTTGCTATTTTTTTTTTCTTTTTTATAAAAAAAATCTCTTTAGTCGTTAGAAAATTTAATCATTACTCGATTGTTATTCCTTTTTCGACAATTATATCACATTTTTTCCTTAGTATCTTAACGTAAACTGTAGTATAGTAGATATATATATATATAAGTATTTATAATATTTTAACACTTCAGATATTCCATTAAATTTTGATATTGATTTTCCAGGAAATTTTTAATTAACACATCATCTGGTAGAATTATATACGTAATAAGTAATACACAGATAAGAAAAATCTCTCTTATTTGTATGGACATTTTTTTTTTTTCGTAGACAAATCAACACAAATCAGAATATGAATATTATGGAAATTCGCTATATTTAATTTTTATATTAGATTTAAAATTTAACACTTGACTTTTTAGCAAGAAACGATAAATCATTAATTTTACATTATTGTTATTATTGTATTTCGTTTTTCTTACATCGTTTTTTCTACATACTTACATATTTGGAAAGAGAGAGAGAAAAAAAACTGGGATCAAGTGGAATATATTATTTTGTTTTGAGAATATATCTGAAAGAAAGATTCGATGTTTTAAGGGTTAATGCTAATTAATGCGAACTAAAAATCTCTTTTTTACTCGTGTATGGCTTAACGCTCACTTTTCTCCTGTCTCTGTAATCTCTAACAGTTTTCAGACTACAAAACATGGCATTGTAGACCCCATGTTGTCCATATGGGGTCATCAACTCTTTGTTAATGGCGATACCGATCAGTAAGTGATCTATAAAATACACTTTTCACAATATGTATTTTATACAATATGCAATGCCTAGCGCGTATTATCACCCACATTATATTTCTCCGCATATTATTTTTCGATTCCTCCTTTCCTCTGTTTATTATCACGGTAATGCCAACGATCGCTTCGATTTTTCATTAATCCCTTTTATTATCACTCGATAAAAAAGAAGCTTTATATTTTTTCTCAATTTCGATGTTACGTCCCGACGAAACCTACGCATATATCGTATATACCCTGCGAAGTGAAGAGAACGCATCGATAACGATCCCACATCTTTTTTACAGAATTGCAAAAACGCTTTGCTTCAGCAATAGAGGCCACGGCTTGTACCTCTCCTCGCCTACCGAGATCCAAAAGTTTTCCGTTTCCAGTCAATTTTGGTAATCGAATTGTTTATTTTGAACCGAGTTAAAAGAAATTCTCTTTCTCATCTTTCTTTCTTCCTTTCCAGCGGCGAGTTAACCGAGATGATGGGAGACTTGTTCATCGGTCACGATATGCCCGAGCCGCCCAAAGAGAGTTTCTTCAAAGGCCTGTTCGGCGGGGGGTCGCGAAGTCTGGACAGAGAAGAATTATGTGAGTGGTTTTTCAGAAAAGGAAAGAAAAGAAAAGAAAAGAAAAGAAAAGAAAAAGCTTCCAACGGATAATTGCAGTCGGCGAGTCGAGCGGGCGAGCTTCCCGCACGGTGGCGAAGCACATACCGGGGCCGAACGCAGGGGCCGAGAGCCTTCGCGAGCGCGTGACAACGGCGACGGGCGAGGTGAACCTGGCCCATCAAATGGTGCTGGAACGAGGCGAGAAGCTGTCGCAGCTCGAGGACAGGACGGCGCGGATGATGTCGGAGGCCGAGAGCTTCTCTCAATCTGCCCACGGATTGATGCTCAAATACAAGGACAAGAAATGGTACCAGCTATGAGGATCGAGGCCGCCGATCGAGATTCGAATTTCGGATTGCGTGCGATTACATTGCAGTCTAGCGTTCACGTTTCACCCATGAGTTCTGTCTACGTACTAGCTATGTCGTTGGAAGGGATAAACTCCTGTATCGGATAAATCGCGAACTTTACTACACGCACACACAGGAAACATGTTACGTGATAAAGGGCATGCGAGCGATACGAGGCGTGTGAATGAATGCGTGAATGCGTGCGTGCGTGCTTCGAAGACGAGAAGAAAGAGGAAAGAGAGAAATAGAGAGAGAATGGGAGAGCGAAAATGGAGCACGAGCAAAGGAGACATATAACGAGATACTTTTACAAGCAGGTATATATATACACACGCACATCTTTCAACAAAGAATATTAAAAAAGGAAAAAAAAAGAATCGTATATATACACGTATAACACAGATATAAGATTAAATATATATATATATATATATGCGCGATTTCTCAAAAATGTGTTATAACCTCAAAATATATATATATATATACTACTTATATACATAAGGTATAAAGCGAAGAGACGAACGATATGCACGTTAACCAAGTGTGAATCAAGCACGGATAAAATCGAGGAGAAGCGAGGATGATTGCTATATTCGAGATAAAAGAAATTATTATAGCGCATATATATAGGTTAAATAAGGTATAAAGGAAACCAAGTACTATCTTAGGCAGGCATAGGATTCAACTACGTGCGAGTCAATACACAATTATGTAACAATTCGCCTTTTAACCGATCGCTATATTTGTTAATCCATTCGGACGTCCTGTAACAAATCCCATTGTAAGAGGGAACGGGTGAAAAACACGTTACGATTAATTAATTTATCCGTGATAAAGATGAAATAAAGTAGGAGGGGAGGAAAAAAAATAAATAAACGAAAACAAAAAAAAACAAAAAAAAGATGGAAATTGAAAATTGAAAAGATCGACGTTGGTCCGAATGTATTGACAATAAAGGTAAATTAAATTAATCAACCGAGATAAAAGTTGAATGCGGTGTATAATATATGATTTACCTACGATGTATCGGATCTTCGGGATTATATTAGTATTATCGATCGAGATAAACCTGTCGCATCGTTGATAAACTATATATTAGTTGTTATTAATCGTAGTTATCGCTAGATACGCTATGTACATAAAGGAAACAAATGCAGTAGAAAGAAATATTATACGTTAAAACAAAGAGCTGTTTGTATAATAACGTGTTGTAAGTTACGCTAGTTCAGCGTCGATGATGAATTCAACTGAATTTATGGTACGATGAAGGAGGGAAGAAGAGCTACTGTAATTTTAAAAAAATTATACGTAGATTAGATTATTTAAAGACAATATATATATATATATATTATACATATACATACGTATGTATGCCGTATATAGTACGTATCGTGGTAAGTTCATTTGAATTTATCGAGATTCTGAATCGTCGTACTGCTTCCATAGCAATAATTGTATAGTTGATGTTAATGGTACTAATCACCCGCATAAAAAAACTTATATTATATATATATATAACGTGTCCTGCAGAGAATTAATTAGATCGCAATTTCTTCGAGTTGAGTCGAACAAACTACTTGATTATAATTTCCCTCGGACAATATACGTAAGTAGAGGTTCGTTGGTGAACAACTGAACGATGAACCACTTTTGTCACGAGATGTATTAATATTATACCGTTGTGGTCCACGACAAGAAACAGGGTGGACTTGCTCGAATATCGTAATTGTAATATCCATATGAAAAGTTTTTCGAATTTTGGGATTGTGATATACATTACATATATATATACACACACACACACAAGTATAACGAACACAAGAGAACCGAGAATTAATTCTACTTTTATTAACTTTATTAAATCAATATCTTTTCTCGCGACAGCTTTTATCGTCTTGATAGTCTCGATAGTCTTCGAAATCCAGCAGCTCGATACGCCACAGATTTCCTCAGATATAAAATAAAGTCCCAACAAAAAAAAACAAAAAAAAAACAAAAAACAAAAAAAATCAAAAAAAGTAACCGCTATCGTGTGATTATAAATATATATATATATATATACAAAACATAAACGGGAAAACTACTACTATTACTACTACTACTACTACTACTACTACTACTGCTACTACTACTACTATTACTACTACTATTACTACTACTACTACTACTACTACTACTACTACTACTCTACTACTACTACTACTACTACTGCTACTACTACTACTATACCGATATCCTACAAAAGAAGAAGAAGAAAAAGAAACCAATAGTGTATTACGCGGATAAAAATATCCTTCTCGGATCTTTTGTGAAAGTGAGAAAAAGTTGTTTACCGCTCTAAAAATAGAATAGTAGTTAAATGTATAATAGTTGCAGACAAGAAACAAGAAATACATTATTACTTAAGTGTTTGATAATATAACATATTCTAACACTTGTTGTATAAAGACTATCGTTTAGGTGATTCTGAATTATTTATCATATCAAACAGGTTGACATATGTTTGAAAATAATTTATTGTTGTAATAAATGAAGTAATTTAAAACTACTAGATACGATACGAACGATAAACTATATAAAGATAATTATTGTTTGGAGATTATACGCATTATCCAAATTTTAACTCCTATATTTCGTTTCGCTTCACTGTGTCGAGGAAACGCAGGACAGGAAATCGTAAAAACCAGAGATTTATCGTTATGCCCGATCGAAGAAATTATTTTTCATACACGCACGTGCAGAATTTATCCGGTTGTAAACTTGGTTCGTCTCTTTAATATCGTCGTTCGATTTAATTAGAAATTCTTTTCGTTATATAACGCACGATTCTTCTCTACTAAGCTCGATAAAAAAGAGGATAACGTTCTTTTTGCGAATTTATTTTCCATCCGTTGTTGTTGTTATTATTATTATTATTAATTTCAACAAATCGATCCATCGTTATAATTATATATCCGAGAGTTTTCATTTTCGCACGAACGTACGGCCAAATATTTTCCAACGTACAATTCCGTGCCGTTCTGTCTCGTTGAACGACCGTGCGTTTAGACCTACCTCTTCCCCCTCCACTCGCTCTGTATCCTCCTTCGTATCGAATGTTCATCACGTCTATTCTGTCTAAATATCCTATTTCGACGCTGTGGCCTGAATCTGTAAATCTAATACATTGTACATGAAATTTTTGTCCTTAGATGCAGCGAAATATCTAATACTCTCGATTTATACTATTACTAATCTAGTACAATTCTTATTTTTCAAGAAATATAATATACCATGTTATTGTAAAAGTACTGCCTCGAGGACAGACTGTATCTTGGCTCCGATTAATAAATGAGTTTGAACCAAACCAAGTCTTCTTTTCTTTCAAATAATTTTCCGTAAGAAATTTATGAAATTTATTCACCGGTCATCTCTATGTATTAATTTCAATTTTAATTTTATACGCAAGATCGTTCGAAAATACGAAAATAAATGATAGAGACCCGAGAATATTTTCGAAACGAACGACGAGATTACATCGTTATCGCGATACTATTTTTCATTCTTTTATCATTGGGATTATTAGTATTTAAAGCAAAAAAAAAAAAGAACCCATAAATTTTTGCTACGTAAATTTCTTTTTTTTACAATTACAAACGTTACGTTGTAAAATAAAAAAGAGAAAGAACGCCCGTTTATATATCGCGTGCATTTCTTGATCGGAGAAATATTTACATAGATGATCGAAGCGACAAGGAGCGATTAATAATGCGAACGACGCGGAAAATTAGGCCGATTATACTCGATCGAAGTTTTAAATCGGAGAACGATTACTGTTATTGACACCGGCCAGGTAATTAAATTAATTTTTGCGACGCTCCCGCAGTTAGGATAGGCATCGGTCTGGAATAATACAGACGCCGCAGCACCAGGGCTTCCTGGTGTTTTTTTTTTTATTCCACGGCGATAAAGGCGGTAGGCTCTCAACCACACCCGCCGCGCACACTTCTCATTTCCAATTTAAAAATAATGAGAATTTACCGCGAATAGGCGCCGCTGTCGCGTACAGATACTCATCGAGTTCTGAGCTCGCTTGTGGGAAGTGGAATGAATTGAAAAAAATTCAATTTAGCCTCACTGTACCGCGTTCTTTTTCTTCCTCCTCTTCCATTCTCTCCTTTTCCTCACCTCCCTTTTCATTTCCTCCTTTTTCCTTCTTCGGTACCTCTTCTCCTCCCCAACTTCTTCGAGAAAAATTATGAAGAAAGAAAACGTCGAATTTCACCGAAAACTCAATCTCGTTCGATGATGTAAATAAATATATTTTATCAATCGTTTAACAATTGTCCTTTATATAATCCGATATTACGATATAAAATAAGAGAGAGAGAGAATTTTTTACAACATTCGTTAACCGATTCGTAATTGATCGGTGTCGTTTCACGGGAAGCCTTGAAAGAGCAATATTCCCCCGAGGGTGGAGGTATTCGACGTCTGTTGGAGCAAGAAGAATCTTTGGAATCGCGATCCCTCCCCCCCAATGACAATCGAAACACGGTAAGGTGGCGAGCGAAGGTTGCCGGGCGGGGAGGAGGAAAAGAGGGGGGAGCCGGGGGGAGCGATAGTCTGCCTCGAGTACGCGTAGTAATAAAATGTAAATGCGCGGCAATTGGCGGCCAATATCGAGAGAGTCGCCTTTTCCAACCTACTTTTCCGTTTACTCTTTGGATCGGTGGTAACAGTGAATAAGGCGAGCGAGAGAAACCGAAAAGGGCCCGCGGGCTTCGCTGCGTCATTTGCATGAGTAACGGTGCAACCGAGAGGTTAGGGTAGCGAGACGAGTAATTTATAGTCAATAATTCTTGGCGAAGCAATTTTCGCATCGAGCGCAACGTTTCCTCCGGAACGAGCAAGGAGAAATAGGGGAAGGGCGGGGACTCGGGACACGGGGGCTGAGGAAGAGGGTGGCGGCAGGAAATGAGGCGGAATGTTAAATAGCTGCCTTGGTACCTTCCCTCTACCCTCAGTCATCTCAGGTAGCTGTTAAACTGCACGTGGCAATTATTTGCGATACGTCTATCTTTTCAACATTCCCTTCAATTTTCGCTTCCACGTCAATTTCTTACCCCCTTTTTTTATATATTTCTTCGCGTGCTTGCGTCACGAGAATTTTCCTCGCGTTCCGTCTGATCGTGCATATTTCATTTATTTTTGTCGAACAATTACGTTGCGATAAATGCTATGTTAAAAAAAAAAAAGAAAAAAAATAATCAGAATCGTATTAAAATGAAAGAACGCTTCTGTTTTCTTTGCACGTACAGAATCAGCGTTCGTATCGTACAAATCAAAAGATGAAATTGAATAGAAAAAGAAATTCGCTTCTTATTTAATATTTATATACTAACCGAACTTCGTGGGATATATGATGTATACGGTATAAAAATACTTTTAAAAAATTTCTTTCAGAACTATTTATCAGAAGCTGTACATTATCGACGGAATATATTTCGGCCAGAAATTAAAAGGAGTCGATGAGTTTAGAGTAACTGACGCCATCTCGCGTTTGGATCGTGGAAGCTTCGACTCGTTACTAGCATAGCAGAATGTGCAAGGAGGTATTCGTGACGTCATCGAAAAGGATAAGAAAAAACGTGTTACTATTTTTGGTTATACGGTTCCTGATATCTCTCACCATTTCGATTACGTTGAAAATTAATTAATCATTAGTTTTTTATTAAAAATTTATGCACTTTTAGATTCGCATCTTAAAGATAGAACTTTAGCCAAGTTTCTCGTGTCAATTTCAACGTGAAATCTTTTTCGATTAATTATTAACAATTAACAATTAACGCGTCCGATCAATTTGCAATGCTTGTTTCATTAATTTATTATGGAATTTATTTATAAATATGAATACATGAATATGTAACGTTCTTTCCTCTTCTATTTTCTCGTACAATTTTTTTGTATATTTCTGTTGTTATTCGAACGAATAAATTAATTGTTTATTATTCGATCTCGAAGTGAGTGTTCGTACATTTATATTTATATTTTATAATTAATGGAAAAGAATTTCTCTTTAAAATTGAAACGAGAAACTTGTTAGAGGTTCTAATATTAAGATACGAGCTTAAAAGCGTCGAAATTTTAAGTAGAAAACGATTAATTAATGAATTTTTCATGCGATGTCCTTAAAATGGTGGGAGATGTTCTCTGTCCTTCTCGCGCAGTATTGCTCTTCTTCTCTGTAACGTCACGAATACCTCCTTGCACATTCTGCTATGCTAGTAACGAGTCGAAGCTTCCACGATCCAAACGCGAGATGGCGTTGATGGTCCGAAAAATTTTTCTTTATTTAATTCACGAATAAGACGTATTCCATTGAAAATAACGTGCTCAAAGAAAGGGAAAAAAAATTTATTTTTTTATTTATATATTATTAATAAAATTATTATTCTAAATATATACACATATTTTACTTATATATTTTTCATATTTTTATTACACATTATTATATATCGATCTACGTGTCGCTTTTTAGATTTCTTTAATACACGAAATCATAAGATTATAAATAAAAATAATTTTTAGCACGATTTACCACGATTTCGAAAATCGTTTAAAAAAGTTTACCGCGTGCCACTTCCGCTTCAATTATATCTTCCTGTACAAATTTTGTTATCCTGAATGAAGAAGTATATTAAAAACGTACGTGTATTCTAATCCAACCAATCTAAAATTTCTAACACGCACGAATTTCTACATTCACGAATATACGTCATATTCGAATAGATACTTCTTAATGTTAACCTGAAAATATTTACAACGTTACGATCGTCGTGTTCACACCGCATTTATAGAGCGGGAAGAGAGAGAGAGAGAGAGAGAAAGAAAAAAGGAATATGAATGCAACGAAATACACCCGAGAGACGACTTTTCACACTTTTATTTAGCCAGCCAGCGGGTTCACTTACGGCGGTGAAAAGTTTAAGCCCGGTATGGGAAGGTGAAGATTACCCGGGGCAACATAAACCGATACCGACGACATAAAGGTGCACACCCGATATTAGATATCAAGGCATCCGCCTTAGCTTTCATCCACCATCGAGTGTCCCACCGAGAGCTATCAAACTGATAGAATATGTTCCACGTTACCGCGTTATCCCCCTCAGCTCTATACATGTATATATATATATATATGTATATGTATCGGTATACCCATCTACGCGATTATCATACGTAGAACGGTTTATTTAAAGTAGCTTTTATCGCGAGCTTAGCTTGCGCCCCGAATTTACTTGGAAATATCGCACCTATTACTATTTTCTTTTATTTTTATTTTTCATTTCGTTCGGGAATTTGGCGCGGAGAAAGAAAAAGAATCAAAAGGAAAAGCAAGGAGGTATTTCGTCGCGATCGATTTATGCGTTTTTAAAAGGAAAAAAAAAAAAGAGAAAAAATTAGGTGTATACTCGAAATATTATATCGTGATATCTTATCGATAAGGGTACATAGTTACATTAGCGAGGACGTAATTTTCAGCTTTGTTAATTATGCTTTTAGTAATGATTTCTTTTAATGTCACCCGAGATATCGATACACGGGTTTCTCTCGCAAGTATATATACATCGCTCAGCGATATTCTTAATGTGCCCTCATAAAAAGATCTACTTCCTTTTTTTATAACGAGAGATAAGATATTATTAAACGCTCTAGACGTTTTAGAACTGGATGCTTTGTTCGTCTTGAAAAGACGCAAGATACAAAATACAAGAGAAAAATACAAAGAAAAAAAGAACAAATATAATATATTCTTCGCCACTTTATCATTCGAGGAAATTATCTAGATAATGAGTAGATGATAACGAATTTATAACACGTATAAATCGTTATGAATCGGTCTTCTTACCTGCTCGGAGATATTCAATTCTCAAGCGTCCATATTTCGGTCGTACGTTCACGTTCACGTTCATCATTGAAGAATCACTTTGACTAACTATCCTTTCCCTTTACGTGCTCCAATAATTATCCGCATTACGTTTGGCAAGTGCTTAATTATGCCCGCTTCGTGACTCGTTAAAACCGTTTCGAAATATCTCCCCCCCTCCCCCCTCTCCTTTCCCTTCCTGAGCGAACGGGGAGGGAAGAAAAAAAAATTATAATTATCATTACAACGAAAGATCGATCTACCAACTTTGACGAGACACACGATTGAATTACAAATTTATGGGCGTACGTATCACGGGAATGAATAACCAGAATTTTTCGAGAGCTGTGTTTAAAAAAAAATAAATAAATAAACAAATAAAAGGAGCGTAATTAAGAGCGTTATAAATTTGTAAAAGTGGAATTTATGGAAAGAGGGGGGAACGGGAGAGGGGGGGGAAGAAAGAGGGGGAAAGAGGGAGAGAGAGAGAGAAGGACGTATTTATAAAGGTAAAGTAAATTGGGTGAATCGTCGTAAAGATCGATCGCATTGTGCGCGCAGGTTTTTCAAACAAAACGCGAGGCAAGCCGGGTCTTAAACCTATCATTTCCCTGTTCATTATAACAATTACCTGGTGATAGAAGGATGGCGAGGGTCTACGGGGAGGGGGGGAAGGGAGAGGGGAGGAAGGGAGGGGGGCGAGGATCCGGTGAAAATAATGATTGAAAATAACAGGAATCGCATAAACGTGCAATCATGCAGCGTCGAAGGATACCGAGGGTTTGTCGGAAATGATCACAGATTTCAGGGCAGTGTGATCATCCGGCTCGAAGACAAGCATTACGTTAATGACCTCCATTATCCCCAGATTATAGAATTATAACGCTGTTGCAATAAATTATTCGTCATTCCCCTCCCCTCTCCCTCCCTCCCTTCCTACCAATCCACTTTACATCGACGCGAAGAAATTTAAATAAATCACGCATAATCGGTTCCATTCCGTTCTCCTTCCCCTCCTCTTCCTCCACCGTCAATTTACCGTCGACCGATCGAGTTAAAAGATATATGTATAAATAATAAGGGTGTATACGCATAAACGCGAGACGGGACGACGCGACGATTTAAACGATTCGTTTCGGGATCGGTATAAGGCGAACAAGTTGAAACGAATTACTCGGTGTTTTCCGGGGACGACGCGATCGCGTGTCAAACAAGTTTCACGGGAATCGAAATCTCTTTTTTCGAAGGAGCATTGAGAATAATTCGTCCGTGATTCGTACGATTCTTCGGTTGGAAATTCGCCGAGCGTGTGCACGCCCGGTGTGTGTACACCCGAGGGGAACAAAGAAATTAAAAACCTAGTTATAGCTACCCCGGGGCGAAGAACCGTTTCGAACTCGATCTCGCGATATCACCGCATGCCGTATCGGTTTCCTCTCCCTTCGCTGTACGCTAATCCGCTCGAATCAATTCCTCCTTCGTTCGACTCGTTCACGCTCGTTTGCGCCAAGGTATTTCCGTTGTGTGCACAACACAATTTATTTCACCCTGTGTGAACGCATCTCGCGATTACGATTCGTGACCGCGTACAATCGATTACCGCGCGTGAAAGAAGAAAAATCGGAATCGGAGTGGGGTGCAGAGGTTCAGAGAAGGGAATATTTGGAAATAAGGGCTTCTTCCCCTCTTCGGCGTCTACTTTCGCGTTTACGCGTATCCCGGAGGTCATAAATAAGCTAGTACGGTGTTGGACACGGCCGCTCGCGCACCGGGAAAACTTGACTAATTGCGAGAAACATCTCTGACATCCCTTCCTTTCCGTCCAGATATCCTTCCGTGTCCGTTACAAGCTCTCTCCCCTCCCCTCTAACTCTCTTTCTCTCTCTCACTCGAATACCGATGTTCCTTCCATCTTTACTCATCCCACGCTCCTAATCGTTCGTTTTCTTCTCTCTTTTTCTTCTCGCGATCAAACGTTTATCGAATTATCGAAAGCGAAACGTTCGAATTCGTTAATTTATCGTTGGTACGATTGCGCATAAGCCGCGTTCCTTCGGTACACGCGTACTACTGTTCGCTGGTGCAAGAAGTCACGTGGGACGGGGGAGGGGCAAGAGGGGTCCTTCGCTAGGACCGCCTATCTTCACTTCACAGACGACTTCACTTTATTGACACCGTACGCTACACAGTGGTGGAAGATTTATAATTCGAATGTTCAAAATCGTGAAAGTTATTTTCATTTATGAAGTTACGTTAGGACAGTCGTCCAAGATTGGAAATTATCTACGCGTACATTAGTATTATATCTTAATTACTCGAATTTATAAATTAAACTATTATCCAACGAATTGTAATTAGCGTACGTTTTGGATTAGTATATGCGATATAAATAAAATGATAGAAAATGTGCGCGTGAAAAATAGGCGTTTTCTTTCGAATTAACCAATCGGATTCCTTCGGCGAGACTTGTTTCCACCAGTGAACAGTACGACGTTACGCGCGTAGTCGATAAACTCGTTCGTTCGTTGGACGAGAATACGCGTATGTTCCGACAGTTAACCTCGCTCCTAGCCAAGTTTTCATAATTTATTCGAGTATTCACGATTTCCTCGCTTCTACTATTTTTCTTCGCGTTCTCGAGTCTGTTGACAGTAATTACTTTATCGAACAGACTAAACGCAAAACTAGCGATAAACGCAATTGCCTCTATTAAGTACCAACGATAGCAGCTAGACTCGTCTCGTCTCGTCTCGTCTCGTTTCGTCTCGTCGTCGAGTATACCGTACGACTAAATTAATCGTGGAAAACGGTTCGAGATGGCGCGGCGAATGTTGCGCCAACTTGGTCAACATTCTATAGCCGGATGATCGTTGTAATATCTCGCGGCACGAACGAGCTATTGTGGTCGTGCTGGGACGACAGCGGCCCTTTAAAAGACACCGATTAATCTTCTTTTTCAACGACCACTACCTTTCTTCTTGTCGCCGACCGGTTAACCAGGGAGAGATATCGGTCGGCTCTCGAAGGCCAACAGTTTCGAAGCAGCTGCGCAATTACGCGGATAATACACCGCTTTCGCCCGGAGGAAAAAAAATTCTTACTGCTATTTCGATTGCGAAATCGAAACTCGTTTCCAAAATTTTCGACCCGATTTTCGGTCGACGAAAAAAAAAAAAGAAGAGAAATTTCTTCGTCCGATTCGCCGCTGCTCGATCATCGAAATTTTAAAAAATGTTCGACTCGGTGAGGAAAAGGGGGAGACGCGAGTTTCTTCGGTCGAAGGTCGGTCATTTTTCTGGCGCCAACTATTCGTCGTAATTCGTTCGAAGCACCCTTCGGCGAGTCTCTTTCGCCGACGTCCAATGCCTTCCGTGACACACCACATCGCCGGAAGGAAACTCTCGACAAGCCACTCGCCTCGCTTCCAGACCCTCTTTCTTGTCGCGCCTCGCCGTTACTAGACGCAAACTGACAGGATAGGAAGCAACTCGATAGGCTCCTAAAGATAGGCTCTTCTTTTCTTTTCTTTTCTTTCTATTTTTTTTTTTCTCCTAAAGCTTCTAAAAAGAACGAAAACAAGATTTTTTTTTTTTTTCAAAACAAGAGGAGAGAGAAGACCACAAGGATCGGATCCGAACAGGACAGCGCGTAGTTTTAAAAGTTGACGATAACGAGGATGATCGTTCGCCGCAATACGTTATCGTTTCGAAACGAGGAGAATAGACGAAGAAGTAGTCTGTCCATAAATCACTCAAAGGGCAATCGAGATCACCCTGGGACCCGGCGCAACGTACTCCTCTCCGTCGCTCTCCGTTTTTTTCTTCCCTCCTCTTCCTCGAGCGAGAAAGCGCTTTCTCATTCGACCGTAAAATTACCAACCATCGCTCGTTCCGTCTCTTTACGACTCATTCTCGGAATATCCTCTTGCTTACTTTCAAAATAGTACGCGAGTTCGTTTTTCTCCTTCTTCTCTCTCCTTTTTTCAAATTTCTTCGCTCGCCCCCTTCTCCCTTCCTCTCCCCTTCTTCCCTTCTTGCCCATTTAGATCGATTAAAAGGAGGGAGGGGGAGGGGAAAAAAAGCACGCATCGTTCGAAATAATTATTTGAGAAATAAGTTGCGATATATTTCGTTTCAATAGGATACCGAACAGGATTGCGTAACTTATCGGAACAACAATGATAAAATCAACAAGTGAACGTTTAGGGTTTCGAGAAAAATGAATAGAAAAATATCGATTCCAAGTACAAATCAATTATTGAATTAAACGAATTCGTCGTACGTTACACGTGATTTCCTTCGGAAACATAAATTTGAACTTTTCCTTTATCGTAGAGAACAATGATAGTGATAATGACGATGATAATAATAATAATAATAATAATAATAATAATCGCGATACAGTGGCAATTACCATATACACAAACGTATATACACATATACATACGCGCGTACACAAATATCCATATATGTATATACGTGTATATACGCGTACAAGGACGTAGAAGAAAATAAATCTATTTACAACTAAATATCTCGAGCGATTCGTTTATCTCTTCGATGATATACATATCGATACACGTTATACACGTTTATTATTCGCTACTTAATCATCGATCGATCGCTAAAACTTTGGTTAAAAATATATAGACGCGATGTATCCCAACTAGTCGATCAATCAAGGATCCCGTTTCATTCGATTCGCGCGCATCCAAGCTTCGAAACTTCACCCGTCCGTTCGTTTATTCACGCGTCCCTTTCCTCCTTTCTTTTTTTTTTCTTCTTTTTTTTTTTCATCATTATTAAATTTCATCCTCTATGAACGTGTCTATGAACAAATGTACAATAGTTACAATAAAGGTTTAGCGATGAATATTGTTATATTGATCCGTAAATACTAAACACATAGACTCGAGCGTTCCGCGATACGAACGATTGGTACGACTGGTAGACCGCGATCGACCAGAATTTACGGCGCCTGTCCGTTTCTCCATCCATACACGCGTTATCTTCGCTTTTCGGGCTTGGAACGCGAAACGACGCCGGAAAAGAACGTCGGTTGCGAATTTACGATCGGAATTTCGTTACCTTACACGGATCGTGCGGATATTTATCTTTACACTTTGTACTATTTCTCGGTATCTCGAACGTTTCCACGTTTCACGTTCCAAATCGTCCGAATCGGGTGGTGAATATAATCGTGATGTTGGAAAGAAATACTCGGAGAGGAGGGGCAGATGTTCGATATTAAAAATAATCAGTCCGTCGAATGGAACGATCGGCGTCGCTGTATACGGATAAATTCTAGGATCACGCTGTAACTGTAGCGGAAGCGCGGTATATCTCACTCATGCACGTGCTTTCTCACTCGAAAATCACAGTTGAACATTGGTTTTTATTTTTTTCTCTCTCTTCCTTCCTTCCTTTCTTACTCGAAATTAACCTTAAACGTGTCTTTCGTCTCGTTTCGTGCGCGGGGAAACGAGTTTTTCGATCACCTTCGTCGACAACGCTCAACGCGGAGGGGGAACAGGAAAATGATATATATCGGTCGATGTAAACAAGAAACGTAGGATCACGAGCGAACGTGATGTCGGAGATATGCGAGCGACCGAGAGAGAGAAGGTGGTAAAATCCCCACTCCCTCCTCCTGCCTCCCCTTAGTGCGGGGGGATAAGTCGACGAGACTTAATAATCACGCAGCGGCCGTTACGCGGCCGCTGTTCGTTTCGGGCGCGCGTTATTTTCGGATCCGCCTTCGTCGCTCCCCTATTATTCTCGCGCACGGAATCACAGTTAAAAGCGCGCGTCCACGCATTCGCAATCGGTGGAATAATCCGTTCACCAACTTTCCGATCCGCGTTTCCACGCGAAATTACGTGGCGTACCCGACGAGGAAGAAGCTGGTTAAACGAGCGGGGAGAGATAAAGAAAATGAAGACGAGGTGAGGTGCAGGAAGAGCGAGGGGGAGCGAGGTGGAGAAGTGAAATATCCGCGCGTGGATCACAGTCGACGAGACGATCGATAGCCGCTGGCTCGGCCGTGAACTCATTGAGGCAGACCGGAAGCGGCGCCGAGCCTCGGCGGGGCGGCGTACAAGGAGTACGGGGAGAAGTAGGGTGGCAAGGCCGGGGCCGTGTGGGGGTGCGGCGGGGGCAGGGGCAGAGCCAAGGACGACAGGGACGGGGCCAAGAGCGGCGACGGCTTCCCGTACGGGTGGTAGCGGGCGGTCGCGAGCGGGCTCAGAGGGGGCGTTGGGTAAGTCCTGGCGAACAGGGGGTGCGCGGCGGGCAGGCCGACGGGGGGCGACAGCAGGGAGAGGGCCGCCCCCGAAGGATCGGCGGCCGCGCCGCCCGTCACGCTCGTGTGACTCCTCAAGTGTTGCAGCAGCTCGTCCGACGTGGAGAACCTTTTCCCGCAATACGCCGCGTCCCCGGCTATCCAGTTGCACACGTAAGGGAGCTGAGAGACGGCCGCCAAAGCGGCGAGTTGCGCGTGAGCGTACGCCGCGACACCCAACGCTCCGTAACCCGCCGTCGTCGCACCACTGCCACCACTTCCACCACCACCGCCCCCACCACCACCACCACCACCACCACCACCGCCGCCGCCACCGCCGCCGCCGCCGCCGCCGCCGACACCGTTCCCTTTGTGGTCGCACTGCGCGCATCCACCGGGGCAGGAAGAGGCGGCCGACCCCAATTTCCCGCCGCCGGCCAAACTCGCCGAGCTCGCGAGCAAATGAGAGTTCAACTGGCAGCCGGTGCAATACGGATCCCTGCAAACGGGCATCAGCCCCGCCGTGTCGGCCCCCGATCCCGAGCTCTTCAACCTGGCGTAGCTCAGGTACGGGTTCCCCACCAGGCCGTTCTTCAGCGCGGCGTGTTGGTGCGATATCAGGGAGCTGGCCGTCGCGTCGATCGGCAGTTGAGGGTTGAAGGCCAGGTAGGCGGAGGAGCAGGACAGGCTGACGCCCGGCTTGAACGTCCCCAACGGAAGGTCCTTGATGGACGGGTCGGCGATCGCGAGGACGCCCGCAGGGCTGTACGACGATGGCTTCGACGACGCCTGCAACGACGGACTGCCGACCACCGCCGGTTGCGAGGAGCCGGAGGAAGAGCACGTGGACGACGAGGAGGAGGAGGAGGAGCACGAGTCGACGACGAGTTGGTTCCTCGAGGCGGGCGATTCCCGTGCCCCGTCACCGTTCGGAGTCGCCGTTTTCCTCCCCTGCTGGTGAGGGGTGATCGCCCGTACGGAGCACCCGCTCTGGTTGCTCGAGCATCGCTTGTTCGTGCTCCCGGGTGTCCTCGAGCGGCCGGATATCGAGTGAGCGGAGGAGGACCGCTGCTGCTCGTCCGGGCTCGACGCTTTTTCCACGCCGCTCGACAAACACGACTCGTACGGCTTGAAGTTGGCCGCCTTGCTCGACTCCGCGGAGGAGGAGGAGGAGGAGGAGGAGCACGAGCCTCCGACCACGATCCCCGGCGACGATTTCTCCCGCGACTGATCCGTCGACTTGCACGACTTGTTGTTGCTCGAACCTTTGTCCAACGAGCCCAGCAAGCATTTGTTGGACGGCGTGTCCGCTCCTATTTGACTGCAAGTCTGGGCGAGGAGCGCGAGCGGGCTCTTCTTCGCGTCCAGCTGCAAACGAAAAACGACTCGTACAATTCCTCTTTCCAATTAATTCCTCCTCGCTCGAGTTAACTCCCCGAGCGAGGACTTTTCGTTTTCTATACGAATATACACCTATTGTGTCACGCCTATTTCAAAAAATTTACTACACCGATTTTATCCTTCCATATTTTCTTGTTTCATCCTTTTCTTTTTCTCTCTTTTTGTCGACTCCACGTTGAGTCTTTCTTTATGCGCTTTCCTTTTCGAGACTCGTTAACGTTTAGGGTAGTTTCGAGAGAATAAGAAAATTGGTGGAGAGAAAGGGAGGAAGGGAAAGAGCACGGAGGCGTTATTCGTGCGTTACGTCTGCCGCGATCAAGTTGTTAAGAGAGAGAATTAAAATGGCTGTTTACGGAGGTAGGACGGTGGCCAATTAATAAGCCGTTGGCGGCGTTGAATATCGGTGTCGAGCGAGCGTTTTCCCTTCCAAGTGGGCAGAGATGATGCAGTCGGTGTAATTAGCGTATAGAGGAACGATATTTCTCGCGGTTTGATACGCGCTCGATCGAACAGATGTTCGCCGTAATTAAAACGCAACGTTCGTGCAGCTAACCCGCCGGTTTACGGTTGCTTTTGCTAATGGCTCGACGCCGACAGATATTAATGCCACGAATTGCAACAGGCTATTACGGCATTACGGGTCCGGAGCTGTATGTTAATCGCTCCCTCGGACAACTTAACGGAACGCGCCAACGCTCGCGATATCGTATTTTTATCGTTAACCTTAATTTATGGATTCATCGTTCGAAATTTCCCTTTTAATCCCCCATCGTGTCGAATAGTAGCATGTATAAACGCGTCCTTCTCTCTCTCTCTCTCTCTCTCAATCTTTTAAACGATCGTTATTTCCAATTCCGTCCCATTCCCTTTTTAAATCGCGATACGCGACTCGAATTTTCGTGGACGGGTAAAACGTGATCGTCGAAAATTAACTCGTTTAAAATTAACTCTTGGCCGCGTTGAAAGTTCCTTTACACGAGGGCTGATCGAACGCTTAACCCCGTTGATGAGACGAGAGATAGGACGATAGAGAAAAAACAGGAGAAAAATAAATTGTTCTTATATATATCACGCGTTAATTTCAAAATCGTCCCGTTCGAATAAATTTTTCCCTTGACCCCAATGGACGTCAAAACTATCGTCGCGTAAAATTTCATAGAAATGGAATACCCCTGCTCCGATTAAATAATTGCGAGTCCCGATTCGCGACCGCTTAACCGGATAGCATCGGGTACTGCCAATTACTTGTTGCTTTTTACTCGTGATACCAATTGAAACATAATACGCATGCTCTTTGCCCATGCACTCGAGGGAATGCACGGTAATATCTATAACGAATCGTTTCTTTGGAAAATCGTTCCGTTGAAAGTTAAGCTTGATCGTTATTTTAATCGAGTTACATCGTCACGTTTTGAAACGTAGAAACGCGAAGGGAAACGCGTAGTTAGGGATTAAAGGAAAAGATAGTCGATCGAGGGAAAAGTGAAAGAGAAGGACGGAATAAAATAAAGGATAGGAAGAAAGACTTATTATCGTCGTAAATGCGTATTCACCGCGCAGAATGCTCACTCATAACTCGCGTAAAAGAGAAGAAAGAAAGAAAGAAAGAAAAAAAAAAAAGGTAGGAAGAAACAACGGAGGAGCAAAATGTTTCGTTCATTTTTTAACGCGAACGCGCTCTCCGTCCATCTCTTTCTCTCTCTCGATCCTCCGAGCATTGTATTACCGAATCGTGTTTTGATTTATGGCGCTCGTAAATCAGTGAACGTTGAAGCAGAAACTTTGCCAGCACTCGCTGTCCTCAAAATAGTTTACAGGAGTTAAAGCATAAGACGTGAAATGCATTCCCGTCGCGATTAACGAGAAGTCGACAACTAGAATTAACGAACCGTCGAAACTATCCTTCTTCATCGTGTTCATTTTACGTCGACTCGATCGTAATGCGAATTTCACGCCTCCAGTCGCGATATTCCCATTTTCGATCTTTTATTTTATAACCGTTTCCTTTACGCGATTTATCGATATTTTTCTTTTTTCTCCCTCTCTCTCTCTCTCTCTTTTTTACCAAATTAAACTTTACCTTGATCGATCATTTATCATATCGATCACCACTGATTCGAAACGAAATTCCGCGTATTAAACGCGCGTTCAATTGGATCATTATTATTATTATTATTCATGTATTCTTTACACGATACGATAACCGTAATAATTATACAATATTCGTATCGGGATGGGAGAAAAAAAAAATGGAGGAAAGAAACAGAAATTAGGAAATTCGACACCAACCGTAGTAGGTAAAGGCGTGAGATATTCCGGACGGAGGTACTGATTCGCGCTAGAAGTCAGCATCTTCGAAGGAAAGAATGTTCGCCGTCTTCCTGTTCACGAATAATATATACATATATACATATATATATATATTTATGTACATATATACATATATATATATATATGTATATATATATATATAAATATATTCTCTTTGGAACGAATAATAACACTGTGATCACTCGCGACGGTGGAACACAAAGGAGCTGAGGGGAAACGAGCAAAGGCTCGAAAAAAACACGTTCTCTTTCTTGTTGTATTCGTCAAGGTGAAACGAGAAAAGTACACGTAAACGAAGCCATCTCGATTCTAAAGCGGTATATTCCAGCGTGAACACCACTGTTCCGTTCAACACACGAGAGGGAACACAACGGAGCACAAAAAAATATATGGAAATGAAAAAAACGAAATAAAGAGGATACCGTGTGCTCACGCGACACGGTACGCAACACGCTCGGTTACCACGACCGGCTTCGAATCGCGACTGAGTCGCATCGCTTACTGTTCCCTCGACCGAGCCTCCCTGCGCCCCCCTCCCACCCCACCCCTCCGCTACACCACCACACACTCTATCGATGACCGTTCAGCTGACTTACCCCGCCATACCATGCTCCCCCGGGAAAGCTTACCCCTTCGCCGCTCTGTCGGTACATCCTAGTTTCTCCCACCATTCACCATTTCGGATTTTCTAGCGATGAAAGTGATACGCTCTCGTGGGAGGGGAAAGAAAAAAAATAAATAAACAAAACAAAAGAAGAAGGCAGAAGTAATTCTCTTTTTCGTTGATATTCGTATCGAATGGACATTTCGATCCAACGTTATCCAAATCCATCGTCTCGCGTTTCCTTTTCCTTTTGCGTCGATCGATCGCAAATACGCGCCCGTTTTTCATCTTATTCGAATAATCTAATTTCTTTCTTTCCTCTCCTCGCGTACACTTTCGACTCGAGTCGAAATTTCGACGATCAATCGAATATTTGTTTTCCGCGCGCTTCGATTCGGATTCGAACTCGAAGCCATCGCTACTAGCGTCGAAGGATTCCCCACTCCCCTGGCGAGAGGTATCGAGAGGTATACGACAACGACAAGGACGGAGCGAATAGGAAGAAGAAGGCGAGCAAGCGATACGAAGGAAAGAGAAGGAAGGTGACGTGGAGATAGCGGTGGTGTGGCGATGGTGGCGATGGTGGCGGTAGCGTTCGCGACACGGTGGTCGTTGTCGGTTCGCGCTTTGCCGACACTTTTGCCGGGTGCAACCGACCCGACCAACGACGTGTCAACTCGTGCAAGGTGCCCCCCACACGACAACCACTTCCACCTACCCCGCCCTCTCCTCCATTCTTCCACTCGCTTCCCTCCTCTTCTTTCTACCCTCTTCCTTTTCTCGCCAACCGATCCTTTATACACCTCTTACACACCGCGTCCACATTTTTTTCGTTCGTTCGATCGAGAACAAGATGCCACGATTCGAAAAACGATTTGTAAACATTTCTGTTAAAAAAATATCTCTACATTCCTCCACGAAAAATTATTTATAAATAATTTTCCCCTATTCCATATTCTCTCTTTCTCGTTCATATAATATAATACTTTTCGTAATATATATATATATATATATACGTATAAAGCTTTACGATACGGTTGGTAAATTAGCAGTGTTAATCCGACATGTTACGATTGTTCTCTTGGTATTTCAAGTTTGAACAGGTCTTTAAACTTGCAGAGTAGTAGTGTATACCAGAGAATAATAATTTGCTGAACTCCTCTCTCTCTCTCTCTCTCTCTTTCTCTTTTATGGTTTTATTAAAGTTTCAAGTAAGAAACTAAGGGAAACTAACTAAGCAGGTAACTAAAATCTCTGCCCTTTCCTGCTATAAAATATTGGAAATTAAGATATGCTCTTCGTGAATATTTACTGCCATACTTTCTTTTGCTTTACTGACATGCAAATAAAGAAAATATCGTGTAATTTGAGGATTAGGTAGTGGCGATGATAATATTTACCTATGATGCGATACGTTATATTATTTTGGATAATAATACAATTTCAATTTTAATTTTAATTTCGAGAAAGATCTGGTTCGAAACTAGACGAATTGCGAGAATTGTAAAAGCTGTTTCTTCTTCGAAAATTTACGAGTAACGTATGGATAAATATTGTTGGTACGTTCGTTTTAAATCGAATTCCGAAAAACGGTAAAATTACGTTTGCGTTTATTTTTTGTAGCGCGAGATAAAGAGGAAAGATGGAATAACGAAATATCGAAAGATGGACGAGTTATGGGACGAGCGACGTTAAAAAATTAATACAATAATTTTTTCTGCAGTTACGTGCAGTTTGGGTTTCTCGAAATGAAATTTATTACGTTGCATTAATAATTTTTATTTACACAAGGATACACACGTACATCAAAGCATTCGTTGGCAATGATAACTAGATTCCACCGTGTGATTTATTACCACGATTTTATTCCATTCATTTAATTACATCGGGTAAACAATTCGTTTAGATTTATGATCGTTTTCAAGTACCTACTTACTTACGCATAAAACTTTATACCCAAGAGTCATAAGCAAATCTATAATCTAAAATTACGAGTTTTACGACTCGAAATTAAAAATTATAAATTCTATTTCAATACGGGATGTTTCCTTTCACGAATATATTTAATTTTGACGAAGGTTTAAGGCTTAAAGTGTTCTCGGATAATGGACGGAAAATAAATAGAGGGAAAATACGACTACGAGTCCAAGCTTACCTTTTGTTCCCTTCTCTATATTCATGAAAAAGTATATACATGTATATATATGTGTGTGTATATATATATATATATTTATATATATATGTGTCTGTGTGTGTATATATGTTTATATATATATATATATATTTCAAGAAAAAAGAGGAAATATCGGGGGAAGGTGTCGTAAAACGGTATAGGCATAAGTCTTGAAAAGACTTTTCATTTGTAAGCCACAGTAATAAATGTCAATAGTAGCGTTCAATGGAATTAAAGGAACGTTTCCGATTGAAAGATGAATACCGAGCCGGGTAATTAAGTAATACAACTTATAAGCTCGACCCTTGGCAATTCTATTAAAGCACCAAATTTACAGCTTTACGACAGCTATAAAAAATAATTTTCTTTTACAACGATCTTATCCCGAACGCTGTCACGTCCCCGAACGATTACCACGCTATTTGCGGTGAAAGTATAAATGTTTCAAAATCTCGAACGTTACACTACTTGCATAAAATATTGCACGCAAGTACAGTTTCGAAACGCGAAAATTATGAAATAATACGATATATCATATACGCGTAACGAGGATAAACTTTCCTTCCTTCTTCTCTTTGTTTCGTCACATCGGGGAGGGGAGAGAAAAGAAAGAAAAACTATTGTAAAACGCGTGCGAATATCTATTACGCGTGTCAAATGTCTATTCTCTCTATTCAATCCTCGCCCCTTTAACGCGTGAAATAAAAATTCGATCTTTCATCTATCGCGATATGTTTTTTTATTCGAGAGATATAACAGAGAAGGAAAGAAAAGAGCGATAACTTTTAAAATATTATTAACGTACGTATATATTCGTAGAAGATTGGTTCCGAATAAATTTAACGCAAATACGTTTTAAATGCATACGTAACACCAGGTCGAATGCATATTGTAGCGATTAATGAATTTGGCTGAAATAGATTGAGGTGGTAATGGAACTGGTATATGTTCACGGACGTGGATGGGTTCCGTGCTGCATCGAAATGCATATCAATTGTTTCATGGAAATTCGAGTGTTACTTCCCTTCATTACTATTCACAGAATTATACCGATTGTACCCGCACGTACATGTGCAATGCAGACAAGTTGATTTACATAATTCGTATCGATCACGAAATTGCGCGTTATTAGGTGAGTTAATTTGATCTGTCGTTTCAAACCTGATTTCCCAATCGATTTTTATAATCTCCATGACATACCCGATAAAATAACCCATCCCCCGATTTCACCCACCCGGCCACCCAAATCGATGGAAAAAAATTATTGTCCACGATTTCCACGTTCCACGCGATTGTGAATCGCGAAAGAAAAAGCCCCCGTGACTTTGTTGTCGGCCGATTGTTGGTCGTCGCGTAGACAGAAAGGGAGAAAGAAGGCTCGGATAATTATTACTCTCCGCCAAACCACGTATCCTCTAACTAGCGCTAATAACGCCGCTAATGCCCTTCCGTGGAAACTGCTCGATACACCGCACTTCCCCACCAAGATAAACCACACGTTCGTTCCCCCTTTCTCTTCGAATACGATCTATAAAACGAGCTTCTTCATCACCTTTTTCCTTTCTTTTCTCCTGCTTCTTTTTTTTCCCTCTTCCTCGACCGAAATTTCGTCGTGATTTCTCACGTGTCTCCGCTAGGAAACTAGTCGGAGAGCGGATAATCACCGTCCGTTCGCCGCGCATCGATCAGCCAAAACGTAAACGCGATTAGTATAACGTACAGCTAATGAACTAATCCCGCCACGTCCTCGACGAGCACGAACCTATCCCTGGCACGATGTCTCCGTATATTTTCCTTCTCTCTCTCTCTCTCTCTCTCTCTTCCTATTCCTCGGTCCTTTTTTCCCTCTCCCCTCCCTTCGCCCTTCGCCGTTCCGTGGTCGAGAAACGAGCGCGTTATTTATGACTAGCCCGTTACAACTTTGCTCGCGCATTCTGCGCAAGGTCTGTAGAGGAAAATCGACAGCTGTCGCTTCGTTCGCCACCTCCGTATATCCATCTTCTTTCCCTCTCTTTTAGTCTCTATTCTTTTCTCCCTTTTTCCCCTATATATATATATAGATATATATATATATACACATACACACTTTCACCACGATCTCTACTTCTCTACCACTTCCCTCTCTACTTTGTCTGCGGTTTTGTATAACTGTAAATATCGTTCGAATCGAGAAATTTCTTTTTCCGAGCCGAGGACGAAAATCTCACGGGATTAAATGTCGAGTATCAGAGTGAATCGGAATCAAAAATTGGAAAAGCGTGGAAGGGTCGAATCGGAGCTCGTGTGCTAGGATTTGGTGAGGATGGCACGTTACACGTACTTACACGGATCGGAATAGGCGCGTCCATCGGAGCGATACCTATACTTAGAATCGCGGTTGTATCGGTGCAAAAGGCGTTATTTATGTCCTCTTTGTCGGGCCATCGATAACCCGGTGCAGAGAAGTGTGGCGTGGCCTAGTGCAGCCCGTGTCGGTGTATACGCACATAAATAATGCGAGCGCAATTTCCCATGTAATTGATGGGGTACCCTCCCCTCCCCCCGCCCCCGTCTTCCAACCTCCCCCTCCCCCTTTGCCCATAATGGCGAGCGAACCGAGAACCGGGATGTTGGCCGCAGAGCAGCACCCTGTGGGGCGTAAACTCGACAATGCCTTCGTCACGCCGCGCATTGTTTGCCACTGGCGAGAGTTCACTCTCGGCCTTGATTTACCGTCCCGAGTTCGCTGCTTCCCGTCGCTTCCCGGCCCCGCAAACACCGTGTACCCGAATTTCCCTCCAAAGATCGTTCCATCCCCCGCCTTTACCCTCGACTTTTATCCCCCTCCTCCCCTCTTTCGTCACGATTGATAAACTGAACGAAAAGATTCCACCACCTGTACGTGGAATATCTCTTCGTTCCATCGATCGATCGACGAGACGGTTGTGAAAAGTGTGTACGCAAGGAGTGCCACAAGGTACGGAGCGGATTAATTTTCCTTAACTCGAATAATAAAAATACGACCGATCCTCTCCTCGAGCGAGGAGGATACAATTTTCCGTTCCCCTGTTTACTCGCCAATGATCGATCGATTTCACGAATTACGTTCGTTTTACGAAATTTTCAACGGCGAATCCGAGGGATTTTTCGCTCGATCCAGGTAATTTCATCGCCTCCTTCTCGTCGAGAGATCTCGTTCGTGCACTCACGGAGGAAAATACGGATAATTCATTTGGAAATTGACGAAGAAAAAGAAAGAAAAATATATATATATATACGTTGTCTCGTTAATACGTGGCGTCGTGCTGGCAATCGGATCAAACGTTAAGCCAGTCCAGACAGGCAGACTAGATTAGGAAGGGTTAACCAACGTAGCGGTGATTTAAATCAATGACGGCGGCACATCTGCTGGCAGAGATTAATGATTAGACGCACGAGAACGAAGCCTGAAACTCGGCGCTTTCAGAGATCGGACAGATTAGAAACTAATTTAACGAGCTGCTTTCATCGTGCGATCCAATATTCATCTCGATCCCTTTTAACCGTATCGCGCTGATATATCCACTATCGGTTATGTCGATTGATCGAGATATTTCTTCTTCGGCCCCCTCCACTTCGAAAAACCTACGTCGGATCTTCATTCCGTAAAAATATGGAGAGTTGGAAAAAGTTTCCTTTTTTTTTCTTCTTTTTCTTCCTTTCGATCCACGCGCGACATCGATCTCGATAACATCTCGAGACGAAATACGAATATTAATCCTCGCGATTCGATCGTCGGACCGACAGGTTCTCGTTTATCGGCCGCTCGGCGACCTGCCCGTTCCATTATACGCTTCACACGTACGTATAAATACGTACGGGGCGTATAAATATACGAATGTATATTTGAATATTATAAGCGTCGCTAATTCGTGTTAAAAACGGGAGGCCAAGAAGATCGAGTTTCGTGTATCGGGAGTAAAACGGCTCGTTTAGCGTTTACAAGTTTCGTAGGGTGGTCACTTACCTTTCCCCTCCCTCCTCCTGCCGCGAAACACTGACGAGGAACGCACATAGATCGGGAGAGCGGTTAGCGGAGTTAGCGGCTGCGGCTACTTTATTTACGCCGTACACATGTCGACACCAACGACTGTCCTATGTGTACAGTAGCATTCGCTGGTAACCGACTATACAAACATTATCCGTACAGTTGGTATTTATGGATGGGTCCGCCGCGTTCACAATCTTAGTTTATTCATCGCTAAACTGACATCACCTCTGTCAGTCGAAACCCTCGAGCTACCGTACCATTTATCTAAGGAAACAACTTTAACCACTTAACGCATTCGGACCGGAACATGATCGCTTTGTATCTCGCCCAGAGAGAAGGCTGTTTCGCGCCGATAAATAGTTTAACGTCGCGTCCAATATCCAATATATTCCGTATATATTTTATCCGTGAGAAGGAAACATCTCTCTTTTGTATCGCGTGTACTTTTTCTTTTTTCCCTTTTTGGAAAAAAAAAAAAGAAGTACTCGTCCGCGTTGAGATATAAATTTCTTCTTTTTTTTCGATGGAAGAGATGGAAGAAAAAAGAAAAAATATAAAATTACTTCGATAAATATCGCCTTTGTATCGGGTACAAAAGCATCGTCGAGTCCATCCGATGCCTTCACGCCCATCTTTCGGAACGATCGGCACTCGAATATTTCATACTGACATTTTTAACATTAACTCTATTCGTCAAGGCCTGCGCCATCGAACGGCGGTGGCATTCAGCCGTGCGACACTCGTGTATACACTCGCCTTTTAGCCTTCTCTTGCGGCCTTGCACGCTGTGACGAACAGCTGTTCGATTTTGGACACGGTCATTACGCGCATGTATATATATATATATATCACGTTCCCCGTCACCTTTGTCGCGAGAAAGAATGGATTGTTTAGACAGCCTTCGTTTCCGCTATCTCTCCTGCCACCAGAACATTCTCTAAACTTTCTCTTCGCCTTTTCTTTCCCCTTTTATATTCGTTATATACGCTCGAATTACATTACGGATACACGCAGATATCCGTTCGTATTTATCGACAACGAGGTTAGACGGGAGTCGAGGCGACGTTTGTCCACGTTTGCGTTACATCCTCGGCGAATGGGGGGATCTTTTTCGAGAAAACGACCCAAGGATATCACAAGGTAGCGCTCTTGCGAGAATACTAAAAGGATAAAAGGAGGTATTCGAGTATGGACGTTCGAGGCTGCGAATTATCGTCGGTATAGTAGGGTCCCCCGGAACCGACTAACAGTTTTGTAAAAAGCTTTTGTGAGTTTAGCAGCGTCGTAACTCGGAGTTTGTCGCCGACAGCGTTTCTACCGTGGGACAGGAGACAAGCGCACCGTGTATACGTGTATATATATATACACACACTATGTACAGGATAGTATAGGCGAGAGGTAGAGTGGTTCGGAGACGCGAAGATAAAGCGGGAAGGGCAAAAGAGACGCCCTCGGTGAAATTACAGCCTCGTAACTCTGGGTAAGCGGGAAAGAGCGTATGTGACAGCGGGCGGACAGGCGAACGGGCGAGCCGACCGACCTACCGCGCATGCTTTCCCGGAGTTTTATAGCCATCAAGGGGGGTGTTTCAGCCCCGACTAGCTGCCGTTGCCTTACGGGGTTGCGCGGCGTTACACGGTTCCCGCATTCTCGTAAACAACTCGGCCAGACGCGCTTATCACATTCTCGCGATACGCAGCCAAACTGCCTCGTTCCTTCGACCCGTCGCCCTGCTAATAAAAATCCCTCCAACTTCCGCCTCGGCTCGAGATTTTAAAATTAATAATAACCCGATCGAAAAAATTATCGAGCACGACAATTTCCCCCTCTTCCCCCTTCTACGTGTTTACGTCAGACAGGGCGACGGATTCGAGGTAATAATTTTCGAGAGCGTCCCTCGAATATTGCCGGCGAGCAAACAATTGACCGAGCCGTGTCTAATTGCCGCTGATGATTTCTAAACTGCCCGTCATCTCGCGGCTAATAAATGGATGCGGCCGATCCCTTTAAGCGCTACGAGATCCGCTCGTTATTATTTTCGTCCAAGACCCGACATTATACAAAAGCCCGGTCCAATTTACTTTCCGCCGGCGCCAGGGAAACAACTCTTGGTCGCCACTTTCGTCAAATTCCGCCGCCCATAACCGGGGATCGTAAAGCCTACGATTTCCTCTTTTCTCTCTCTCTCTGCCTCCGCTTTTTATAATCGATCCGACGAACGAATGATCGAACAGAAACGTACGTAGAAATTTTTGGTGGATGAATTTTTTGAAAAGAGCAAAGGTAAAAAGGTGCGGGAGAGGAAGGCGGAGGAGAATAATAGAAAGGAGGACGTATTTCACGGGAGGGTGATTTCGATCGACGTTAATACGGCGGCGGTTGAAGAAAAGGGCGCGTTAGCCGCGGTTTACGAGCGGAGCGAGCTTCCCGACGAGGCGCCACGGCTTTACGTCGTCGTGTGTCACGCGTCGTTAGTGCCGCGACGCCGTTACGAGACGTTTACGATAAGATACGTCACACCTTTCGCCCTTCGCATCTCCAAGATTTACCGCGCGACCCCGAAATCCCGATATTTCGAAGCGACTCTCCGTCGAGACACGCCATTTCCTCTTCTATTCCTTTCTAATCGCGTTAGATCCCGCGCGACGATAACAATGGTTTTATCGAATGGAGAAGAACGGGTCGTTGCGAAATATACGTCGCACGTCCATTCCGTGATGACCGTAATTCCGAGTGGCGGAGGTACGAAGGGTAATAAAAAGGCGCAAGGTTGGCCGGCGAATGCAAATGGAAAATCGTAGGCCGCGTCGTAAATTATCGCGTTTCCGTTTTCTTAAGAAACTTCAAACTTGCCTTTTCGCATTTCGGCGAAAACACAATATCGCTTTGTGCCCGAAAAATCTTTAAAAACGAAAGTTGCTGTTATTATCATTATCGCGCTCGTGCGAACAATGGGGAGGGAAAGGAAAGGTATATATAAGGCGACGGGGAACAATGGGGGGGATCGATGGAAAATTCACGGCGCCGTTATCCCGTTGGCCGGCCGGCGTGGAATTAACGACTCGCCTTGACACTAATGCGCCGCTACGAGCTTTCGCCGATTGTTCGTGACACTGGCCGGCGGTGCACACGTGTTATGACTCAGGAATGATAACCGATGATTTATCCGTGACAGGGTGCAGGTACCGCGGATGGATTATCGTTCCGATTGCAAAGTATGAAATAATTAGGGAGAGGAGCGGCGGCCATCCATCACCGGCCGAACGATGGCCGCTTGTCAGCCACCCGTCCATTTATCATTACTCGCCTCGGCCGTCACCCTCTTCCTATTCCCATCGCATCGCCCGTGTCCCATTGTTCCTATATCGGACGTAACCGTCCGTTGCCGCTAATTACCTCCTGCCCCCGCCAAAGATTACGCAGCCCGGCGTACTAACGGCGCGCGCGTATTGCGCTCACCTCGGTCGTTGCCTCACCGACCGAGCAACGACTCCATTAACCGTGTTTACTTCGCCAAAGATCTCGGCTATCGCTCCACCCTACCTACCTACCTACCTGTCGTATCCGTTTATGCGCGTAATTCGCCCTCCAAATTCCCTCCTCTTCCAACTCGGTTTCACCACGAGTGACGAACGCGTGGAAGCGCAACGTGGAAGATGAGGGGGGGGGGGGGGGAGCGATCGATAGTAGGGGAGAGAAGAAAGCCCCTTGTGTATTTACGACTCGACGTAAAAACCCCATTGTTACGGGAGTGACGGCTTGTCCAAACACTCTTAAGTATTTGACTTTCCTTCGTCGAGGCTGGCTTTGACCTGTTCCGGTTTACGCGCTCGGTTTCACGCACAATGAAATCGCGCGCCTCTTTCCCCGCCCTCCCGAAACTCCTGTATTTTCCGCCAATTTCTATTCTCGTAATTTTCGATTCGGGAAAAGGAAAAGTTTGCCGGATCGATCGGGGAAAATTTTCGGTGAAAGCGAGAGGCTTTCCTCGCCCTTCTTCCTCTCCAGGCGGAAAAGTTTACGGGGCCCCACCGGAATTGCCCCTCTTCTTCTCTCCTCCGCCGTGCGTCCGTTCGAGCAAGTTTCGAGGGTAAGCCAATATTTCACGAAAGGAGCGGAACCAAGATTGAGGCTGGGAAGCGGTGGGAAGGCCGCTGACCACAGAGAAGATAAATTTGTTCCGCAATTGAGACGGGCGTGCCGTAGTAAATCTTGTCTATTAGGTATCTCTTCTTCCCTTCGACCGCAGGTATAAAACTATAAATCGAGATTGGAGAGACGCGCCCGTATTGAACTTGACCGCGAAAAATTACGCGTTACGAACGATCGGATACGGAAACGATCCTACGAGCTTTTTCTTCTTTAAAAAAGTACTAAACTTTTCAAACTGCGTCGCGATACGGCCAACACATCGCGTGCGTTAGCAATCGTTTCTCTCTTTTCCTTCTCCCCCTTCCTCCTCGATACCATTTTCTCTCGCATCGGATTACCGAGCCTATACCGTAATACACGCTTCGCGTTATAGGTTTACGTGACCGGTGACTCGGACAAGTCGCTTGAATAATCGCGAGGGTACGTACTCGAGTTCGATTGTAGAAGAAAGTAATGGCAACTGACCAGAAAAATGTACGATTTTTTCACGTGCTTAAATTACGACGTGTTCGAACAGCGAGAAATAGTTTGCTACGTAATCATCCTACGAATTGAGAAGCAGAGATGGAGAAATTATGCGAGGTTTCAACGGCGGTAGAACGCGCTCGAAAGTCGGGAACGATCGACGAATCTTAACCTCAACGTTAAGTTTCTTTCCACCGAAGGGACGAAATTAAATTGGAAGCGATAGCTAATCGAAGAGTTTACCGTTGCTCCTCGATGAACGGCTTAATAAGCGTTTATCGAGGCGGGATCGGGTCGACGATTAATCTTGACGGTGTGCAAAAAAAGAATGATCGGCGAGGCGATGTCATCGGTGAATGAGAAAGAGAGAGAGAGAGAGAGAGAGAGAGGTGTGCGTTGGGTTACGCAACGACGCGTACGCAGCCACACGTATACGCGGAACATTACTTCTGTCGGTTCTTAGAGAGCACGATGTACATACGTACGCACTGTTCGCCCGTTCGTTGGCATTCTGAATCATTCTCGATTCCCCGAGTTGGCCGCGGACGCGTGTTGAGAATGATACATTATTTCCCATGCGAATGTTTCTTTGCTGCGTAATGGGCGATAAATAACATAAATTAATGCCTTATTCCAGACATGTCGGTTATTTATGCCCCGGAATAACTTTATCCCGACGCGTGATTACCGGCAGGCACGCAGCCCTGCGTTTTACTCCCCTCTCCAAACATCACTCTCTCTCTCTCTCTCCATTGCTCCTCCTTACCTCTTCTAATATCCTATCCATATCCGCAAGTAAGTCGCCTTCGCTTTCCAAACTTCTCAATATTGTTGTCGTCGTTGTTTCGCTCGGTCGATAAGCCGAAACTGGTTGAAAATGGTTGAAAATCGTCGCGGGGGGATTAAGATGGAAGAAGAAGAGGAGGGTCGGCCACAAATTCCTATTACGTCCTCATCGGTCAGAACACGGAATACCGGGGAATCGTTTCGGCCGCTGGAACACGTAATAAACGCGCGAGCGGTCGGCAATAAATAATCGCGGCTTAAGAACCGAGGCCGGAGAATGTAGGCGAATCTCTGTTTTCTGTATATTCCGTGGCGAAACGGCCGAGTTACGGGGCGGAGATGTCGAAACGCGATAACGAAACGTTCCTCTGCGAAAACGACGAGTAAACGACGTGTAAAAAAATCGGCGGATGCTCTCTCGTCCTCTCCCTCTCTCTCTCTATGGTAAGAAGAGAAGAAAAAAAATTGGTTCGATCGAGGTACGTCGATTGTTCGAGCGTTTCCTTGGAGAGTTGAAAGAAAACGCGGTCCGGCTCTGGATCGAGCGGGACAAATACGGATAATTTTAATTAAATCGATTCGCACTCGCGCGCGGATCGATGACACGGTCGAGGAAAGTTCTTCGCGTCGAGCAATTTTTCAATCGTACGCAATTAAGGAAGAGCGCGCGTTCCGCATGTGACGAGATTGATATAATTATTCGCGCAAACGCGGCGAGCCTCCTTTGGAACACGTCCGTCGACGATCGATTCCGATAAACTTGTTCGCTCACAACGAACGAGTCGGGGCGAATAAAATATCTCGAGATAAAACGATATCGTAAAATTTACGAAAGAGAGGGGAGAGAACGGCCTGGAATTATATTCGTACAACTTTCGAACCGTGAAACGACTCGAGAGGACTGTTGGAATTATATTTGAAAATTCCAAGTTGAAAGTTGATCGGGGATCGCTTCAGATGGCGGTAAATACGTGGTTATCGCGTAGTCGGTAAAGCCGTTATCTTTCTTTACCGCGATTCTTTCGCGAGAATCCCGAATCGCGAATAAGAAAATGGTCGGGCGAAAATCCATCTATCCTTTCCTTTCTCTCTCGAGTTTCTAAAAAAAAAAAATCTTTCGAACCTTTTTATATTTCGGATTAATATCACCGTGCTATCGTTACTTACGAACAATCGTATGAACGCGACAACAACGCGAGGGAACGCGAAAAACGCGTGACGCGAAATAATTAGTTAACGCGGTCGATAGGGGGACGAGTTTACGGGTTGGGTTTGGATAGCCTCTCCCGGATTCAAAGTTACGTCGAGGAATCTCCGTGGAAGGAGATTGCTCGGTGAATTATGGACTCGACGGGGGTAACGTCGCCGGCGCAACATTAATTGGTTCTATCGCCGAAACGAACACATGTCGGATTACTCGTCTCGCTCGGTTGCTACATATACATACGTCAGGCGGCAGCACCGTCGACAAAGAAGAAGAAAACGAAGAAGAAGAGGACGCGGAGAAGGAGAAAGAGAAGGAGGAGGAGAAGGAGGAAGGAAGAAAAAGGAAGAACGATAGCGGCGAAAGAAAGAGAGAAGTGGGACGAGAAAAAGGAAGAACGAGATCGGGACAAGTCTGTCCTTTCATTAATCAGCGATTAAGCCTCTGGCCTCGGCCTTTATGAATTATTATGATACCACATCTCACGACATCGCCATCAGTCACGACTCGTCGTGTATCTCGGTAACTATCTCCGGGGCCGCCTGGCAGACGGGTTTACATTTATCACCGTCATCTTTTCAGCATGCTTGATTTATCTTCTCCGCATTATCATCTGGCACTTTGACATTTTGTTTGAATGGATAAGAGCGGCTAATGTCGTTTCGTCTCGGGACCGAATATACGTATATATATATAATATATACGTATATGTATATATACAGTGTGCGCGCGCGAAAATCTATCTACCTATTTCGAATACAACGCCCGTGGAGTCGACACGGTCTTTTAAGTTTAGTCTTCGAAAGAAACGATATGGAACGATCATTCTCTCTCTCTCTCTCTCTCTCTCGCTCTCTGAATCCATCAATTACAATTTTGAAATACGCGTAAATACAAATTGCGAGAAATTCTTGGAAAGAGAAAATCCATATTAAATAGAAAATAAATGGATTTATCATTTAGTCGTGCGTGTATTCAGAAACAATGTTTTCTTCATCCATCACCAGTCAACGTAGCGGTAAAGCCCATTAATCACGACTAATGTGCCGCCTAGACGCGTGCAGTTATTAATGCTTTTTCTTACCGCGGTTAATACCGCCTTCCTCCGTATCGATAATATCGTTCCACCACGTGCAAATATCGATAAGGATCGCTCGCTTTTTTTTAACACACATTTAACTACGAAACGTTGAAGCATTTTCTCCCGACAAATAACCACGAACAGAATAGACGATTCTCGATCACTTTACCTTATCGCGTTTACGATTTGAGATCCCTTGGAGGGAGTTAACGATGATTTTGAAGGTAAGGTAAATAGATACAGGTCGGGCGATACAATACAGCGCTTTCACGCACGCCCGATTCGTATTTATGCGCCGTTCTATTTTACGTTTCGAGATTTTCTTCGTGCCAATCTCCGATAAATCTGTCGACATTAATAATCGTAAGTGTAAGTTACGGGCGGGCGAATGGGCCGATAAACCTACCGAGAAGTTAACGTCGAAAGAGAGAAAAAGGGAGACGGAAGGCCCGCGAGGATTAATGCTAATCAAGAATAAATTATAATCGCGGCAACACCTCTGCCTTCGTTCCGTTCGACGTTCGGGAAGGGAGGGAAGGAGAGAGGGAGAGAGAGAGAGAAAGGGAAGGGCTTTAATTTATTGGACGACCGAAAAGACATTGCGCGTAAGCGCATAACTTGCGTTTATCAGGATCCGGCCATTTACTCCTGAAACATATTACCGGTTTATCTGCAGGCCCGATAGCTATTTTATTTTAGGGCCGTTTATCGTACCGTCGCGGCACGGAATATATGTTTAAAATATATATACACACATATGAAATGCGTTTATACCGGTGACAGGGGAAAACACGTTGGTGGTAGGTAAGCTGTCCTGCCTGTTTTCGCGCTAGCACCGCGACATCAACCCGAACATCCGCGTTTCTGCCTCGTCCTGTTTCGCTTCGTTCGACCGACGCGTTACACGCTCGATAACGATACCGCGACATCGATACATCCCACCTCCGAATCGTGTCGTTCCGCCCGAATTACGCTTCCCTCTTACGCTCCTTTTCTAAATCCCCCCCTCCTCTCTCTCTCTCTCTCCTTCCATTCTTCTTATCTCGTCCACCGTTGGCAAATATTCGCACCGGCGTGAAAGAGTGATTTATCGCGCGTTGTATATCTCTTTCTCTCTCTCTCTCTCTCCCTGCAACGAGAGGGATTCATCGATAACTCATCGAGAATAACGTTATCCCCCTAGTTATCGTCGTATTATTTACGAAGTAAGTTGGAGGTAAGGGAAAAAGAAAAGAGACGGACGGAATAGTTTTGGAAAAATATCACGAACGTAAAAATGCGTTGGGCGTTGGTTGGTCGGGGAGGGGAAGAAGAGGGAGAAAAAACGGGAGTCGGATCGGTGGTACAACACCGGTGGAAGGGGAGAAGAAGGAGAGGAGAGAAGACGGAGCGGAGCAGCGCTTATTTACTCAAGCCGCGGGTTGATGTATGGTCCGCTGCTGGACGTTGTCGGTGCCTTTCATTCGACCGCCTCTTGCGGAGACAAGAGATAACCTCGCCTCTGATCAACGACTCTCCACGGCTCTCTAAAGGCCCCTCGCTACATGATCCAAGCATGGGACTGGCATGAATCTCGAGCCATACGCGGTGCAAGCGTGGGGCCCCAGGCGCGGATCGTGTAACGGAGAATCCCAACTCGTCCCTCTTCCTCCCTCTTTCGCATCCACCGATCTATCTCACCGGTGACGCGATAATTAAAGAGGAAACGCGATTTATTCGCCCCGAATGAAATTGTCCCTATCTTTCCAGCTGGAATAAAAAGCCGAGTGCAATTGTTGAAAATTTTCCGCAAAATTATCGGCGAGCGCCACTCCTAATGTATATACATGTGTATCCCGGTAGAACTATCCGCGTAACGCGTGTGTGCCCACGGGGATATACATGAATTAAGCGACGGTTATTGGCCAACGAAACGCACGTTGGAAGTTTATCACGTTGGACTCGTATATATATATATGCATATATATACGTACGCTTGTTAACACGGCTGCTCGCGGTAAGATTACGCGGCGTAACACAACCCCGAAGCGAACGAAATAACGCCGGTGTACGAGCATTTTCACGGCGTTTCTTTGTGCGCGCGATCGAAACGGTCCTTTTTGTTACGTGCGCGTAATAACTTCTTTCCCCTCCCCTTTCTTCAAACTCAAGGACTTTATAATCGCACGGGATGGATTTTCTTACGAATTAAAATTTAGGTCTTTTCTCAATCGCTCGAAACTCTGGGACTGGAAACTCTTGGAGCGCTCGTCGCGAGAACGTTTGTTTGTTCCGGACGGCGCCACGAAAGCGACTCGAATTCGGAAGATCGTGGAGAAGATACGAACAGAAAATCTTGCTTCTCTTTATTACCTCTTCGGATCTGCTCGTTCGAGCATCGGTTTGATTCATTTCATCTTTTTAAGACGAAATCGCGAATCTTGCAAAGCGTGGGGGACAAATTTTCTTTGCTCACGCGGAAAGACGCGGAAAAGATCACGGAATACGAAACGTTGATTCGTGGGTTTGATCGGTGGTAAGAAATTCACGGAACGGGTGGGAGCGAAAAGAATCGGATACCGGGTGGATCGATAGGTGGTTACGGAAGTGCAGGAGTAACGCGAGCGATGCAAAGAGAGGGGGAGAGGAAGGTGGGAAAATACGGGGTCGAGTCGAAATCTGAACGGAAGAGGAAGGAGGAGTTCGGAATTGTGGCCGCGGCAACAATGGAAATGGACTCGGTGGTGGTCGGGTATCGAGTCGACATTCCAGCGTGCGAATCGGCCGGGACCGCAAGTGCAGTTTCGCGCCGTGCGCGCATACCGATCGACCAATTTTCCGTGCGACGCGATCTTTCGAAGCCTTCCTCTGCCACTTCCTCCCCCCCCCCCGATAATAGCGCGGTTTCCCTTCCGAATCCTTCATCCGAATCCCTTCGACGGCAGAATGCCGGCCAATTAACCTCGAAGGAAGAGAAGGCTGGAAGCGCGAGGCCTCCTCCTCCTCCTTTGCGAGGCTAGAGAGCGGCGAATGGTGAATTTCAAGCGTATACGACGCAGGGGTGGCGACGACGAATCCTTTTGGCGGCGTGGAAAGAAGGAGGGGAGGGAAGGGGGAGGAGGAGGAAGAAGAAGAAGCGGTTTCGATGAACAGAGAACCGCATTGTTTGTCGCGGAAGGCATTCCCCGCTGTCGGCTGTCACCGGAAACATTCATTACGCCGCGTCGCCTGCTAGGAATCACTAATGTATTCGACGGGGACGACGTTCGTTTTCTTCCTCGGCCTCGCCCCCGATCCGGAATTCGCGAGCCCCTTTCTTCTCTCCTCTCTTCTCTTCCGATTTGCGATTCTCAGCCAAGAGGAGGAAAGCCTTTCCTCTCTTCTCTTGCGATTTGCGATTCTCAGCCAAGAAAAGGAAAGCCTTTCCTCTCTTTTCTTCCGATTTGCAATTCTCAGCCAAGAAGAGGAAAGCCTTTCCTCAATCCTCTTCTGATTTGCGATTCTCAGCCAAGAGGAGGAAAGCCTTTCCTCTCTTCTCTTGCGATTTGCGATTCTCAGCCAAGAAAAGGAAAGCCTTTCCTCTCTTTTCTTCCGATTTGCGATTCTCAGCCAAGAAAAGGAAAGCCTTTCCTCTTTTTTCTTCCGATTTGCGATTCTCAGCCAAGAAGAGGAAAGCTGGCCCTTTCCTCTCTCCTCTCTTCTTTTCCAATTTGCGATTCTCAGCCAAGAAGAGGAAAGATGGCCCTTTCTTCTCTCCTTTTCCGATTTGCGATTCTCAGCCAAGAAGAGGAAAGCTGGCCCTTTCTTCTCTCTTCTCTTCTCTTCCGATTTGCAATTCTCAGCCAAGAAGAGGAAAGCTGGCCCTTTCCTCTCTTCTCTTCCGATTTGCGATTCTCAGCCAAGAAGCCTTTCCTCTCTTCTCTTCCGATTTGCGATTCTCAGCCAAGAAGTGGAAAGTTGGCCCTTTTTTCTCTCCTTTTCCATTTCTAATTTGCGATTCTCAGCTAAGAAGAGGAAAGTTGGCTTTTTCTTCTCTTTTCTTCCGATTTGCGATTCTCAGCCAAGAAGAGGAAAGCTTTTCCTCTCTCCTTTTCCATTTCCAATTTGTGATTCTCAGCCAAGAAGAGGAAAGCTGGAACGAAAAGCTGACTCGTGCAGGGAGGACGAAAGTTTATAGGTTCCCGGAACGATCCTCGGCGAAGGCGCGCGAATACGGGACGGAAAAGATGATGCCCGCCGAGTTGGGAGGAGGCGGAGGGTTTCCGCGGCGTTGCTGGCCGACCGGTTGTTACCCAGCCGGTAAGTATAGAGAGCGGCGCGAGGGGGGGAGTGCACACATCGGTACCAACTGTGTAATTTGAGGGTAATTCCGCGAGTCGTATAACCCGTAGGTAATGCCGGCAGGCAGAGAGTGCATCAGCGCGCTGCTCGTTTCGTTTAATTGGTCGTTGCCCGGTTTACGAGGTTTCAACCGAGGCGCTACGACGCGGCCAGAGATGTTACGCCAACAAACGCCACAGTTCCCGACCACCCTCTCCTCCGATTTATTTCTACCTTCCATCCTTTCCACCTCCCCCGATCGAGAGGCGGAATCGAATCGAAGGTACCACGAGAGAGGGTTTAATATCGGTAGCCGAGATAGCAGCGATAAATGCTTGTCGAGTAAATCAGGATGAAGCGGCATCGAGGAGCGCGTAATGGCCGCATTAAGTGAATAACTCACGGTTGCGGTGTCAGACTCGCGGGGCGCAGCCGTGAGCCGTGCCGTCCGACGACCGTTGCCAACCGTTAGGGGTGATAGCGCGCCGTCCAACGACTTTGCGCCGTTAAGTGCTCCCCGAGACTGATGCATCGCCAGCCTAATTTCACCCTTCCCTTCCCCCCCGAAACGCGTGCATTCGAGCCCTCCGTCGATCGGGACGCGCGCGTAAATTCGAACGATCGAGCGCGAGAGAGAACGTTGGAGAGGAAGAGATCGTAAATCGGTAAGAAGGACAGGGACGTCGATGGGGAGGCGTCGAAATGTAATTCGATGGCGAAACGACGGGCCGGTTCCTTCCTCGTCGCTTCGAATCTCGCGTTCTTAGAATCAGCGACACGGAAAACATGGCAGTTGGACGGCGCGAGGAGAGACAGCGATATACCAGGAAAACAAGCGTAAGATCGCAGGAACCGAGGAATATATTTATAGCCGCCTCGAGCTATTAAGATAATTTATCGGGGCCATTACCGAACAAACGAGAGCATTAATCTATTCTAGCTTCATAAAGAGAACTTGGTCGACGATTTTGTAGCCTGCGCGCCAAACGAGCACTTCGGAGTAAATTGATGGATCCCCCTGACCCGGCTGAGGACCCTCCGTAAATTGCTCGTAAATTTTTATTTATTCCGCCGCAAATAAAACTCGGAGATGAAGGGTGAGAAGGAAGGATGGAAGAGGGAAGGAGGAAGGGAGAGGTGGCTTCTTCGATTTCCCGCCAACCCAACGTATCTCTAGTATTCCCTCCTCCTTAATGGCATCGCCGATTTTCCACCGTCTCGTAATTTCTAATTCCAACCGCCCCTCCTCTTCTTCTTCGCTCTTTTCTCCCTCCCCTCCTCCTTGCAATCGTTCGCTCGAAGCGGAGAGGAGGGCAAAGCGACGTCTACATCTGGATGGCGTGACGCGGGCTGCCTACTCGCGGCCGGCTCCGCATTGATCAAAGCGGCAATTACCGTCATCGCGATATTACTGCTCGTTCGAACGTGTTCTCGTCCGAGCAAACTCTCGCTAACCGACGCAACGCTTTCCACCTCCTCGGTTATCGCTTCTCTATCCGGGGGCAATTTTTCACGTCGCTCCGTTACGATTTGTCGACTTTGCATCTCGCACCGAATACCTCCCTCTCCCAAACCTTCTCGTCCTTCCGCCGCGCGAACTTTCGAACTTTCGCTCAGGAACGTTTGAGAGACGCTGGCGTTCTTTCCAAATAATCCGTCCCCCCGTTCAATTACGACCGAAATACGGAATTTCTTACGAATTCACGACACGCAACGCTGATAGCGTTCACCGATTCGATTACATTCCGATCGTGCGTATAACGAAATTTAAATATTTCCCCACTTCTTTGTCGCTCTATACTTGGTTGGGCCAGCGATCGTTTAAACTTTTTCCCCTAATTCGTTTCGTAACCCGATCAAACGCGTCCCGAATGGAAGGATAGACGAAGAAAGGATAAAAGAGCAATTTGGCGGGATAATTTCTCTCGCGACACGGCTAGAACTTCAAAGGAGATGCGAAAGGGGGGAGGAGAAATTCGATAGGGTAAGATGGTAGCCGAGGTGACACGATGAATCGAACGCGTCTCTCTCTCTCCCTCTCTCAAGGAGAACAGGGGAAAACTCGTAGCCGGTCAATAAACGTCAGAAAAGGGAGGAAGCGGGGCGGGTTTAGTTATGGTGCGGTTTCGTGAAATTCTTAGCGGGATAAGGTTGAAAGCTGCTTCTAATAATGGTATAGTCGCTCGGGGGTCAAACACGTAAAAACAGGGCGAAGATTTATGGCTCAGCACGCTTCGCCCAGCGTGATGCTGTGGATAAAGAGTGGAACGAGCGAGAGCGAGGCCGGAAAGGGAGAACGGATCAGCGCCATCGTTCCCGGCTACAAAGAGAACAACGCTGCGAAACGCTGCGCCTCTGAAATTCGAAACGATCGATTTTCCCTCTCCCGTTGAATCGTTGAAAGAAAACGACGTCTACTTTGTCACGTCGAGTCTTCGTCGCTCGCGATAAAAAGTGTTGCCGTTACACGTATACCGTTCCCACGAAAATGGACTTTTGCGACGGAGGACGGACTCCTGCCGAGTGGACGCCCGGAGGAAATCGCGGAAACCTGCGTGGGAGGTCTTTCTTTGTTCGAGAGCGAGAACCGGAGAGAGGACGAAAATCGTATCGGGAAGCAGAAGGTGTCCGCGAAGGTGGCAGTTTGGCCGAATAACGAGCGGGGTAAATAAAATAGGCGAGGTCGGGTTGATAAGCGCGAGAGGAGGGGAGAGGAGGAGAAAGAGGGCTCCATCTATTTTCGCCTCCCTGTTCCGAGCAGAAGCAGGATGATTTATGCGGAGCGAGTGCCGCGTCTCCACGCTGCGGGAGAATTCTCGCTTTCAGCTCTGCACCCAGCCGTGTCGCCAGGGTGGCAGAGTGTGGCATTGCCTTCGCTCTCTCTCGCTCCTCCTGCCTCGACGTCCTCCCTCAGCGCTACGATGCATCTTTCTTGGATGACTACCGACCTCCCTCCCCTCTTTCTCCCGCGCATCCGCTCACACGCGTCGACGCTCACTCGAGAGGAGAGGCTAATCATAGAGCGAGGCTCGGCCTCGCAATAATTTTTACACCCGATCCGGGAAATTTTCGACGTAATAACACCGGTGGGATAGGGATACGGGTCGGACACGGTGGGTATCGGGGAAGAAAGCCGGTTTAAATTATCTTGGACGAGCGGAGTGGCAACAAAGGCACGTGTTTCGCTTCTTCACTCGGCCTCCATTTATCTCCGCGGCGCACAATACGGGCCGCGTTTGACACATCTATCAGCGCACAATGCTCCCAACGGAGCCCCTCCTCCTTCTTCCCCCCTCGCGGACAACAACCTTCCGAAACGTCGAAACCTTCTTCCTTCCCGTCACATTCTCCCCCGAGTACGTAATTACCACGCGCTCCTTTCTAATCGTGAAAAATACTCGTGGGAAGCTCGTCGAAAAATGTGCAAACTCTCTCTCTCTCTCTCTCTCGATTACGACGGCGCGATAATGAGTGTTAAGAAAGAAAGGAGGGAAAAAAGAAGGCGCGACGCGTAAATGGAGAAAGAAATAATAGAAGGAGAGGTGTCCGTAAATTAACGATTGCAGAGGTTGTCTTGGGTCAAAGCGAGCCGCTAAGCCATGGAATCGTCATTATCGCTCTCACGAGTGGTGACGCTGATAGATGCCACCTCTAAATGATGATGGATGGCTCGTATAACTGTCGCAATACACGGCTACCCAATGAGCTTCGTATCTTGATTTACCGCCCGTCCCTTCTCCCATTTTGCAATTCCGCGCAAGCGTGCCAATCGCTATTATCGCCGCATCTTTCTTAATTCGAAACACCCGCCAAGAGCACCGATTTCTCGATCGGATTCCGGGAAAACTCGGATGCAACGAGCGCAATAAAACGCCTATCGACTTCCTCTATCGACTTCCAATCTTATCGGCTCGCGCAATTTGCACCTCCATCGATTCACGTATCGTTTATCGAAGCGATATCGAAGGGAGGAATGTAAATCTTAATTCGGATTCTTTCTTCTTTCTCCTACTTTTGGGGATTGCGTCAAATTTAATTACTTTTCGATCGAGTAATGAAAATGTATCGTCTCAAATTTCAATTAATACTCGATTCGATATTTACGAAAGAAAGAAAATTCGATATCACGGTTTTGCGTATTGTTTATATATTTGTACATTTTAATATTCGATATTTCTTTCCTCCGGATGGATCGAATCAAAATCCAACCGGACGCGATTTCGAAAATACTCCCTCGACCGCTCGGGGAAACTCGACTTCTTTTTCCGTTAGGATCGAGCTGATCCACGTATCGCGTGCGGATGGCCCCCCTTCCTTTTCGTTGGCCGCGGGACATCGTTCATCACCGTGATGCATAAGCCCCCATAACGGTTGACAGGTAGCGAGACGAGGCAGGCCACGTTTCCTTCTCGCGTGGCTGAATTAACGCCTCGTCATTAGCAGCCTGTCTCCAACCGTCCACCACCCGATCGCCGTACCGAACTTCCAACGCCACGCCTTGCCACCGAGTGACCGATATATATACACACGCGTGTAATATCGTTTAGATCGATCGTTTCGGCGATCACGCGGGAGAAATAACGCGGGAGGGGAAGAAGGGGAGTGGCGCTATTTTCCAATTACGAGATAGAGGGGGCGAAGGAGTGGGGAGGGAGATCAAAAAGGGGAACACTAATCACGTTGGACGTGCCGTCAGTCATTGAAATTCACCGATCCCCGGTGGGTTTCCGCAAATCTAACCGCGGGAGTAGTTAGTCGGCGCAGAGAGGAGAACGACACTGATCGATAGGTTCCTAACGGGCGGTTGAGGGGTTGTCGAAGCCTTGACCCTGCTGCTCTTCCGTCGGCAGCTTTAATGCTCTCTCCCTCCCTCTCCCGTCCGCTCAGATAGGAATCTGGTCGGGGCTTAATGACGGGCTCGTGACGGACGGGTATCGAAAGCCGGCAGCACCGGCCAGAAGAAGAGGAAGAGGCGGGGGGGGGTCGGAGTCCGGCGTGTCACATCAACGGCGCCGCGAGATCTACGGCCTCGGTTTTACCAAACGGATCGGATTCTTTTCGTTTCGGTGCCTCTCCTCCCTCGTGAGCGCGTGCACGCATACCTACGCGCCTCTCCCCCCGACCGTCAATCCGGGCAAACGCAATCGAGGATAACCGACCGTTGCCCGAATCGAGTTACGACCGTTTTATTCGCCCGAGAGAGGAATTCGCCCCCTCCGATTTTTCGACTCCTCTTGATCGCGACGGATCAAGAGCCCGCGTATTACGAGCGCCTCGCCCGCGAATAAATTTTTCGCAAAATCGGGGAAAAGACTGTATCGAATTGACGGGAGAGAGAGAGAGAGAGAGAGAGCCGGTATCGAGTGGCGGTCTTAAATGGTAAATAGAAAATTCCAGTAGCCGGATGGAAGTCGGGATGGATCAAAGGGCGCCGACCGACTACTCGAACCTTCGGTCCGGTTCAGCCCTCTTCTTCTTCTTCTTCTTCTTCTCCCGATAGGGGGAAGGTATAATAGATTGCCCCTTTCCGACTTTTATCGTAGCAGAAAAAGCTTGTCAGATTCAACATGGAGACCCTACACTCTCCATTACGCGGCACGAGAGACGCAGGGCGTCAAGGTGAAGAAGTTCCGCGGAGAATATAGAGTCTTTCTTTCTTTCTTTCTTCCTTCGATTTCGATTCGTCCAATTTCTCACGATATGTATATATATATATAAAGATAAGTACACGTGTACGCGTATCCCTTATTACGAGCGGAACGGTGGAAAAGCGAGATGGGAGATAAAGATGGAATGGCGAAGAGGCGGGGAGGAAACAATCGGTCGATCGAGAGGAGCTCGGCGGTGAAACGGAGATTTCAAGATATTCCATAAATGTAAGATGTCGGGACGAGCGCGGTTCCGGCTGGCAGGTCGGGAAGGAGGCGAAGGGAGGAGGGAAGGGAACGCACGAGGGCCATCAATCGTGGCCTCGAGACGTAGACGAAGAGCCGTGGGCCACGGCAAAGCGGACCGACATCAGTCCTGCTCCTCGTCCGTTGTCTTCGTCGTCCTCGCCGATGCGAGAGACGCGTAGACGCGGCGGCAGAAGCCGCTACTTAGCAACCAGGCATGTGTCTTAAACTCGCCGAGGCCCCGCCGTATCAAAGGAGGACCGGCGTCCTCTCCTCCCTGGAATTCTCTCCGCCGGTTGTTAACGGCGCCCCTCCATTTTCCCCTTCAGTTTCTCTCTCAGCTCTCGTCCACGCGTCTCGATTTTCCACGGAACAGCGATCCTCCCCCGGTGACGCTTCTCCTGGCCCTCGACGTTTTTACGACGAGGATTCGTCTCTATAAAACTGTCTCCTCTCCTCTTACCTTCCACGACAACGAGAATCCAGGCGACGCCGCTACCGAGCTGCTACCTAGAAGACTTTCTCCTCGACTCGATCGAAGAATAGAGGGAAGAGAAGCGGCCGATAAATCGTGGTGGTTTTTTACGGACGGAGACGATACGTAAAAAGACGGTCTACGAGGCTCCCGTCGTCTCGTTCCCCCGTTTCCTTACGGGTATCAATGAATCGGGCGGGGAATTTGGACGGAATTAACAAGTGGAAACTCGTTCGTGCCTCGCGAGAAAGGGGCTCGTGCTCGATTTTCGGGGAATTTGGAAAAGAGGAGCGAAACGAGGACTCGACGGAGAGAGAGAGAGAGAGGGAGAGGCGGAGTGAGATCGCGCGTACGTCGAAGCGTACGGAGAGAAGTGGAAGAGAGAAGCGGAGAGGGTACGCGTTGCATGCTAAATATAAGCGGCGGGACGGATGGTGGATGGCGTGGCGCGGTGCGGCGCGGTGTATGCCTACGCCATCTTGCATGGAACAGTCATTTGCGTTAGTCCTGCCCACAGAGGGCAGCCTGGCTCCGCCTCCAGTTGCCGGTTGTACATAAGCAGAACCATCTTTATTACCCTCGGGCACTAACCGTAAAGGAAACGAGTCGAGAGGGAAGCGGCGAGCGAGGGCGGGGGTGGGGGGTGGCGAGAGGGTCGAACAGAGGGGTCCCGTGCTGCACACGTTTCGAGCACGGGGTATGCGTGTATACGCGCCGAAAGCCGAAGGGAGGAGGGCGGAGAGAGAGAGAGAGAGAGAGAGCGGGACCGTTTCAGGGATCGGCCCGAAGAATTATGGTACGAAGTGGTGGGGCATGACGGTGCCGTAGGCATAGTTTGTCTTTATAACGTCTGCGCGGCCGCGGCTGAACTTCAAACGAGCCGCTGATGGCTCAAAGTGGTTGACCGGGATATAAATCCACGGCCCACCTCGCTCGTCCTCTCTCTCTCCTTTCTTTCGCTCTCCTTCCTCGGGAGGACCTCGAGGATGGACTCCGCCTTTGCTCTCTCTCTTTCTCTCCCTCCTCGCGATATATATTTATTCGCGATCGCTACACGCACACACGTTCGATCCGACTGGTTTTCTACGATAATGCCGAGAAACCGACCGAGACTGCCACCTCGCGACCGTGTCACCACCGCTGCTCCACTGCCCCCGACCAGCGTCGATCGATCGCTCCTTCCTTCCTTCCTTCCTTCCTTCCTTCCTTCCTTTCGCGCTTCCTTCTCCCATGCTTTTTCCATTCGCTTGTACTCGGCGCGACGTACGAACCGAGCGCGTCAATTTTCGTTACCGCCAATATCTTTGGATTCGGTAATTCCCGTTGACAGCTACGGGATTATCGTCGGAGACAAATTTGCCTTGTTTCGCCGTATTTCTCGACGATTAAAAGGCGGCCGAGACGTTATCGAGGGGAGCGGAAGGGAGGTTTCTCGACGAGGCGCCGATCGTTATTCAAAAGGAAGGCGAGGTTGGAGGGCGGCGAGCAGTTTTGTAGCGGAAGACGTTGGACAAATGGGGTTGTTCCGTGGACAGGCGGGTTATCTCGGTCAGTCGTCGAGTAGCCACCCCACTAAATCACCCGGTTCTCGCCCTCCAGCCCGTTTCCACGCTCTCCAATCTCGATAACGTCTCGAGAACATCGCTCCCGAAAAAAGCAACCCTAGATCCACCACCCCGGCGCGAATTTGCGATCGAGTGTCGATCGGAGGGAGAGGGAACGGAGGAGAAGGCAGGAGGGCGACGTTTCCGCGTTTACGGCAACCGCTATTAGCTCCCGACTCGACCACGAGGCGGCAAAGGCAACCCGTTTCCTTTGTTTATTTATCTTCGCCCGCTCGCTCGCTCTCTCGTCTTTTATCCCCGGCTTCCCATTATATTCCGCCCCAGCGCGGTTTACGTTACCACCGTCGCGATTCTTTGAACTCCTCCTTCTTCCTCTCCTCCGCGAGAACGAGGAGAGATTAATCGGGCGGAGGATTATCAGGTTTCGCACGGACAGCGCGGTTTCGAGGTGCCCAAAGCGTCGAGGGGGTAGGTTTCCTCCGCTCTGTCCCTCTCTCGCCAGTCAAAGCGATCGGGCGTTTACTCGCCACGCTGTCGACTGCCGCTATTCGTCTTCCGGCCGAGAAACCCAAAACCACCGTCCTTTTTCCCCGCTGCGAAACGTTGACGCGGACGAGCTCCCATGTGATACGTTCGCCTTCGAAGCGAGATATTCCGCGAGCGGGCGAACGAGGCGCTGCTAATTGGCCGCTATCGCTCCGCCGCGCGATTCCTCGCCGGCATTTATCACCGAGGAACGGGAGGAGAAGTTGCGCGCGCCCCCGGGCGAAAAGTTGAAAGAAGGGGAGGGAGGAGATCCGGATTGGTATCGGGGCGATATATCTCGGGATTGGGCTCGGATAGTCTGCGTGGAGGCAACGATAGGGGAAAGGGGTGGCACGTTGATAAACGAGGCCGTAAATAACGGTAACGTCTCCACCGAAAACTCGGCCGGGTGAACGTGTATCCAGAGTGGCGGGGAACGGCAGCCGGAGGGACGCTCCGCCACCGGGGAGAGGTAATTTAAGATCCTATTGAGATATTTATGGGATCATAAAGCGGAACTGGCTGCTTCTATCGCCGCCAGCCGTGCGCGAGTCGCGGTCCCGCGACCCACGGCCAGTTCGTATCTTTGTTTATAACTTGCGACTCGCGTTTATCTCGCCTATTTATTCGCCGCCGCTTTCCTTCCCCTCTCCTCCTCTTCCACTCTCGATTCCGAGCAACAAGTCTCGGTCTCCGAATTTTCCGCCGCGATCGACCAATTTCCGGAATCGTAGATCGCGAGGGTTGTCCTTGCCCCGGGCGACGAGCAGGGCAGGTTCGTGTCCGTAACGAGCGGATTATGCCCTCTCCGCGCGGTATCAGATGGTCCCGTACCTGGTTCCACGGTTGTTAATTAGGATGGATGCCCACGCCTCGGGCGACTTTTACGAGCGGATGCGGCGCGGACCGAAATAGCGCGGCCGACGTTCACGCGGCGGCGACCTTCCTTCGAGGAACCGTGGTGGCGAGCATCGCGATAACCAGAAAATACCGAAAAGAACGGCGAGCTCGGCTATTTAGAATTATTTGGACGAGTGGGAAAAATCAGATAACCCGCCGGGACGGTAGTGCGAGCTGTTTGTAGGTAGGAAACGAGTCTTATCCGTGAAGCGAAAACGCGCTTTTCCCTCTCCTTTCGGGAAACGATTTTTATAATCCGGCGGCGTTCGATTCGGGTTGACAAGGTCGGAAGAGTAACGAGGCGGCGATACGAGGCGTATCCCCGAATGAAATCGTAGCGGATCGCTCCTAGTAAATCAACCGATCCTATTCCGATCTTTGTTGGCGGCACACTCGCACACGGGCCGCCGGCTCTCTGTCTCTACCCGCCGCGGGGCAGCGGGGGGGAAGTAATCTGGTGAGTCGTAAAACGTGTCAGAATGTCCAACAAACACCTACTCATTAGCCCAGGTAGGCTGGACCGTGGCAGGCGAGATTGCACAAGCACGCATTAACTCGGTGTGGGTAAGTTACGGTCCGGAGAGAGCATAATTCACCCGGAGAGCCAAGAAAGTGTGGGTTTAACCTCTCTCTCTCTCTCTCGCTCGGGGACGCGTTCGTGCAAGGGCTTGCCTCCTCGTTATTTTATCGCTCGCCCCCCTCTCCCCTAATTGAAACCCACTTTCTTAAATTCGGCAACACCGAATCTTTCCTCGTTTCCTTCCAATTTCCATTCTCGACGATCGAGAACTCGTCGTCTCCGCGCGGAAGGAGAGAAAGAGAGAAAGAAAGAAAGAGGAGATTTATCGAAAAGTTGTCGTTGCGGTGGTCGTCGTTGGTGGGTGCAACGACCCGAAAGATTTGCGTTTCGCCACGGCCAATATATCGCGGAGGATCGAGCTTAGCCGGAGGAGAAGAGAAATCACGGTTGAATCGGTTTCCAGGAGGTACACGGTTGTCTCTCGCCAAGGACTGCGCCGCAATCGCGTCGCGCTTCACCGCTCGTTCGCTGCCGATGTGTCGGTGGCGGGACGCGGTGGTGTAGGTGCCGGTAACGGTGCAGGAAGCTGCTGCAACAGCTCGCCTCGTACGAGGCCAGATAGACATCTTCGCCGACTCTCCCGCCGCCGTCTAACTAATTGGCTACTGAATTACTGGGCGACATGACCAGTTATTGCTTCGTACCTCACCTCGGCCTGCTGTATCGGATCCTGGATCTCGCGCTTCCAACGGTCTGCCCTTTCCCCCTCCTAAAAATTAATAGAACAGAAATAACACGAGCGTCCTTCTCCTCCTTCTTGGACGCCCAACGCGAGAAAGGGGATTGGGGGGAGCGCGATAGAGCTAGGAGGAGTACTTAATGTAGAATCGTTGTCTCGTTCGCAGGGGTTTACGTGCGGCGAGTTAAGGTACCGGTACAAACCGAGGTACCCCCGGGTGATATACGACTTTGTGGGTGCTCGCGCGATACGCCGCCACTAAAAGGCTTAACGAGCATCTTCGTACGCCACACCAGTCCAGAGTAAACAGGACGTGGCTTATCTTGTCACGAAAAATCTGCGAAGGGAAGCTCCCGCGCGCTCGCTCTTATTTTTCTTCCCTCCCTCCTCCTCCTCCTCCCTGCTCCTCTTTTTCATAATGGCCCTGCGAACACGTACGCCTCGGTCAGCTGCCTCGCTCTTCCTCCCCTCCTTCCTCCCGACCAAAATTGCCAACCTAGGAACCGATCGAGGGAGAACATCCGATTTTTCCTCGCCACCGATTCAACTACTCTCCCACCGTCTTAAAAAAAGGAAAGAGAGGAAACTACGAATAATACACCACGGCCAGGGATACACGTTTCGATATCCTCGCGACAGCTCAGCGATTATCGTGCGAAACGAACGTTCGAATTACCTCTCGCGTACGTATACGCGGCACGCACACTCCGCGACCAGTTGAACACGATTATACACTCTATATATCGTACACGCGGAAAGTAGTTAACGGATCCGTGATTCGTCTCGCGTAAATCCGTTATTACACGTGGCACGCGTTTCAATATTTAATTTTACGTATTGTAAAATTCCGCTTTCTAAAAAATATTAAAACACACTTTGTGTCGTTTGGATCGACGGCAACGTTGCAAAATCGTCGACGTTGCGAGCGGACGTTAATTATCGCGCGTAATTCTTTTTACAAGCGCGTCCAATTTTTTTGGCATTAATCGCTTTTTAACCAGACGTCCTCGAAACGGCGTTCCGATGCAACGGCGTGACAATAACACCGCGACGTTTATTATTATTATTATTGTTATTGTTATTATCATCATCATCATCATCGTCATCATCATCATCGTAATCGTCGTCATCGTCCTTATTACTATTACAACGCTCGCTTATTGTTATCCCCAATTAACGTTCGGCTCGTAACGAGCGGCTTCGTCGTTCGCCAGATATCGCGAGATATAATTACGGTTCCTTGCAGGAAATTATTAACTCGAACGGCTCATTATCTCCTAATGAAGCGACGCGTATCGATTCGAGCGCCGATGGAGACGTCGTTCGGCTAATTACCGCTCGCGTGTCGCGCACGCAACGACGAGCCAACAACGCTTCCATAATTCTTATTATGGATCATAATACGGCCGCTAATGCGATGTACCGTCCTCTCCGTTGTGCGAAATTAAAAGGAAGGGATCGCGCGTATGATCGCGCGTTAAACGCGTTATCCCGTCCCCGGATAAGATTTATCGCGCAATGCTTCTCCTCGCAACGGTGATTCTTTTTTCTTTTTCTTTTCCAAACTACAGTCGTCATCGTCGACGGATCGACGATCGACGGATTCCATCGTGGGAAGGGGAAAAAAAGGAAAAGAAAGAAAAAGAATTCTTCGTTGAATTACTTCGTTGAATGTAATTTTTCGAGCGTGTTCTTCTCCGCGCGGATTTTTATACCGGTTAATATTTATTTAACGATACGATATTTTTACACTTTAATTTATCCTTCGATCTTCAATCTCCTTAATTAATCTAATAGCAATAAAAGGAAATAAATCTTCAACGCGATATCTTCAACGTTTCCGTAACTTCCTCCTCGCGATGTTTATCGCGATTTTACCATCTCTCCGTGCACAACTTATTTCTCACGTCATTCGCTTTAATAAGCACTTTTTTCCCCCTTTCCTCCTCCCTCCCTTCCTTCCTTCCTTCCCTCGAGTCTTCCCCCTCTTTCTCTTCTTCTTCCTCTCCTTCTTCTTCAATTTCTCGAATTTGCCAGGAAAATTCTAACGTTCGATTTTTTTCCTTTCCTTCCTTTTCCCCCGGAAACTCCTCTCCCTAAATCTCACGAAAACGTTATCCACGTTCGTGGGATAGGCTGGACGGACGGACGGTGGACGGACAGGAGCACGGTGTCGGTTCGATGCATTCCTTCGAACCTGTTTCAAATATATTCCGACGATGCTCGCATAGGCGGCGACTCGACGGGCACCGGTGGGAACCACCTGTGCGTCGAGCTTACCTATTATAAATCCGGCGGATAACGACGACGCACGTTTATATTCTTCATTCGTATGCCGGGCGAGCAACTGTTCGTGGCCGAGCACCGAAGTCGGCTGCCTTTGCACCGGCGTAGCGACTCCTCCCAATTTCTGTCATCCTCCTCATCGTTACGTTATTCCCGAGTTCGCGATTCGACGCCGCTAAACGAGCGTGGAAATGGGGCCAACTCTCTCTCTCTTTGTCTCCCTCGCGACGATGACGAAGGTTGGAGGAAAGAAAAAGAGCGTCGCTCCTCGTCGAGTGATTAGGATTTATAAATTCTTGGGAGAGGCGTAGCGACGATGGAAACGGCGATGCTCGATCCTCTAGGCCGGGTTATCGTGTAGCATTTCCACGGAATATTCGTTCCTTTTTTTTTTCTTCTCCTTCTTCTCTCTCCCCCCTCCCCCCTCCTCCTCCTTTTTCTCTTACATACACCCCGGTCATAAAGCACGAGATTCGTGCCACGGCGTAAAATAGCTTTATTATACAAAATACATGCAAATTATCTTATTTATGGTTATGGCCGCTAATTATATTGCGTGCTTATACACGAAATGTCAACGTGGCCGGAGCCGCAGCGCGAACGTGTAATACGTTTAACTTTTTACGAGGTAGTGCGATGCTTCGTGTATACGCGGACCGGTATACACGTAACGTATACGTTACAAGCTTAACGATCGCGAAATACCGACGGACGTACGCTCCTATACCGACACACACACACGCGTACTGCGCGCGTATGCGCGCGCGTGTACGGACATTACCGAAAAGGTTCAAAGTCGAACAACGCTCGAATAAGAATCGTAAAAAACTGTGTCGCGCGTTTTTTATTCCGTCCGCTCGATAGACGTCGAATTTGAAATAAACGCAACGAACGAGTCGGATGAAACTCGCGAGGTGGAATAAATAGGAAGGAAAAGGAGGGAGAGAGAGAGAGGAAATATATTTCACCCGTTTCTTTGAAACCGTTTCTCTCTCTCTCTCTCCTTTTTTTTTAAAAAATACCTGCGATAAAAATTACCACTATGTATCCTATATACGTATTATGTAATATATACACGCAACGAAACTAAAACTATTTAGTTTAACGCGCAGCCTTGTACGTATCGTATACACACACGTGTATGCGGGTTTTTTTTCCTTCTTTCTTTCTTTCTTTCTTTCTTCTCTTTTTTTTTACCTCCTTTTAGCACGAGCAATAAAGTTAAAGGTTATAACGCGCATAACGTTGTGAAAAACCTGTTAATCGGATGGAAATAGTTTTTTAAGAAAAAAAAGCACGGATTTAATTATATTTGGATTTCATACGGGAGAGAGATCGTGATTATCTCTCGAAAATTGATTGAATAATCGGTTGTTGTCGCTCGTACGACGAGTGGATCGTTAGAAGCGATTGGTAATTAGCAATGATGTTTTATCGATCGTGATCGTTTGTTTACCCGTACTTGGCACTACTCGCGCGATACGTTAATATGCGTAAACGCCATCTTGGGAATATATATATTGAATAAATAAAAAAAAAGATGTATATATATATATATATGTATATAATTAAAAAACGGAAACGAATAATTATCCGTATTCAACAAAGTACAAGGATAGGAAAAATTCACGTAGCGAGTAAATATATTTTTCCATCGATTGTTTTCCACGTTTTCAACGCTATTATATATTATTTCTTTTTTCTTTTCAATATCAAACACGTAATTCGCTCGTTCGATTTGCATAAGATAAATGTGCGTCGAACGATAATATCTAACAATCCTATGTACACATACACACACACACATATATATTCGCTCTAAACGCCAGGCGTCGATTTTCGTCGATGGCGAAAACGTTGACGATTTCTCGTTCAATTTTAATAATTGGCACCGACTGATGAAAATGACTCGATGGAAATAAATAATCGCACGATTCCTCGAGTCGAATTCGAAGCTTCGATCGATCTTCTTCGTGATGATTGCAACTCGTTTCGAGAGAGAGAGAGGAAAGAAAAATGGAAAGAGAGATTTAAGCGTTCGCGTTATCGTATTTTGTGAAAATTTGTTCGAATGGTCGATCGGGCGGTCGTAAAGAGCGTATAAACGCGTGGAGGAGAGGAGAAATATGGAGATCTCGGGAGCATGCGGCATCGTGGAAACGGTTTCATCGATAAAGAAGGGGAGACTTTTTTATCGAAGGAGGGAGGGGGCGATAGCGTCGGCGATCGAATAAAATACAGCGAGATATTTCGTTGCCAGCTTTTGTAATTTTCCATTTCAGAGTTTGACACAAAGTGTCACAATCTACGGGTCGTATCGCGGAACATTTAACACAGCTAAACACGCGAATAAAGATGAAGCAGATACGAAAATAAATATGACCGAAACCCAAAGTGCATTCCAGCCTCGAATACGAAATGACGTCCGTATCTAAACGGCGCACGCTGTTATGGAACCAGTATCCACGATCTTCAATGTGCCCGCACGAAACGTAGCCGTGCATTCGAAATCCACGACATAATACGTCTACCAGCATCGACTCTTAAAATACACGAACCGGCAGCAGCTTGTTGTTCGCTCGTTGGATTCGAGCCGAATAGGTTAGCTCGACAGCTCGCTTTCAAAATTTATAACGTCGACCGCGCGCGGACAGCGTATTGCGGCAGAAACGGTGAAAAGCTTTTCCGCGCGAAGCCGCGTCTTTCCCTTCCTTCCCATTCCTCTCTAATACGCTCGATCCGATTAATTCGAAAATCCCGGCAAATTCTCTCGGGCAGAGAGAGAAGAACGACTCCAAGGAGGAGGAGGAGAACGACTCGTTCCCTTTTCTCTTTCACGAATTTCGGACGATTAGTCGTTCATCGCGACTGAGTACGTTTCGCGAAAGATATTTCCAAAGGTATTCGAAAGGGAGTCGAGTTGTAAATCTAAGCTGCTCAATTATCTTAATTTGCAACTCGTTGTAATGGTAATCCTAGGTAATCCTCTAACTGTAAATATAGGAAAATATGGGTGGGAAATACAATAAAACGTTATTGACGGGTCCGAACGACCGGAGCCTGTTTTGCTTATTGCGTTCGAGTACCTGGCGTAGGTAGAGGCGTCGTCGAAAAGGAAAAGGGAAGGTTTGTTCCGTCAACAATAAATAAACTCGGGGAGAGGCAATATTTTTCGAAACGTTAAAAAAAATAAAGGAATTATCCGCACGATAACGGAGAAGGAGGCGAAAGAGAGAGAGAGAGAGAGAGAGGGGCAAAATTTTCGCCCAAGAGACAAAACTTTTATTACGGATCGGACAATTTTTGACCAGAGATCTGGACGAGAGAAGGAACGTTTAAAGCCGGGATACACATATATATGTATATGCAAGGGTATTAATGGAATAAGCGGAGGTGGAGGGAGAGGTAAATTTTCACGGAGATCAAAGGCACAAAGAGATTCCCGTTGGGATAAGACGCCTTGGGCGTCGGTTGACAATAATCGGGAGTACGCGGGCGATCGCGAGCCGAAAGAGGATCACAATAGAGTTAATTAAACATCTCAATAGCAGGAGACGGGTGCCCAAGGGTGATTAGGCGTGGCGCGCGGTGACGCAAGGACACAGGGAAATCCGCCGTTGGCTATTGTAGCTCCGAACGCGGCTGCGGAGTCGCGAGGACAGGCTAGGAAAGCCAAGAAAGAGAATTACGAGTATGGGTGTATGGGCGAGGGAGCGAGAAGGAAAGCAACGACACAATGCAGGTGACAGCTCGCGCACCCCACAGACCCTGTCTCATCTCTTTTGTTCCTGCCGTTTCGTCGGCTTTCTTCCCCTTGACAGCAAGACAACCGTGGTCGGTCGTTGCGGCGTCTCGGTCTCGAGTCGCGCTGAAATTGCTCAAATGGAAACGAGTGTGTCATTCTCACTACGTCCGCCTGTCACTCGGAGCTCCCACTCTCTCTCTCTTCTCTCCAGCCTCGCTCTATTCCTATACCTATACGCGTACTTACGTGTCTCTTTCCCTCAATTTCTACGAGTTTTACGAGCACAAAAACTCATATGCTACAACTTGTGTGCGTGTGTATATATACATATATAAATATATATATATATATATATATCGTCGTTTTTTAAACGCGTTCGTTCTCGCGTTATATTGGGAATGTGCGCGAAGAACGAGCTCGATAAAAAAAGTGAAAACGGTCTTCGGTCTAAATTATCGTCCTCTCGCGACGAAGGATAGAAAGAGAGAGCGGACGAGGGTCCGGAGATAAGTATCGCGCGTCTCGTTCAAGCCGTTGGTCGTCAACGTGGTAGGTAGCGTGTTAGGCGACGATATAACACGCGTTCCGTTAGTCACCCGGCCGGAGACAAATGGACGTCCCGATTCGTGACTACCGATTCTACCTTATAATCGTAATAAGTCTTTCGATCCCCCCGTGCTACGAAACCCCGAAGTCTCTCTCCCGATGAAATAATCGTCTCCATTTCCCGCCCCGCTCCTCGCACCCCCTCCTCGATAAATTATCGAGCATTGGAAGGATAGACGCGGATTCGGGATGGATGGCTGGAAGAGAGGAGAGGGGGAGGTCGGGCGGAGAAAACTCATCTCCATTTTCCATCGCAGGTCGGGCGAACCGTGTTCGGTAGCCGATAAATCACGGCTGTCATACGCCAGGTGTCGTACATCAGGATGAAAACGCGTTCTGCGTCGGGCGTCTACCGCTGCTCTACGCGGATCCGACTTTACTACGCACATCCCAACGACAAATACAAATTACACGGGATCTCTCGCGAGGCACTCGCGTCTTTTTCACGCCTTGCCACCCGCCGATTCTCCAAGGATTCGCGCGGGATTTAAATTCATCCCCCGACTCGTATATATCCTTCGCCCGCTTTCCGGGAAAGCTAGTCCAACCCGTAACGACTCGTCCAATTTTTCCATTTCCGCAAAAATTGTTAAGACGATCGGTCGTAACGTAACGGCGATTAAATTAATTTTCACGGTTTCCGCGAGTGCTGGAATGAGTAGCGGGCGCGTTTCGAGGGAGACTCGATTTTTAAAAATTTTTTCCGCGGCTCGGATGCAATGGGTATCAGACGCGTCACGGTTTACGCGGCCATCTCTCGCCGTTTCCCTCTGGCCGCGGCTCTGCGTTCGCGCCAAGCTCACGACTCTTGTACGGCTCGTCTCTCCTCATCAAAGGAGCGCGTTGTGCAGACACGGCGAGCAACACCCGTACAACTCGGAGTATAAACAAAATTTACCCATGGACAACACACGTGCGTTTGTCATATTTCAAAACCCGACGTATTTCCCTTACCCTGCCCGCTCCGAGTCGCGTCGCCAGTAATTTCACCGTTGTACCGTCGTGCCGACTTTGAAGGCGGCCCGTGTGTATATATATATATATATGTACACGTGTGCGCGCGTGTGTAAAAACTCGCGTGTAAAAAACTGTTAATGCTCGTACGTTGCGCGTTCGTCTGCCAGGATATTTCGTTAACGGGCGTCACTCCATTTGAAATTTCAACTTTGAAACGAAGAAACTTGGCCGATTCTCTCTGCTGTATCGCACTCTATATATATATATAGAGAGAGAGAGAGAGAGAAGAAAAAATAAAATCGTTTACACGCGTTTGGTCGAAGAGGGAGATTTTTTCTTACGCGTTCCCCGCGTAATGGAGGAGAAAGCGGAATGGCACTTTAGTCGATTAATTCGTATAATAAGCACGTCGTGTTTCCCGTCTGTGAGTAGCGTGAAACAGTTAGGATCGGCTGTCACGATAGGTTTTCACGTTCCAATGGTTTCCCCGGTGCGGAGAGTCGACATATTGGTCGAGAGTGTGCGGGAGGCGACGTCTAGCATCGAACGGGTGTCGCGTTGAAAGCAGACGGCCGAGTGACGAGATGCCACGACTTCTCCCACCGCGCGAGACAACGTGTCGTCTCTGATTACACGCCAAAATTCCAAAATTCCGAGTCGGAGAAACGTCCCTCTCTCCCTTCGACAAAGTCGTACTAACAATAATAACACGCTCCTTCTAGATCGATGGTCGATCCGAATCGATCACTTGGATACATTGCAGCCAAGAATCGTAGCAATCCTATATTTCAATAACACGAATTCGGCCGTCTCTCTCTCTCTCGGAGGGTGTCGTAGGCGGCGTAGGTAACGATCGTGGAAAAAAAAGAGAAAAATCTTTCCGTTCGACTCGAGGAGAGGGGCGAGGGGAAAGGATTTCGATCCGAGGCGAGATGGAATACGAGGCGGCAGGAATAAAGCGGCGAATTGAATTCTGAAATGAGTAAACGTGACGGAATGATTAAACAAAGAAGGTAGTGGAAACGTAGAAAGGATCGCGCAAAGAATCAAAACACGCGTCGACACGGCGGGACGGATTTACGTGCCGTGGCCGGATGCTATTGTAATATTACGTTTCACGTATTTCTCTCTCCCTCTCTCTCTCTCTCCCGTCCACGGTTTTTATCCCGCGTTTTCGAGAAAATCTGTACGCGGATCTGACCGCGGACATAAAAATGCAGGTCGTGCACGCCTGCGCATTGGCTGGGTGACCCGACACGGGTGTTTTATGGCCGACAGCTTTGTGCGTTCCGAGTAGGCATTATTTTTCTTTCTAAACTCCGTTATACCTGGAACAATGGAGAGATTAAAACATAAAATATGATCCCCAGGGTATAGTTTAGAGTGGGGATCGGTGAGGATGCCGGTGTACAGTGCCTATAATAAATTTACTATATATACCTGAAACTCCCTTTCCGATGATTCTTTTCTCTCCCTCTCTCTCTCTCTCTTCCTCTTTTTCCTCCGTCAGCTGCGACGTACTTAATTTCGCTCTAGATAGTAATAGGTTTCCGCGCAGGCCAGAAACAGTTGGAAAAACGTGCGTTTCCGCGGGGAAAGCGCAAGCGACGATGCTTTGCTCGGTGGACAAATTTTTACATCTGCGCCTTCTTCTTACCTGCGCCTTCGATCGCAACGCGTACCGTAATCGTTTGTATGTAATGTAAACGTGTCAAGAACGAAACGTTCGCATACGTAGCAGGATACTATGTACGTGCAATTTATTTACCACAATTATGTATAATAGTCTATCTATTATTACACAAATTAATACGATTTACATAACCGTCCCAGGCTTTGAGCATGATGAATGATTTATATCTCCACACTTCGTGTTTCGTCTTGCTTCATTCATATTTATAAGCCGTATAAACAGATGTTTGTGCTTCGAGTAATTAAGAGTTATAGAGATTTATAGCGCATCCGAATTAACGTTAAATATATATATATATATATGTGTGTGTATCAATAATTATCCGCGTAAATACGTGAAGCGTAAATCACCATAATGGAAGAGAAAAAAAAAATTGTTTTCTTCGATCGTATATAAGAATATAACTTTATAATCGTCCGTGCGTACTTTTTTTCCTTTTCCCTTGAAATCGACGACGAAAAGATGACGATTCCTCGTTAAAATTCACCTTTACGAGGAATCCGACCATGTATACAGATAAGCAAATGCCTCGAACGAATCGGTCAAGTCGGCCTTTATTGATCACGGCTGATAAAGCTATTTAATCACAGGTATATAAACAGAGAGTTACATAGGTGTATAAGAACGATCGACAAATTGTCGCCTCGATTAAGTCGTACAAGTCGATCGAACGTCATACTTGTTATTCGAAACTTGGATCACGCGTTATTAATAATCTCGTATTAATTATCTCGTACGTTCCGCAAACGCGGATTATTATCATCGATCGAGCCAACAATTTTCCAATTCTCTTCCCGACCAATTTTATTCTTACGCGATAATATGGACAACGATTTTAACCCTCCCTTCCCCTTCTACAACCTTCGAAACCGGTACCCGTTTCGCGGTGAAAGGAAAATCTTGAACCTAATCCTCGAGAATCCGAACTCGATGTTACGAAGGAAACAGGGAAAAGGTGGAAAACATTCCCCCTCTCCCTCCCCCTTTTTCCATAAACGCGTTTCGGCCGGACAGGGAAAGATAGTTGGCCGCACCGTCGCCGGACCGAGGACGCTCTTGTATTTGTCGAATACGAAGTCACGTACCGAATACATTATCGGGTGGAATACGGTGTATGCATGTGAAGGTTGAAAAGCAGGCAGGCTGGAGGGCAGGCTAGCGGGCAGCAGGCAGGCTGAGAGCGAGCTAGCTGGCGGACGGACGGACGGACGGACGGACGAACGAACCAGCGAACGAACGAACGAACGAACGAACGAACGAACGAACGGACGGACGGACGGGTGGGTGACTATATTGATTGTGTAGCCGGCTGACAGCGACAGTGACATATGTCACCGAGGCTTCTCGTTATCGCTGATTTAAACATGAGGCAACGAGGCCCTTGCCGAGTCGTCTGCGCTGCACCAGCTTCGTATTTCTGTCTACGTCTCCATCCCTTCCCCCTCTTATTATTATTGCCGCATGCGTTTTTTCTTTCCTTCTCCCTTTTTTCCCCTTTTTCCTTTCCTCTTTCCCCGCTCCACGTATAGACTGTCACACCGTCGGAAGCCCGACGACGTGACCTGTTTGATCACCGCGCCGATGAAATGCCGTGTCAGAAATAATTACGAGCCAGTCGCGCGCAGTTATGTTATTGTTGCTTGAGCGCTCGTTACCGTTATCGCTTACGGGCCTCTGCGCGTGTATATATATATATATGTATATATATAAAATCCTTTCCTTTCCTTTCCCCCCAAATCGAATCGATTTTTTTCTCCTACATCGATTTCTGGATCGAATTCTAAAAGCAACGATACGTGTGTATATATGTATACATATATATATATATATATATATGTAGTACATAATAACACGTCACTCCCCCCTCCCCTCTTGTATGATACGGTTCGAGTTCGATGTGTATATATATATATATAGATGTATACATAGTAGAAGAAACAAGGGATGAGGCGGCGAAGGGAAAGAAAGGAGACCGCTATGATTTATTACCGGCCGCAAATTCTGTTTCTCCTTGGTGCGCGCCAACTGCGTTTGCGTTCATCCATCTTTTTCCCTTTCACGGCTCACCGAGCAACTTTTCCCCACCTCCCCTGCCTCTTCCTTCAACCCCCTTTGTTCCGCACCATCTCTCAAAGTGACTGACTGCCTCCTTTATTATCCGCTTGTCAGCATTTTTACACTTTTATCCACCGTTCTCTAGTATCTATTGTCCCCGGGGCGAATTCGTTTGGTCACAATACGTCACGAACAACGATCATCCTCCGGTATTACCAAAGTATCGTCGAATCTCGTTTCGGAATAGCGGTGACGTTTGAAAAGCTATTGCGGTTTAATGTCCGATTCGAATAGACGCCACGGATCGTGTAAATTATACACTCACTCACTCCGCGCCGAGTGGAGATTTCTTCCAAAGGGACAGCTGTCCCTTCGCTTTCTCCCATCCCCCGAATCCGTGTGTATTTGTGTGTATATATATATATATATTCGTTCTCGAAAATTTCGTTTTAACCGCGTTAAAATGCGGAATCAACAAGCAAGACGGTTAGTTTTGAACAACGCGATATATCTTTCCGCGGAAACCGTCTGATTCATCGACACGCCTCGTTCTATTCTCCAAGCGTTCGTGAAATATGGCTACAAATTACTTATTTACGATTTGTCGTTGACTGGTTGACGATTTTACAATCGTAACGATCGTAAAAATTTATTGTCGCGTTCCGAGAGGAAGAAGGAAAGAGAGAAACCTTTCGGGAACTGTTAAGTTGAGTTAATAATCCGAGAGAAAACCGATTTATCTCAAATTGGGATAACGATACGTTCAAACGTTGTAAAATAATCCCGATCGTACGATTTATAATTCGTTTATAATTCGTTTCGACGCATCCGCCAACTTATCCTTTGTCGCGTTGTTATCCTTGCACCGCTTATCGTGCGGCAACACCGAATGTATGATTTACTCGGCAGCGCGAGTAAAGAGACGGAAAAAAGAGGAAAGAAAAATAGGAGAAGTTTTACGACGTATTAACGATACGTATATATATATATATATTTCGAGAGGATATAGAAACGGAATAAGGAGCCTCCTTTTCTTTTTTCCTCTTCTTTCCCTTCTTTTTCTTCTTCATCATCGTTATTTGTCTAAAGTATTATCGGGACGACAAGCAAAATTTCACGTTGGTCATACTCGGCATTACTCGGTTTTCCTTTTTCCATTTTTCTTTTTCTTTCTCTTTCACTCGACGTCGAAACATCGTTTATGTCGCTACATCTGTCACTAAAGCATCAAAGCTGAATCTTTATCCGTCTGGTAGCTGTCGTTTTGAAATCTCCGAAACGTGGGCTGAAGGAGCGGCGGAGATGAAAGAGAACTATATTAGCCGTAAACTCATCCGTCAGCGTCAAAACGTCAAAGACTTGCCATTGGGGTATTAACGGCGCCATAACTTCGCAGAAACGGAGCAAGAGGGAAGAGCGAGACAGAGAGAGATAAACGGGAAAACAAAGACGGATATACAATGGAAGTAGAACTCCCAGAGACTTTATTTCTTCTGGGAAATATTACAAGATAGAAAGATTTAATATTACCTCGTCCCCGAACCGTTGATTGAAAATGGAAAATTGAACGGGAACGATCATCCTTATCGTAAATAGTCGTAATACGATTACTATATTATATATATAAATTTATTTTAAAAAGTCGGAATTATTATCGAATCGATGATTACAGCTTGGAGTCAAAGTTATTTTTTTTTTTCCCGTTCCAAACCTATCTTCGGTATCGAGCGGTTGATTTAAAATTTAAATCTTATCTAGAATTTTCGCGATGGAAAAAAATAATCGCACTTTATCGCGTTCCTCGTCCACGCACGAAACGTAGCGAATTGAAATCGAAACGACAACAACCAACGACCACGACTCTATATATTCGCTCCGCTGTATTATAGTATGTATAGTTTGCATTCCAACGCAAAATACCCTCTACTCGGAGGCTAACTTTATCGGTTACCGCGAATACGCAGTCTACGCGGTGATAATTCGTCGTAATTACCTTGTAACATAACTACTCGACCGATCGCTTTATCTTATTTAAAATCGTATCGCGTGAAACGGTGTCACAATCTCGCAACCGCCTGGAACGGCGTTATATATGTATGGTATATTTTATAAATCGGGTCACGATCGACTTGTGGTCGTTTCGCGTGAGTTTCGAGAGAGAGAGAGAGAGAGAGAGAGAGAGAGAGAAACGAGACGAAAATTGGAAAGTTATCGAGACGAAGATAGACGCGGGATCGGTCGTTGAACGAAAGTCGACGAAAACACGGATCGGATTCGGTGTACGGTGGATGAGCGTACGCGACAAACTCGAGGCGCGGTCGGGGCGATAATTAAAACGCTTTTACAAAACTGTAGGCAAACAGCGCTTAAGTGGCTGTCATTCGTTACCCCGTGGGCTGTGGCAAGTCGGTAAGTCGCTGAGCGAGCAATCAATCACCCGACATTCCCTTCCCCACCGACCCATTACATTTCTATTTTGAAAGCTGCTTATTAAGCGGGGCCGGTCGGAGAGACAGACAGGTTTCACGGTATAAAATATCGGGTTGCTGTGGTGGCAGGGACGAGGTTCCGTGTCGAGGTAGCTATGGCAGGCCGAGGGGTAGGGGCGCGCGGGGCGTGGGGGGACCGGGAGCAGCGGGGCCGAGAGGGGAAAGGAGCGGGGAGGGGTGAGGGAGGAGAGGAGGCGAGGAGGGGGGGGGGATGGACGGCTGTAAAAGCGGTGAAATATCAAAGCCGGGATGGGAGCTGTCATCGTCGGGCCAACATCATGGGTGGCGTGTTGAATTAGAATGCCTTCCCACACCCCACACAGGGCCAAACCCCACCGCAATTCTCCCACCATAATCCTCCGGCTGGGAATGGTGGGGGAGGACGAGAGAGGACAGGTTACAGGAGGCTAGGCTGAGCGAGAAGGAGGGGAAGAGAACGGATCTCGTCGGCAGACGGCGCTGTCGTCGCATTCCACTCGGTGCACCGTACAGCTCGGTCGAGAGCTGCTACTATTTTCCTGGATTCCGTTCGGTGTGCATCGTTTCCGTTTCGTGTACCGTATATTTCGTACCACGGAGAAGGATCGATCGGCCAAAACGCGTATATATACGCGAAACCGTGCCCCGGAACGCGCCGAATATATCGCTTTCTTTCCCGTTTCTCCCGTCTCTGTGTCTCGTTCAATCGTAGTTTCGTGCAGTGATTGGCTTAACAAGTGCAAAACCAAATGGTTGTTCTCGAGGAAGGCGGTATGCTGACCACTGGACATAATCAATATTTACAACCGGATTATCTTTCTCCGCTTCCAACCACGGTCAGTATACGCGTATACATTTCGAATTCGTATTCCCCTCGATTCTCGTTTTTTAAACGCTTTTACCCGAGTAAATTACGCGTTCGAGAATAGAAGAGGAAGAGAGAGAGAGAGAGAGAGAGATAACGTTTCTTCGTAGATCGTTTCTTTTCCTCGCTTATTTTCTCGCGAAACGATAAGAAGGACGAGTTTCTGTTCGAAAATATCGGGAGGGGAGCGGGGAAGGGGGAAAAAGAAGGAATCGTCCGCTCGGTTCACAGCGTACGGGGTGTAGCGACGGTAGCGACGGTACGCGTTGTCCGACGGGTTGCTGTGCGTTCGTTCGTTCGTTCGTTCGTTCGTTCGTTCGTCTGTGTATTTCCAATCAAATTTCTACTTTTATCTTCAAAACGTCTCGACGTTTCGTCGCCGTATTTGTGTAGTAACGTGTTGCTCAACTTTATTTTACAGTTGGATGCGAAGAAGAGTCCTTTAGCTTTATTGGCTCAAACATGCAGTCAAATAGGTGCCGATTCTCCGACAAAGCCTTTGATTTCCCCGCTGGATAAAACGTCCAAAGGCATGAATACCGGTACAAATGCGAAATCTCCACCAGCCGCCAAGTTGGAACGGAGTACACGCAGCAGCCCGTCGGACGGGAAGTCGTTGGCGTTTAAACCTTACGAGACTAACGTCGTCTCGAAGAAGTCGTCCTCCGACGAGAGTAGACCTGCTTCCAAAGCGAGTGTTCACAGTGTCAGTGGTCAAGAGAGTTGTGGTGTGAGTGCGAGTGATAGCGGAAATCACGCGGCGGAGAAAAAGTCATCGGGAAATCGTACGCCCGTCGGTCGGAAGTCGGCCTCGCCCGCGAGTCAAGCGACGGCCACGGCGAGCACCACGCCGTCCATCACCGATCGCAAGACACCGGCGGATCGTGAGAAAACCGACGGATCGCCCCGTAGTAACAACAACAACAACAACAACAACAACAACAATAGTAACAACAACAACAACAACAACAACAATGGAACGAGCCCGATCATTAGATCCGGTATGGAGATTCTGTCCGGTGGCCACGCCAAGGATACCAATCTGGCCGCTTACAAGCCCGGCACTCTCGCAGGATTCTCGGGAAATCCGTTGTGCTGTCCACCCGGATTGGCGGAAAATCCGGCGTTCAGACCTCCGTTCGCCGGCGCGTCGCCGTTCTCCCATCATCACGCCGCCGCAGCGGCCCTCCTCGGTTATCCATCGAGCACCCCCACGGGTGGAAACCCGTATCTGAGCTACGCTCGCGTGAAGACGCCCGCCGGCGGCGAGGCGCTGGTCCCGGTCTGCAAGGATCCTTACTGCACCGGTTGTCAATACAGTATGCACAGCGCGCAATTGATGATGGGGACGGGAAGCTGCCCGAGCGGGTGCACGCAGTGCGACCATCAGAAGTACGGTCTTGCGATGGCGTTGTCGTCGTTCGGCCCCATGGCACCCCCGTCGCTCTCCTACCCGTCCACGTTGACCGGCGGCAGGCCGTACGTTTGCAATTGGATCGCCGGCGACTCTTACTGCGGGAAACGTTTCACCACCTCGGAGGAACTTCTCCAACATCTTCGCAGCCACACCAGTTTGACCGGTGGCGATCACGCGTCCTCCTCGGCGGCCCTCCTCGCCAACCCGCACCCGCATCCCTTGCTCTCGCCGTCGGCAGCTCTCCACCGCGCGAGCGCCGCCGCCGCCGCCACTTACCCGACGCCTTCGCTCAGCCCCCTCGGCGCTAGATACCATCCGTACGGGAAACCGCCGACGGGGCCTCTTCCAGCCTCGTTAGCCGCCTCGCCTTACAGCGCGTTCAACGCGCTGGGACCCTACTACTCCCCGTACGCGATCTACGGGCAGAGGATCGGTGCCGCCGTGCACCCTTGAATCATCGTGGATGCGCGGCAATCGTGTCGAACGTTTTCAGTGCGCGGCCCGTCGTTCGTGTAAACGTAGCGAAAACCATCCGACCGACAGACGCGACCGCGTTCGTTCGCCAACCACCGCTGCCGCTGCTGCCGCCGCCGCCGCTGTTGTTGCTGTTGTGTAAATAATAATTCAACGTGTATTATAGAAATTTATTTAAAGAGATATGTGCATACATATACATATATACGTGTGTGTGTGTCTGCGCGCGCGCGCCTGCGCGCGTGCGTGTGTATATGTATATGTATATATATGTGGCGCGTGCGCATGCGTGTATAAATTCAAGATTATGGAATTCGAGTTTCTAAGGATATCTCGCGTGACAGTTTTTTGACGGTTTCATCGTGGAAAATCATCCTTGTTCGCGCAAAAATCTGTATCGACGTATATCTCCCGACGTTTTGATCGTTACGTAGGAAAGGAACATGTACGCCGGATGAAACGAGTCGAAAACGGAGGAGGGACGCCTCTGTTCCTCACACGGCGCGTATAGCGCGTACATTTCGACGTGTCCCTCGCGACGATTACGCCAGCGAAGGAAACACGTCGTCGAAATTTTTCTTTCTTTTTTTTCTTTTTCTTCGTCTTCTTCTTCTTCTTCTTTTTCTACTTCCACTTCTACTTCTACTTCCACGCAACGCAGGTAACACGTTGAACGGGAATCGTTTCGTCCGTTTCGTTTCTTAACCACGAGAGTCGTTGTTTCGCGAGAACAATGGACACGATGAAAATTACGATACTGCTAATCATCCCTGCTTTCTTCGACGATAAAAACGCGTTCGATGGTGCGTGTCTTGAAACGGTCGTGCATGTTCTAATGTCCACAATATAACTGTGATATTACGCTATTTTTTCGAGAGAGGAAAAAAAAAATTAATAGGAGATAAAATATCAACGATCGTATCTAACGCTGTATCTATAAAGTGTATCGTCTAACTTATTCGTATCGTTTGTACAAGTGGAGAGACGATGAGACGATGGTCGAAATGTGATGGTCGAGCCGAAAACGAAACGTGTCAAAGTCGTTTCTTGGACTTTTTTCCTTTTTTTTTTTTTTCTCAACGCAAGTGGTATAAAGGGTATACATACATATAATAACGAAATCTTTTCAATTTATCAGGGGAAAATAGAAATCGTGGGATTTTGATTCCTTTCTTTTTTTTTTTTCTCTTTTTTATTCTAAAAAAAACTACTCTTCCGATCGAAGAAGGAACGTGAATGTACGATAAAAAAAACGCATTATTTGCACTGTAAATATCTCTTGTAAATATCGTTGAGTTTCCATACCGCTTTAATAAAAATAATGTTTGTGAAATCATTAAATTTGTCTTTTCATTGATACTTTTGCACTGTCAATTTCTCCCTCGATACTCGTGTGAAACTCGTCGAATATTTTGTTCTTTCTTTCTTTCTCTTTCTTTCTTCTTCTTTTTCCCGATCAACAAAAAACACTTGGTCTTCTCCCCTGTCTATCTACGATTTCTTACGACGGGTAGAAACTTTTGCTTCCTCGTTTCAACTCGCAAACGTAGAAACGTAGAAACGTTTTCTTTCCTCTTTTTCCGAAATTATCGGAAGTTTTGAGCTCTCGTTCGTATCGTCGTCGCGTACGTGCGTTCGTTAACGAGAATAGGCGAGAGAGAGAGAGGGAGAGAGAGGGAGAGGAGGGTGGCGGGATATCTAGGGTTCCGATTCGCGCCACCAGGGTGCTCGATCCCCGGGATAACCTAGGAGAGGAGAGTAAATTTATTTCTTTCATTACGGACGGAGCAAGTCGCGAGTTCTCGGGTATCAGCGGTGCAAGGCGGAGCGCATAAATCCGCAGCCTAGCGTCGGGAAGAGGGAGGGGAGGGGACGGTGTGGGTGGCTTCGAGACCCACGCGGAGGAGGGGGGCCCTACCCTCTCGGAGCCGTTGGTTTCTCCGTGGCCAGGGCGCCGCGACAGCGTGCTCGTTGCGGCGGGCGAAGCCCGCTCCGCGAAATAACTGAAATATTCGGTGATTTTAACCGTCGGAATGAATAGTTTCCTCGTATTTCGCGTTCCCCCATCCGCGTTTCACGGATTGGAATTCGTGTTATTTCGCCACCATTACGTGCATCGTTGAATCTCAATTAGCGAGTACTCGTCCAAACTAGGGTATTTTACACGCGCGTCGATCGATCGATCGTTCGTTCGTACGTTGCTGGTCGCTCTATGCCTCCCCCTCCATCCTCTTTCTCGGTCAAAAGTCTGCCAACAAGTTCTTAGCTATTTAAGGAAATCGATATTATTAAATATGTATATATATATATATATATATATATATATACGAGATGTATAAGATGTACAGATATTGTTGCGCGTAAATAAAGTATGTTTCCGACTTGGTATGCGAGTATATGTATAATAAGAGTATAAAATAGAAGAAAGCTTGCGGAAGCTAATAATCCACGATAGGTAATTATTTTTATTTATCATGTAACGAGTAGCGTTTAAGAGTTTAACTAAGAAAAAAAATTTTCAACAATTGGCCTAATGAATGAAATGTTCGAGGCTGAAGAAACTTATGTAACAACGTAGAAATGTATTCATACTTGTGCGAATAAATTGAAAGAAAAAAAAAAAAATACGCAAACTTTTTCCTCTTCTTCACGTTTTCTTTGATAATTTGAACTTCAACTTTACACCGATCGTACGAATTGTCTTTTTCTCTCTCTCTCTCTCTCTCTCTCTCTCTTTCTCTCGCTCTCCAAACATCACGTCACTTTTTAACTTTTGAAAAGTTTTCAAAAATTATTGTCATCGATATTACAGCTTTTATTCGGTCGCGCAAAATCGCAACGTCAATGAAAGTAATGGGATAATGCATGACGCGTTACTTCTCGTTATCGAGGCGTAATAATTTTCCCACTTTTTCCCCAAGAACGAGTAGTAAGTCATGCCTGCAATAACTATTTTCCCTCTCTCTCTCTCTCTCTCTCTCTCGCAATCGTACGAGATTGTAAATCCATCCCAGCCAGTTTTTCAAAACGTAAACGCGACAGATGGCAATTTATCAACTACTTTGTAAGTTACAGCGCACATTGTACATACTTAATGCGTATTCTCTTTTGCTCGGCGTGTCTTTTTTGTTATTCTATTCAGGTTTATCTTGATAATTGGGAAAAACGGGAACGTTGTACTCGCGTTGTACAACGAGGCACGGATAAAGGTGACGAACGATTTATTACCGGTTATTCGCGGAACGCGAGTTTCTCCTCTCCTTAACTCGATCGCTCCTTTTCACCCGCGAGGGAAAGAGCAATTCTGCCAAATTCTGAGAGGATCGGTTCTCGGATTTTGGCGAGGACGGGACGGGCGTGCGAAAGCCGATGGAAATTTTGGCGAGGGAAAGGAAAGGAACGGTCGACCGGATCTTTTTGTCATCGAGAGCGCGTCCTCGAATGACGTGGAATCAACCAGTCCTGGCCAGTCTTACGAGTCAGAGCGGACAATTTAGCACATCAATAACAGGCCGCAGATAAAAGCAGCCCATACATCGTGGCTGACGTATCGTTTGTAATAAAACACAAAGGGGGTCTAGCCGCCAGCGGCATCTGTGTACCGCGTTGTGCAGCCGTTCGTTCATTCTTGCTGTTATTAACAGGCCGTACATCGTGGATGTTTTCTACCTACCATCTCCCGCCGAGTCATACATCACCGCTGAACGCGCGACAGCAAAGAGCAACTATAATTCATCTATAAGCTACAGCTTCGATCCCCACCCTTGGCCAGAAATTGCCAGAAAGACGAAATCGATGGGCGAAACGTTGCCCGCGCGTAAAAATCGAGTTTCCCTCTTTTCCATCCTCCATTTTTCATCGCGATCCCGATTTACCCTCCCATTCCATCCAACAATCTTCCTCCTCGCGCATCGATCGCCAATTAATACGCGATCGAACGCGTCTCGGTCCGTTCTTTCGTTGTTAGTTATTATCGTAGACGCAGATATCCCAACTATCCGTCGCCTCCCGCAGCGTAGCCAAGCCGTTGCGCGATGATGCATCGTCCCTCCTTCTTACCTCCATTTACACCCAGCACGGCCGCCACCCACCGCTCGCGTGTATTTAATTTCCTCGATGCGACCTCTCCAACCATTTCGTATAGTAGCGACAACTTTCCTCGATCGTCTTCCACGCGTTTTCTTTTTCTCTCCTGTTTCTCGTTTCTCGTTCACCAATCTTTGACTTCGATACGATCTTCGTTAAAGAAAAAATTAATTTCGTTTATCGCGAAACAGATTATCGCGTTGCGTCCATTTCACGGCAAACGTTAGACGGCTACCGCGTTATTTCCATCGATCATCGGCCGGAGTCGAGAAGACGACGTCCGTCTCGTCGACGAAGAAATATCGGCCGAAAGATAACAAAGCGGGAAATATTTTTCCCCTTATTTTTCATCGCGTACGATCCCGAAATTTTTAATTCCGAGGGGAAAAGGAAGACTCGGATCGGCTCGAGATCGAGTCGGATTTTCTTGGGATTTAACGACGCGTGAGATTCCGGCTGGCCGAGGAAAAGCGAGGAAAACAAAGGGGTGAGAAAGGGTAGGTGGGGAAAAGTGGGTGAAAAACGGAGGAGAGGGTTGAAGTGTGCGCTAAGCGGCGAGGGTGGGGGGTGCGACGGACCGGATGATGAATTAGCCGAGGTGACCTCTCGCGCGAAATCTCTCCTGCTAGCTCTCGCGGTAGGCAGCTCCCGTGATGTCGGCCCCGAGATGATGGATCGCTCCCCGTCACGGAGCCATTCATCACCTCCATCTATCAGCCACCCCTTCACCTTGCTTTAGAAAGCGAGCATTCGACGGCTATCTACTCGCTTCGGATAGTGATTAATGTTGATCGGAGCGTACCCTGTTATTCGACCTCACTTCCATCTCCCTTCCTTCTCCGCTCGTTATCCCCCCCCAGCCTCCTCTCTCCTCTTCCACGACGTACGTCCACACGTTTCTGGACGTTGACTCGGTATTGACTATGCGCGTTCATCTTCTCGATCGTCGGACAGCTCGTTGGAAACGGCGTAAAGGATCACCTCCGAGCTGCTTCTGCTTCTTTCCCTCCCTGCCATCTTCCCTCGTTTCGTCCTTCTCTCTTCGTCGATCATCGATTTTATATCGGACCGATAATCGTTACGATTATCTTTCTTCGTCCGGTTATCGTCCGGTGGAAAGTCGAAAATGTGTACGGTGGGAGGGAGAGGTGACGGGGACCGTGAAGAATTCGAGGGGGGAAAGACACCAAGAAATCTTTAGGAAACTTTACGCGAATAACTAATCGCGGGGTCAGAGCCGATGTCGGGAATTTACATAATACGACAGTGGCATAGCGATCAACCGAGTCGACTCGCGATGGTTACCGTGAAAGAGGCAAGCGTCGTTCCGCTGGAACGGTCGATAATGTTGCACGAGTCGTATATCGCAGCCTTCTTCTTAATGGGATAGCATTAACCATTTTTCACGCGGCTCCTTTTCCTACCGATTCCGCTTACGTCTCTCTTCCACGTTTAACAGTTGTCGCGGCGTTGTATCCACAACCGGTATAATAATCGATCCACGCTTTTCGAGCCTTCCTTTAATTTCATCGATCAAAACGCGCATACGCGTTTTTTCCATCCATTACCGTCCCGTCCTTCGACTTTGCGTTCCGAAAACGAACGAATATTTCCTTCTTTCCTTATCTCTCCTTATATACGTGGGTACAGTCCACAAATTGTTCTCGCAGGTATACAGGCTCGAAGAGCGAGTATTCTCGCCGCTTCGACTCCGATATCTCCCTCGGACCCAGCCAACCGACTAATGCGACACCGAAACACGGCCATTTAAGTTTTTTTTCTTCGTCCACCGCTCGAGCTTTCGATCCCTCTCCTCGTCTTTCGTTAGCTGTCATTGTCTACGTCCGCCATCGTTCGTAATCGGCAAAAAAGAGAAAATAAGAATTTCGTGTATTTGTTCATTATATATATATATGTGTGTCGAGTTCCTCTCGCGGATACATGCTCGGCAGTCATTCCGAGGTGGAGATATCTTCTTTGAACCCGGTGAAGCGAATAACGCGACATCCATTCCAATTTTTTTCTTCGCGCGTTCTCTTTCTCCAGCCTTCTCGTCTTTCGCTGATCATCGTCATTGTCTATGTTCGTCGTAATTGGGAAAACAGGATAAAACGAGACTACTTGGCGTCTCCGGTACGCAAGTACCCTTGTACTTTGCGCGAATAAATATTTTTTTTCATGGTGGTCTCTGAAAAAAGAAAAAAGATGAAATTTCTTTCGATTCTTTTCGGCGGCTTTTAAACACGTGCGTATCAAATATATTTTTACACAACGAAACACCTTATTGCGCTTTTAAATGTTATCGCGCTTTTGAAAGGATATAGAAGTAAGATGTATGATATTCGTAACGAAAATTGAGAAAGGAACGCGACATAATTATAAACGGGCCTTTTTATATTTACGCAACGCGATAAATCGAATAATTCGAAAAATGTGTTTTCTCGAATCATCGCCTCGTTATTCCTCCATTTTACGTATCGCCGAATATTACATAAACGTGCGACAACTTGCAATTTATTCGCGATACACGGTGAAAAAAAAAGAAAGAAGAAACTCGAAAGAAATTTAACAAAATGTATATATCTGCAAAGCGAGTAGAGGGATGGGATGATGCAAATTAAGTAAGATTATCGTACGTAATTTTGATCGGTAAAACGAATGGTTAATTTAAGCTTGTCAATTATACCGATTATTAACGCTTAAACGCGCGAGTACGAGAGGAAACGAAGATGCATTTTCACCTTGCGTTTCGAGCGATAATAAAATATAAAATCGTGCGGCCGAGCGTATTGAGAGATAGAGTATCCGATTAAATTGGACGCGTCGTTAAATTAATTCGAAATTCATACGAAGAAACGGCGACGAAATATTTTTATTACGTTTTCCTTCGCCCGCGAAACCCGGGAAACGGAATTAATTTCGAACCCGATCGCGATTAAAAGACACTTCGCGTTGCCATCCCGTGATACGGCGTGGAACGCAGTTTCGTGTGCGCGAGCCGCGTCTCCACCCTATCTACCAGCATGCTACGCTTGTAATTACGTTAAATTATTGGATCGAGCATGAAGGAGCGAGTTATCTCTCAATCTAGTCGGCTACAAAGGAACCGCCCGAGTAATTGTGATTGGTGTAACGGAGCCGACCGACAACGGACGTTATTCGCATTTCGTTGTACGCATACGCGTCACACTCGCATCTCCTCGTCGAATCAATCCTATCTGCTTGCTTATTCGCGCGCGTAACGTGGAACGTTCTTTCCACCAAATTTTCTTTTCCCCGCCTCTTTATTATTATTATTTATCGACAACCCCGTTTATCTTTCACTTCCGTACGGGAAAAGAATCGAACGAAGAGATTCGAAAAAAGAAAAGAAAAGGAGACGAAGGTATGGATCCTTTCGGATCGGAATTGGCCTTTGTTGTTTCGCTTTTAACCACGATTTCCAAGTAAAATATTGGCGACGAAAGGCAACGTACGACGAGGGAGAAGGAGGCAGGAAGTCGGAGACGCCAGGTTGGATGGGACATTGATGAGGAAACTTGGGTTGGTTATAGCCGGGGTTGGTGATAAGGAGGCAAGGAGTTGGTAAGTAAGAGGAGGTATAGCGGTGCTTGTGCCGAGAGGTTAAGCCCGAGCTATCTCTTGCCTCGCGTTATCCTCCGAGCCCGTATATATCCGGCCGAATCGAGGCTAGATATAAGTAACTAGCTAGGTTCGGGCGGAACGACGTTGCCGCTCCTTATCGCGTCGTTTTACAATCTTAATACATAGGAATCGGCAATCTCGCTTAACGAACCGCGGCAACTCTCCTTCCCCAAATACGAATTAAAATCCAAACCGCAAACAGATTTTCGCCCTTCTGCGTATACGCTCCCTATACTTATTATTGCATATACGAACGAATTTCGTATATAATTCTCTCTCTCTCTCTCTCGATATCGATCGAGTCGCGTTGCAACGATTACGTTTTAATAATAATCGAAGCGTCGATATCCCTCGTAATCGCGTTCCAGCGTATCGTCGTCGACCGTTTCTGACACTTATTTCATTAACGTCAAATAGAATTATACAAGTCGCGGTCGGTGCGAGTCGAGGCTAGAGAGGGGGAGAGGGGTGCGCGTGTGCGTGCGGTTAAGCGATTCCGAGTACGGCGATTCAATTGGTGGGTTGGAACGAATTCCAAGTAAGGAGCGAGCGAACTCTCCACCGTCGAGCGATACGTGGCAACGCGACGAGGTATATAAATGTTATAAAAAACGGCTCGTTCCTCGATCCATCCATCCATCCATCCATCCATCTTTTCTCGAAATCTTCGTAAGAGAAATTTATACTCTCGATCCGAAGATCGCTTCGTTTCTCGATTTACGACGCGGTGGGAATTATCGGACGAATTTACGACGGAGGGGGAAGGACGATGATACGAAGATGGAGATAGGTGGATAGGGCGGTTATTAAATTCTCGACGCGAGGATCGTTTATGCGTTTATTCAAATATAAATAATTGAAAGCAACGGGTTCGATAATGGATTATTCGAGAAACCATCCGTTTTATGGGTATAAAATATACGCCGGGGGAAAAAAAGTGATAATTATATATTTCATTCGGTCGAATTACACCTCACCGATCGAGACGAGTAATTTCGTTTCTTTAAATTAGTATAAATGTTCGTAATGAAAGTTGATCGGACAGGTTCGATTAAAATTCAAGACGAAACGGCTTACATTTAAATACCCGTTTTCTCGTTCTTGCTCCTCTCTCTCTCTCTCTCTCTCTCTCTCTCTTCCTCTTTTCGAAGATACATTTATTAAACCTTAAGTTTTACGATTGTTATCCTTTAAACGTAATGATTCATTCCATGTTATTTTGGATAAAAATCTGTCGTTAAAATTTATAATCCTATTAACGCAGAAATGCCCGATGAAGATCGTGATTCGAATCAAAATACGTCGTAACTCTTCGTTATCGACGGCACGGGTTAATTTTATATATATATATATATATATATATATATGTATATATACATATCTATGGAAATTACAGGATCGTGAAATCCGATCTTTTAGACACGGATTTGAAAACGAAGTTGATGCCGTCGTTTCGTTTCTTTATTTTCGCAACGAAGGCGAAAACCGAGTAAACCGAATTTTCTAAGCCTTAACTTTGCTCTAATACTCGCAATAAGTAATATGATTCATACGCCGGTTGTCAGCAGGTTGTTACGTTATCGGGCAACCGAAACATATTCCGAAATCGAATAAATTAGCAGTTACACGCCGCGTAGATATTTTATATCGCCGTGTAGAGGAGGGGAGGGGGGGAGGAGTGGTTCTTTATAATCGGCTGAAATGGACGTTCATTTGAAATTCAACGGATGGATCCTCGCGATGCTTGGCTGTTTGCGTGCCCGTGTGCCGTAGTGAGAGAAAGTCGGTGAATTACTGCCATAATTCACGAAGAATAATGAGGGCTTAATTAGCCACGTGATGTAATGCAGACGCGGTAGGAACGGAACGGAACGGAACGAAACGGAACGGAACGGAACGGAACGAGACGAGACGAGACGGAACGGAACGGAACGGAACGGAACGAAACGAAACGAAACGAAACGAAAGACACATCGTGGCGCGCATCGCTCGTAAACCAGCAATTCTTACGATTAATGCGGACATTGTATCTGCGTTGTATCTGGCACACTATGTTTATGAAGTGATTAGCCGGTAGGAACGAACAAGCGCCTATTAAAGTTTCAAATTAACGAGCACACTTTACGGATCTTCAACAGCTCGCGACCAATAATTCTCTCTTCCGTTCCTTCCTACGATTTCCACCCAAGATTTATACCCTCCGTGTTTCTCGTTCCGATGTCCGGGACCATATTTCCACGCTTGTCCATCTTACGAATTAAAAAGTTTCGCGAAATTTCGAGAAAAATCCATCGACTAACTCGATGAGATTCGAAGGAAACGGAAGAAGGAGAGGAAGAAGAAGAAGAAGAAGAAAAGGAGGAGGAGGAAGGACGCGTGACCAGCTGCAGGCATGGGCTCGCGACGACAGGCCGAGGCTAACTATAAAAATAATAGGGTTTCCAGCGAAATAAATTGAGTTATTAACGTGACAGTATCACAATAAATTATGATGAAACGGTTCTAGGGGGCAAAAAGGAACGGTCAGATGGCGGTTGGCGAAAGGTCGGACGGGGCTAACAGCGGTTGATTGCCGGTCGCTCGTTTGTCTCCATGTAGCTTGACAGCAACTATCCTGTCTGGAGTAACGTCAACCGAGTCTGCTAACCAGACCAACGTGATTCGTTCTGTTCTCCGCTTTCTCCCCTCTACGCCCTGTTCCGCCCTTGTTTCGCGTCATACCCGCCGACTGGAAACCGACTGGTGAACAGGCCCAAATACCACCGTGTTACTCCGTGCTACTCGTAATTATCTTTCCCCATAAATTGAAACGAATGCGTTCGCGTCCACGCAACCACTCCGTTTCCACCCGTGAATATCGTCGTATTTTATTTCCTTAATCTCTTCGAATTTATACATCTTTTATACATTTCTCCTATCTTCTCGAAACGAAATAATTTACTCCATGATTTACGACGCGATATAGGTATACGTATTATCAAGCAATTGTGATGTGTTTTACGATCATTACGAAATACGATCGTTGCGCAACGCACCGTTCGATCTACTTCCATCCGCTTTGCTTACGTTTCGGTTGTAAATCGGAAATAAGAGTGTCGGTAAGTAAATAAATTTTGGGTCGGTTGAAATCAGCTTTTTCGCTCGTGGCGGAAGGAAGATGCGTCGTACCCTTCGTTTCCTTCCCCCGAAACGAATAAACCCGAAAGAATTCGGCAGACTTCTTCCTCCAGCGACGATCGATAATTCGATAAAACACGCGGTTACGAACAAGTATTTACCTTTTCCTCCACGCTCCTATCTTAAAAGTGATCTCTTGCTCAAATCGTAACTCGATGAAATTTCGAGATTCGCACCTGTTGCGCGGCCAATTTTCCCCGCTAATGAGACTAGACGATCCTCTCGAATTGTTACTTTCGACTTTTACGAGCGGATTTCGTTCGAAAACGGGAGAGAAAAAATTACGGGCGGAAAGGAATCGGGAACGTACGACCGTTATAAAGTTGAATCGAAACGGTGTATATCTTGCTGCGAACCGTTGTTTAAGAACGGCCGGTATCCCCTCTCCCCTGGGCCGGAACACCTACAGTCCGATCGAGCCATTAATTACCTTTATCGAGCTTCTGTGCCGGCCTCGGCCGTACTCGTCGATCGGGCCCTATCACTGCCAATCAATCTCGAACGCAACAGCGGTGGGGCTTCGTCAAACGTCCCGACGAAATCAGCCAATCTACCGCGGGACAATGGGCCAGCATGATTCGATCGTGTCCCGCCGGCTTTGCATCAACTCCCCGTTCCGAGAACGCTTTCTCGATTCCTCTTTCTCTCTCCCTCCCGTCCCTTTGCCAAACATTAGCCGTTACGCTTCTTCATGAACGAGAACCTGCTTGTGTGTGTGTATATATATATATATATCAATTTTTAATTTTATGATATATATATATTATATGATATTCGATCGTCCGTTTCCATTGTTATTCGGGGAAATTTGGTTAACGGAGCGAGATATATTGGTCCGATCTGTGGCGAATTCGTCGATCGGATTCGCGTTGTACTCGGTGGAAAACTTTCTAATCGTTTTATTACGCGGGGAAAAAGTTGTTTGCGATCGGGATCGCCGATGGTGAATCGAATAATTGTCAAACTAATTGGCGACTCGAAGGAGAAAGATCTATTTTTACTTATTACTTCCTGACAGGCCGAACGATGCGGGTATGCGACATCTGAATAGCTGGCGTCACGTTTTCAATTTTCTACTCACCGGTTCGGCAAGCTGTCCTTACTCGTTAAGCGTACTGACAGCATCACTGGAGCGTTCCCCTTAGATAAATTAAAATATCGATCGGGACACGCCAATTATAAGTTTGACGTTATACTAATATCAGCCACGTCACCGTTCCTACGCGCAAACTTGTACGAGGGAGAGAAAAAGAGGGAGAGAGATTCTAGTAATCGCCGCGATAAATAATTCATCCAATTTTTTTCGAGACTTTATCCGTAACGAATGAAACGACGGTTCCGATAAAAATACCTAAACCGTTCGATACGAAAAGAAGAAGAGGAAAAGAGAAAATCAATCGTTTCGCGGAAGAAAGTGAAACCGAATTGGAGGAAACGAGGCGTCCAAGTTTCGACGGTCGTCGCATCGCATTATCCCAAAGTGGTGGCGAGCGAATACGTACGTGTACGGGTGGAAAAAATCGCGTTGCGATAGGTTGGAAGCGGTAGGTCCAGGAAATCGATATCGACGAGTCGAATCGTTGCTTCTGCGGTCTCGCGGTAAGCAGTTGAAGCGGTTTTCGACGGTTCGCTTTCCAACGTTGCCGAGGTTAATGGACTATTGGTCACGACACGTCGATATCGCGTGTCTAAAAATTCCTTTCCTCTTCGCTTATTCCCGTGTATTCCTAATATTTCTTCTTTTTACACGGCTGTGTACAAATTTTCTTCCTTCCTCCCTTCCTTCCTTTCTCTTTCTTTTCCAGTTTCGTGGAGGGAAAAACGGCGTGGACGACGATATATCGGCAAGTGTGCGCGCTTTGGTGGCGGGGAGAGGGGGGAGCAGAGGCGGTAGCGGAGCGGCGATGGAGGCAGGTAGATGGTATGCAGACGTTGACTAGAGTCAGCCGGGGTGGTTGCGCATTTAGCGAGCTGTCGCCCCCAACCAGTCCGTCGTGTCAGCCCACTGACAGTTTTCATTCCGCGAATACTTGACGCGCAACCGGCTCCTCTTCGCTCGCTTCGTTTCTACGAGAGAGCGCCGCCGCATCGTGCCGATCGTTCCGATTAATTATTTTCTCCGCCGACTACTTTTCCTCCTCCTTCTCCTCCTCCTCCTTCTTCTTCTTCTCTTCCTTTTCCTCTTCTACTCCGTAGAACGGAGCAGTTGTGGGTCTAGTTTATCGAAAGAGTATAAAGAAAGGAAAAAGAGGACGGTTGAAACGAACGAGGGGGGAATTATTTTGGAAACCCGGTGAGCGAAAGTCGATCGTTTCTCTCGATTGCCAATTCGTCTGTTCGCGTTTTATCGGACGTCACTCGTAAATGGTACGTGTCCGTGGATGGACGAGCGCGGCGCGACGGCCGTTCACCGTTTCTATAAGGAGCGCTGACAGCGCCGATCGTCGGGATTAATTATTTCGTTGCCGGCCACTCGACGACCGTGCTCGTTGCACAAATCGCGTCTAATCGACCGGTAGACACGAGTTTTCGATCCGCGAATATCTCTGGAAGAAAGTAGCCTCCCATCTCTTATTCGAACGAGCATCATCGCGCTACCGTTTACAAACAGGGGAAAAAGATTCGAAATCGTCTATCCTGTTCGATTCGGATGCGAAAGTTTAAGCTTCGGATGAAATGATTGGGAGAAGGGAGGGAAGAGGGAGGTGGGGAGAGGAGGATAGGTGGAAGTTCGATTCAGGGCGAAAGGGAAGGATTAATGGCGCAGGCGGGACACAGCAGGGCCATAAATCGGCGCACGGCCAGGAATTACCGGCTCGCAACTTGCGAAATATGACGGTCTCATAAATCCGAGTCCACTAGCCCGCGCGCCTCCATCGACCACGTCGACTAGTCCCGCTTCCAGTCTCGCGCCACCGTGTCGCGATCTCGCTCCTACTTCTAACTCGCGGCCTAACCGCGTCCTCGTCCCCCGCGGAATACACGCGAGAGCGTCCCGGCTGCGTGCACACGTATATACACACATATATATATATACGTTTCAGGCCGGCGTGCAACGGCCATTTATAACTTGCGCGCCTGGAAAACCGAGGTCCATAACCTAATACGTTCGTTCCGCTCGGCGAGGGGAGGCGTCGAGAAAGGAGTTGAACAAAGAACGAGACATTCGGAGAGGACGGACGGATGGAGACACGACACGGTGTGTCGTAACGATGTGCCGATCGATTCGCTTACCGTTCCTTCGCGTCCGTCCAGATACGTCGACGCGCGGTTTTCCATCTAAATTTCCAATCGTTGGTATTTTCGACGGAGAAAATTACCTCTTTTTCCTCTCCTCGTCGGTCCAGGGCCGGGGAGATTATTCATCGATAATTGTTTCGCGAATTGTATCGAATGGAAGTGCGTTCGTTTCCTTTTGAAAAAGGTAAAGAAACGTAGATACGCGCGTTTATCGGTTCAATTAGCGCAAGGTTAATGGCATGACGCGATAAGTTTATCGAAACGTTGAAAATTACGTATTACAATGTTTCCACCGTTGTGTTTACCGAAATGAAAAATACGCGAGCTCCGCAAAATTGGCATCGCCCGTAAACGCTCGTTACCCCGCTCGCCTCGGCCGATGCGTATTTTTAATTCCCGCTCTGCGAAAAATATTTAAAATTCTGTCCGCCGTCCGTTTGATCGCGTCGATCACGTTGCGATTCGATGCAATCGTAGGCGCGAATGGAACGTTTTCGATCGCTTCTAAAAAGCAAGGAGAAAGCAACGTTGAAATTAATTTCTTCGATCATACGAGAAACGCAACCACGCATAATACGAAAGAGCAGCTTAAACGGGGTACAATAGCCGAGCCACTTTCCCACCGCGATAACGCTTTAGCTTGAATTATTCCGCAATTTTCAACGAAATTGTCTCTGCGCGTGATTTGTGCGGTTATTAAGATTTACAGAGATTAGACGGATATATGGTACGCGTTATTACGAAGATACGAGTAACGTGTAACGTAGCAAAACATCGTGCGCGTAATTCGATCGTGAACGAACAATGCCGCGTTCGAACGAATGAGAGATCGATAATTTCGTTTTAATTTTTTTCTTTTTTTTTTTTTTTTTTTGCGTCGTAGAAAATCGATGGAAATCTCTCTCTCTCTCTCTCTCTCTCTCTCTCGATCTCGAAATAATAACACGCGTTTTTTAAGCGTGTCGCGGCGTAAATAGGAAGGAATGTTTGCACCAATTAGAATCGCAATAAACGCGAGTACGAATCGCGGCGTTCGATCGCGAATATCGAATTGCCAGAATAAAATATCCGCGGATACGCAACGCCTACCGTTATCCGTGGAAATGGAATTTACGGTTCGCCCACCGGCTATTAAGTAATGATGATGATAATGATGATAATAATAATAATAATAATAATAACAACAACAATAATTTGTTTCGGCGAACAAATGTTTGTTTATTGATTTTAGCGGCAGTCTGTCACACGTTGTTACCCATACGTTGCAATAAAAGGAAGTTTGAAACGTCGTTCGTTTTGTTATTTGCATATTACACGCGCTCGCAATATCGGAATATCGGCTTCGGTTAAAAACACGTCGTATATCAATCGTCTTTATAAATTTCATTTCTTATTCGATACGGTTTTGCAAATGCTACGCGAATATCGCGTAATTTCGAACGATGATCGGGGGAATTCTTTCCGACTTGACAATCGTTTCTTTCCTTCTTTTCCTTTTTCTTCTTCTTTTTTTCCTTCTCCTTTCGAAAAATTAATCCTTCGGTTGGAGAGATGGAAGATTGGGAAGGAGGGAGGGGGGGATAATTCACGAGGAAGAACGGAGCGATTATTTTAATTTTTTCCCCGAGTCGAAAAAGATTTAAATCGCGGTAAAAGGCGTGTATACAAAGTAGGCTATCTTACGGCCCAGCGTCGGATAAACGACTATTAAACGAAAAAATAGTTTTATCTCCGATCGTAAATATTTCCGCTCGTTGATTGTTAATTTATTCGCGTTACGTATAAATATTTGTATATAATTTGTGACAATTTTAAAAGTCGAAACAGATGTGTGTATATATATATATATATATATATTCGAACGAGGCGAGCGTTCGCGTGATAGGCCGTTTTATTACGCGATCGATCCTAAAATTTATACGCGCGGAATAATAAAATTTGCTAGAGACGCGAGAGAAGGGCTATCGAAATTCATAAAGTTATAATAATAAAATTGAAAAGCAAGTTGGATTTCGCGGTATGACGGGTTTCGCGGTTATCGCGATAAACACGCGAATCGCGTAAAAAAATTTATAGCGGCATAACGCTCGGCTTCGTTAGTTTCCATTCGATTAAAACCACGGCCGAGAGGAATTTATATATATATATATGTATATATAAATATATACATATATATATATAGGCGCGGTATTCCGCGGGTCGGCTAGTCACACCGAGTCGGTTACGTACACTTACACGGTTGCGCACGCACCGTAGAAGGCGGGGAGCGCTCGTTACCATTCATAACGTTATCTCAAATTATAAAGTATCTCGCATTTCATATCTTTCCCTCTTTCTCTCCCCGTATCTCCTTAACGGCCGCCCGACAGGCTTAATCGACCGTTAATCGAACGAGCAACAGGCAAGTAACCTTAGTGGAAACGAGAATTAACAGGCTGACAGCTATACCTTATCGAGTATTACCGCGCGTATTCGCGGGATATTAGAAAGGTATAGGAGGCGCGGATATGGTGGAATTCGTTGGACTGACGGGGGAGGGGGGATGACGAGGATACCGCCGGCAACACCGCTTCTATTTGTAACGTTCGCGGGATCGACGCGGGAGGGGAGGGGAAGAGAGGTGGGGCGAAAATATTCGGTACATTCAACGGCGTGTCAGATGAAGCTAATTGAACGTTAATCGAGCGGATAAGAGGCGACCAGTTTTGAACGGAAACGAGAGTTACGGGTTGACGGGTAATATATATATATATACGTATGGTAATTCTTGGCGATAATAGGGAAAAGGAGAAGGAAGAGGAGGAGGAGGAGAAGGAGAGCGAAGCTTAAAGGCGAAGCGACAGTGGCGCTAATTGACAGTGGTGGTTGCCGTCGGAACCGCTGTCGCCTTCGGACTTTCCTCCGTCTCTAACCTCAAATCCACGTGCAATTAATCCAACGCGCGTCGTCGAAACGTTCGCTGCTTCGTTACACTCGTTCGATAATCGTTGAAAGAAAGTGTCGCGTTAAAATCGTGCGCGATCCCCATCTTTTTCAACCCGACAAGATACGCACATCGAAACGTTCGCAAGATCGATCGAGGGACGAAGAGAGTGTCATCGCTCGAATCATCTTATTACTATTATAATCATCGTCATCGTTACTCGGGAAACGGAAGGAACAAGCGTTTTGTTACGAGCGTAGATCGTACGAATCGGCTCGAATTACGGAGAATTTCGGAGCTGGGAGTCGGATCGTAGATCGTAGGCATACAAAGTTTTCTGCATACCCGGCCGCTATTTTCGTACGTCGACCGGGAACCGACGATGGTCGACGACTCGCTTTGAACGAGATATCGCGATGTTGACCGCATAAATCGACGGTAGATACGGCGGTTAGTCCCGCGTACGTGTAGACACGAGCGGGTACAAACGCGGATACACCCACACGGTGTGGGATTTTAACGCGAGTCCGGGTGCCGGACAACCGAGCCGTACACGTATGTATCGAAAGTAATCTACCGTCGGATTACTTTGATGGCGCAGCCAGCCTAAGCGGATCAAAGAGACTTCTCTCTCTCTCTCTCTTTCTCTCCTCCGTTTCGTTTCGTTTCGTTTCGTTTCTCTTCCCCACGCTTTATCTTTGTTAGATACTTCACGGAGACGTGTCTAATGCGTTGTCCGCATTAATACCGACCGATCTCCTACACGCTCCACCCTGCCTTTCATCTCACGCTGATTTAACCGTGTTGTAAAAAGAATTTACTGGATCGTATATATCCGGACCGTAACATCCTTAGTAGAGGGAGGTAGGAAGGAAGGGAGGGGAGGGTGGAAGAGCAAATCCACGCGCAGGCCGTCGTCGAAACTAAACGCAAAAATAGACACCCTGCTGCTGCTGCTCTTCTTCTTCTTCTTCTTTCTCCTCCTCTTCTCTCGCCTTCTTACGGAATATACGGGAGAAGGGTAGGAGAAAAGAGGAAGAAGAAGAAGAAGAAGAAGAAGGCGAGAACGACGGGCGACGCGACGCGCATCGATAGTTGGCCGAGTGAGTCACGTAGCGCGGGGTGCGTTTATCCGGCCCTTCTTTAACAGGGCCTCCTTCAGCCGTTCCTCTCTTTCCAATCATCTTTTACACGCGTTTTACCCACGCGCGATCTCGACCAGTTTTATGTGTCACAGGTGCGGTGAAATTGTTCTCGCGAAATCTTACTCTTCTTTCCCTCCTTCTTTCTATTCCGATTTACCATAGTTTTTCTCCGTCGAAAAGTCCATCTGGTTATGGTTATTGAGCGACGCAAAGAAGAAAGGAAAGAAAGACGCCTCTTCTCGTTGCGAGTTTAACGCGTGTCATTACGCCACGTTGGAAGATCGACGTCGGATACGTTCTCTTGGCGCATGTACACATACACACGTGACGTAAGGTTGCGCGTACAAGGTGGTGTCACGAGTCGGCGGCAATAGCTCGAGAAACGTGAGAGAACGTTTAACGGGTAATCAAGATCGTATACAATGAGGAATAAGGTTGGTTAGGTGACAAAGGAGAGAGATAACGATCACCGTTCCCACAATGACTAACGCGATTATAGGATTGTGCAACAGTTTTATTAGTTTTGACGTGTCGCAACGAGTATCCACGTTATCTCGCGATCGCGTAGACGCGGCAACAAATTGATTCAACCTTCCTATATTTCGAATCCATTTCCGTCGAGCGCATTATCGTCCGTGCGATAGTTGGCGATAGTTGACGTAAATTTTCCGCTGGAGAGCGAGCAAAGGTTGGTCGGACGGCGGCGTGGATCGGACAGGTGTGGACGCGGCTGTAGCGTGGTACGAAGCGCGAGCGAGGGGTGAGATGCAACATATTGCCCCGTAGCCGACTCTTATCGACTGGGGGCAGACAGCAGCGAGCTGGTAGGAAGGCTGGCTGGCTGGCTGGCTGGCTGGGCTGGGCTGGATGGAGGGCAGATTTACGAGGACCGCTCGGATAGCGAATGATAAACGCGAGTCGAGATAGCTTTATTTATTCGCGGCGTCCCTTCGCCTCGCCGGTTCGCCGTGGCGCGGCGCGCCGATTGTCAGAACCGTGTCCGCGCCACGGGACTCCGCTAGGTCGAGATGCCTCCTTGACATAACGACTTTGTTTTACATACGCTGCCAACCGGCCGTTGCTGCAACGTCGATATAATTTATGCGCCTCCACCTTTCCGTCCCTGCTCCGCTCGAGTCCGCCTTTATTTTTCTCCCTCGCCCACCACTCCCCCTCTTTAAAATTAACGCGATCGATCTCGGGTCGAAGGTTCGACCCGTCTTTCGTCCAGATTCGATCGAGATTATCGCCGCGCGCTAGAAGTCGCGATTGTCAACAATTTCTTCGAATTCGAGTGGAAAGGAGATCTATCTTGCGCGCATGCGGAGAGAGTCGATAGGAGCGTTCCCTTTTCGATCTTTAGAAAAATCGTTTGACGGATGGACGTATATGTATAAATATTTTTCTTAATAAATTCGTGGCAATTTATTACACGTTACGTATACACATATATGTCCAATGATGATACGGTATCTTGTTGATAAACGCTTAAAGTAATCGTAATGGCGTAGAGACGTTGACTCACGCTTAAAATTTAAAACGTAACGTTTTAAACGGCATTTCGTTGTTTTCCTTCCATTCTTAATTAACGTTAACGCTTCGGGTTATCGGCGAAAGCGCTTGTTTCCCAAGAAAATAACACGGACATTTATGAAATATTAATAAAATTAAACGCTTTACAACCGTTGTAAAGATATTTTTTCGATACCTTCCATTCCTCCTCGTGTATATTCCTCGTCTAAGATATTTCGTCGTATAAAAGCTAGAATAGAGGTGGTAGGCCTGCGCAACGATAAAAGTCGTAATTTTGGTTTAAACGTTTTACGATTCTTCGGCTGTGCGCTCGATGCTAACGCGTAATTAAAAAGGAAAAAAAGAAGAGAGAGAGAGAGAAATATCAAACGATTGAAATTTATTCTCATCTAACGGACGTAAGATTTAAACGTGGCAATGAATTATCTAATTGTCGCGTAAAACGGAACGATAATCGATAATGTAAAATCCGTACGAAACGTCTCGTTTTTTTTTTTTCTCTCTCTTCTTTTACGACTCGATGTACAAATCCGTGGATCGAAAGGAAGGAAAAATATACGGTACGATATAATGAACGCTTTCGACCGATTCGAACGCACAGCGCTCGAATCGCTACGCATTGTTGATTGTTGGGGGAAATTTATGCGTTCTGTTCGTTTGAATTACGAGTAGAAAGTCGATAAGGTACATCGTGCTCACGATACAAGAATAACCCGGCATATTTACGATATTCGTTTCAATTTTATCTAATCGGCTCCAGGCCATTAATTATTAGTAGCTGTGAACAATTACTACGTTTCGCGCGCGTCTTCCTGTAACTTTCTACCGTATCTCCCTTCCCTCTTTCCTCCCCCTCGAGTTTTCGCTCAAAAACACACGCCTACGATACTTTGCACCGTTTCGTGATCCACGTTCCGTTCTTCGCCGAAAAGACGAAAGAAACGTAGGAGGTGACCTTAAGAAGAATCTTTTTCTTCCTTTTCGCGGCGATCGTTTTTATCACGCCGCGGAAACAAAGCAAGCTCCCGTATTTTCGTTACGCTCGACAACTCGGCCAAGATTGATCGACACGAGTTGACAGGTGTCGGAGAAATCGGTGGCCGACTAACCGATTCGCGTTCTCGCGAAAATCGAGATGAGCTCGTATAAATTAACAACTCCGTTTTCATCGCGATGCCGGGCCACCATCCTCTGGTTACACCTCGAAAAACGGAAATAGCTCTCGGCTTATCTCGCCGCATCCGTCGTTAAACTAAAAAGTTTTCTTCGCTTCCCCTCCCCGATCTCCACCCGTGGAGCGGAATTTAGCAGGGCGGGCGATCGGAGCGGATGAGAGCCACTGATGTTCGGCGAGCAAATGAAAAGTGGAGAAGGCGCGCGCCTCGTCGCACCGCTTCGGCTGGCATAATGATTAGCAAGGGACCCGCCGTGGATATAAGTATAGGTACACGTGGGGCAACGCGAGCAACACGCACGTCCGCGAGGGCGGGGAGGACGGGGAGGAGGAAGGAAGGAGAGAGGAAGGAGAGACAGATTCGCCTGTCCCGTTCGTTTGTCCGTGCACCGTCGGCGGCATGCTTCGTGTCGGGCTGACAGCTCGTATCTACATTCTGCCCGCGAGAATCTTTATAAGCGTTCGTGGGCGAGTGACGAGCTCGATGACTGGCGGGCGTGACGCCTCGCCTTCCTTCGTGCCTCGTTACGACCGGCGTTACGGGGGCTGACACCGTGGATGGGGTAACCAGTTCCCATGCGCGCGACCGAATATTCCTAAAACTGAAAATTCCTAAGAATTATCGTTTCGTTATTCTCGGTTCTCTTTTCGAACAGAGTTTCTTCTCGTTCCATGTTCCGCGAGATGGAGATAAAGGTGTACGAGGTGGTTCGCGAAGGAAAAACGTTTCCTTTCCTGTATTTTAATTCGATGCGTTAAACTGGTTTCTACTTGTGCGCGTTCCTTAGGCAAGGTAACGGTTTCGTCGTCGAAGAATTCGATACGAGTTTATAATTGGAAAGATGGTAAACGCGCGCGATACGCAATAATGGATACGCCGTACTTGTTGAATATTCGTGAGAATCGGGACTCGTTCCGTTCGGGCAAAACGTGAAACAAGTTCCCGTGCATTAACATTCTACGGTGCGTCTTTGAACTATTAAGAGGAGCCAAAAACCAGTCTCGGCCCCTGATGCATTATTCCGTTAAGTGGTTGTCACAAATTCGACCTTAATTGTAGGAATGACAAATGGCACGCCTATGTTCGGCGTGTTTTGTGTCCTCTCGGACGTCACCGACGTTACAAACCGTTCCAACACACTCGGCCGGCCGACGTTCCATATTCGAGTACTAGGAAACAGACTTAATTAAGAGGGACGGCGGTGGCCGGTGTTGCATGCCTTCGATTTTTAAACGTGTCCATTAGCTCTGTCCGATGTTTCTCATTTATCTTTACGTTTTTCTCCTCACCGAAACCTTTCCAATTCCGATTAACGTAATTTACACCGACGACCGTAGCGAAACGCGCTCTCCGATAAATATATCCCCCCCTTTCCCTTTCCATAAATTCGGAATGTATTCTCCCAGAGGATATTTCGCCGAGCTTAAAAATAGACGGATAGCGGCCGAGGCGAGTGAATCTTTCGGATTTCGGAAAAGGGGGGGGGGGGAGATTTTAGCGAGGATAGGAGGACGAATTCGTCCCACGCGATCGCTCGGACGTTCGGCGGCGGAAACAAACTCGAGGGACCGACGAGAGCGACGTTAAGCGGCCGACCGAGTTGAAATTAAGTTGGAAAACGCGGCTAAGTGCGAGGCAGATCAAAGGAACCGCACGAGTGACGGAAACCAGCTGCTAGACGATATTCCCGACTCTCCAGATTTATACACCCATTTTCTTCCTACCCGAGAACCCTCGTTTTTCCGCTTCCATCTCTTTCCTTTCCCATCACGGTCTCCTCGCCTCGCTCGTTAAGGCCCATCTTTGAAACCGTCCAACCAACTTCTGTATATATATATATATATTTATATACACGTATATAAACGAGATATTTACGAGTTATATTCATTATCGCTCGGCTTAAAATTAATTTTTCAAAATTTAACAAAAGGAGAAGGCGAAGGACAAGGTAAATAACAGGAGAGATAATTCAGGCCACCTAATATAAGTGAATCACGATGCTCCGTTCCAGCTATATACACGCAGAGTGCGTGTATAGACGGTTGTTTAGGATTACGACACACGCAGAGAGCGAGAGAGAGAGAGGTAACCGGCACGAGATACATAATGCAGCAGGTATTGTGAACCGTACCACGCCCTCCTGCATACAATGCGCTCTACCGATGCATTCTATTGTTGTCTTTCGGAATAAACTCAGTCAGCCACCACCTCCCTCGGCTCTCTATATTATCTTCGTGCGCATAATACATATTGCATTCGCGAGTCTCGTTTAACCTGCCACTTCACCGCGCTACGTTTGACAGACGAAGAGTTTTCGAGAACGACTGTGTTAACTTTCAAATTCGCTACGTAAACGCGAATACCGTTCCTTTCTTCTTCGAAACAACCCCGTCGAGACAGAGCGCGACTCGCTCCATCTAATCACCCCCACCCTATCCCTGCGAATCGAGGAGGCGAGGGGTTGGAAAAAAGGAGAAGAAAGGGGGCGAATCGCGGGTATCGCGTCCGATAAAGTCGACGAAGCGGAGCGTACGAGTGGACTGTCACGCGATGTCGTATTCGCGTCCCGTGTACGACGTCTAACGCGCTAACTGGAACGAACGTGGCGGACGTCCCCGCTCGAAAACCGGTGCGTCGTTTTCCAGTTCGTCGGCGCGTTTATGCATCCGCGTCTCACTGCGCGTGTCAGTGCCGGTATTTCAACCGAGCGCCCCCCGTGTCCCTCTTATATAATTCACCAGCCCAAGAGAACCGAAGCGCGCCCTTCGCTCGCCCCCTCGTCCACGGACGGGAAAAGCGACGCGAATCTTGCCCTGTTCCGGATCCAGCCGAGTATAATAAGCACGAGAACAACAACAACAACAACATCAACGAGGACGAGGAGAGGTTGGGTTCGGGAAAGAGCGGTGGCGCGACGTGGCACGAAGGGCCCCGTGCTTATGCAGGCCGCCGCTCTTCTCCTCTCTCGGCTGTTATTTATCACGGCCGCCGTAGGCGCGCAGGCGGCAACTTTGTGCCTACCTCGCCGCTCGCAGCCAGAATCGCGATACAGCCGGCCAGATATAATTTTATTATACCTGCGAAGTGAGCGCCGAGGGTAGTTTATCTGCGGCTCTCTCTCCTTTCGCCCTTCTCCGACCTCCGTTCCTCTTCGCTCTCTCGTTCGCGTCGCGTCGGTTTACAGTATGCCATGCCATACCGCGCCACGCCAAGCCGTGTCGGGGAATAATATAGTGCTGGCGGGCTCTAACGGCGGTAATGTATGGCCGACACTCCGGGCAAAAGGGTACGGGAACTCGGAGGACGGCAAGGGTGAACAGGCCGAGCCACTCTGTCACGCAGTTTTCACTGAGCGCCTCTTCTTCTTCTTCTACTTCTTCTTCTTCTTCCTCCTCTCCCTTCCTCTTCCTCTTCCACGTCCAGAGATTACCGCCTCCGATAATTACGACGTTTGCACCCACCGGGGCCGATTTGTCTTCCACGTTCGCGGAGGGGCTGCGATTCCGTCGCCACACGCTCGCCTTTTTCCTTCCTTCCTTCCTTCCTTCCTTCCTTCCTCTTCGAATTCCTGCTCCTTGTAATATCGCGCTCGATCGCGACCACCGATCGAAACGAAAAGAAGGGGAAAGGAATGGAGGGGAGGAAATGGGTGTCCGAGTAATTAACTCGTCGGGGAAATATGCGGCACGCTCGAAAAGGTAAGAAAATCGACGTTCGCGATACTCGAGCGACGAGTATTTGGACGCTTATCCTCACCCACTCGATGATTTTCGTGATATTCCTTGGCTGGCGATTAGCGGCGAAGAGAGTCGGGTTGGGAAAAAGCGGAAGACTAATTGCCGGTCGAGGAACGCAAGTACGAAAGGATCGCGCTTCCGTCCGAGTATCGAGTTGGAGAAATCGTTCCGTGGTTCTGGCGAGAGGGAGGAGAGAAGGAATCGGGAACGTTGCACGAATCGTCGCGGAGGAGGGGAAAGAAAGAATCGCAGCGGATCGTGTTCGTAATTAAACTGACGCGAATGGGGCTAATAAATTTGTGCGAGAGCATAAAACAAGTCTTGTAACTCTATCGAGGTAATTGCGGCGACCACGCCTCGTTGCCGTGGGCTGCGGTCGCCTCTCTTACACCTTTTCGCATACCGATACCGGCGCGCTACAAACCGCGCGGTGTAATATCTACGGTGTACCTTGTCAAAGCGTCAACCCGTGCCCGGTATCGGCGTCACCGGTTCGACAACGAACAGGAACAAACGATTAACGAGCCACCCGTTAACCCATAACGTGTCTATTCAATGCAAATTGCGCACTAATGAAAGATAAATCTCGTCCGGGTATCGGGAGACGCGCGCGGAGGCGCGTATTGAACCGTGTTGTCTCTCCTCTCTCCGTTCCATTCCCCTTCTTTTCCTTTCGTGCGTACACACGTGTGCATAGACGCGTGTAATAATGGTGAAAATTTCGTCCCGATCGCGTGCATCGATGTTTAAATGGAAGGTAGGGTGGGAGCGCGGCATCGCTTTGAAACGAGCAGATTTAAAAATCAATTCTGTCGGCCGACCGTACGTGGTAATATAACGACGTTATTAAACGGTACAAAGGAACTCGCGCCATACGGGCCATTAACGTCGAGTAGACTCGAAAGGACTTCCGAGGGCGCTACGGTCGCCGATGTCGTCGGACACCGTTCGCTCGGGGTTTATATATACGTATGCGTGTTCGTAAAACTCACGACCAACTCGAAGAAGCTAACCGGTTCCTCGAGTCAAGATGGCCGCTGTGAAAGTGGAGGAAGGGTGAGAAGAAGAAGTGGAGATGGAGATGGAGGTGGAGGAGGAGGAGGAGGAGGAAGAAGAAGAGAAAGAAGGAGGAGGAGGAGGAGGTAGGCAGCCGAGCAGGCAGGGTGGGCACACAACGATCATAACTCAGGTGGCCGCGGACAAGCAGCGCTTGTTCCGTGCATTCGGAACACGGAACACACACGAGTTCGCCGACGTTCCGCACGACGTTCCGCCTTCCATTGGGCGCCTCTCTCTCTCTCTCCCTCTCCCGTCCACCTTTCCTCGTCCTTATCTCTTTCCTCGCCGATCGCTTCTTCTCCTCTCCTCTCCTCTCCTCTCTCTCTCTCCACGCTGGAGCATTCGTGACGGTGGCACGCCACACCATCTCTCCCCTTCCCTCTCCCCCGTATACTCGCGTGCAAAAGTTCATCCATCACGAACCGCCGTTTCCAAGAAATTATCGAACCGCCAAATTTCCCTGGCCCGACGATTACGCGACAGTTTCGTCGTTCCTTCCCTCGACTCTCGCTCGGAACGGATCTCTCGGCTCGGCGAGGAAAGGGGGGAAAGCAGCGACTCGCTCGGGAGGAGCGGATCTCCAGATTCGAGGAGATCGGCGGAGCGTGCGCCGCTTTTGCGGCGGATTGTACCCGGGGCACCGCGACACGGTCGCGTCCGAAGAAGAACTGGATACGCGGTGGTCGCCGGCTCGTGTCCGTCCATCCGTCGCGCTACAAATGAAGACTTTAAATAATTTAGTCGCCGGCTGTAAATCCCGTCGGGAAGCGACGTTAATCGATACATACCGCTGTGTACCGCGCCGTTATGTACGCAGCACGGGGGGAACATTTATGAATGCGCGCTATGAATCACGAGATAATAATATCGTGCGCGTTCTTCTAGACGCGCATCCTCCACAACTTCCCGTTCGAAACGAATATTTCCCGAAATCTCCGTCGAAACGCGCAAGTTTCGATTGTTCGCAGTTTGCGAAAAGCGAAAGAGAGACGCGAGAGAGGACGCGAAGCCAATTCGGTTAACTAAATCGGGACGGTTGTCCGTTGACCGAGAGATTAACCGGGAGAGATGGAGCGTGACAATTCGAATTGGCGCGATACCTAACGCGATGTTTCGAGAGCCGAGCCCGTCGTTCACGCGTGAAATACACAACGCGTTTATTATTTAAACCTCTTGTGCGCAGTTTCGCGTTTGTCGTCCTTGCGGATATATTTAACGAACGCGTCGGTTCCCTTCGTCGGTTCAAGGTGCCAAGACGGATATAGATCGGGTGTAAATCTCGGTAATACACCCCGTTAAACGCGGCCGTGGACGATCAGGTTTTTCACGGTGGAGAAAATTTGACACAGGGTTGTCGATAACGCCCGACTCGTACCCGTGGAAACGGATATAAACTAATTATCGAGGTGGCTCGATAAGTCGGTTATTGGCGATCGTCTCGGATTATCCGTTCTCGGGGCGTAGGGAGTGGTGGTGGTGGTGGTGGTAACGGTGGTGCTAGTACGTCGGATCGATTCATTCTCCGGGAATGCCGCTAATAAATTAAGATAATAGCATTGAGATAGATGGACGGATAGACGCGTAGGCGTGGAGACGTGGCGGCGGACGATATTTTAGCGTGCAGTAGCTTTATGACCAGAGGTTACGAGCCAGGAAGAGCCATAACGCCTCGTATCTCGTTGCCTCGTACCCCCGCGTTCCTTGCATTTGCGGGAAAGCTCAGCACGGCTGCCAATTCCTAGCACCGTATCGGACCATAAACCGGGAACGTGATCTATGTTACCTTACACCCTTCTCGCCCTCTCTCTTCACCAAATCCTCCGAGTCTCTCCCCCCTCCCCCTCCCTCGATCGTCCACGTGTCCATTATCTTTCCATCGATCGTTATCGTTATCGTTGTAAATATCTTTTCATCTGGACGAGGAGGTTTTCGGCTTTCGCCAACGACGCGGTACGTCTCCGGTGTCGGACAAGTTTTGCACGATCGGTAAAGTGGGACGTGACAGGGTAGAAAAGCGCGCATCCAATACGAATAAATTAAACTATCCGGACGGTTGTGTATCGTAAGCGCGAGTCGTAACGCTCAAAGGCGCGGTAATGAGAGTAAATCACGGATTTATAGCCGTCCGTCGGAGATTATACGGTAAACACGTATGCAGTTTATCGTGGGTAACTGCATTCAGCCGTCGTGAAGGCGCGCTCGCGAGCGCGCCCATACACGCACGTGACGGCCCATATTTTTCGTCACCTAAATGCCGAAGGGAGACGTTTCAACACCGATATAATATTACCGGCCTATTCACTTTCAGCAGCCTTCGCTCTGATGCAACTCCTCCAGTGCCGTAACCGGCCTTCCTTCTCTCATTTTTTTTTCTCTCTCCCCTTCGTTTTTAACAACGGCGCGTGATCGATAATGAAAAATCGAACGAGCGGAATGGCTCGTCGAGATTCTCTCGTTTCGGAGGGGAAGAGAGCAAGGACGAGGAAAACTGTTTTCCTTTTTTTGAAAACGGTGGCCACGTCGCCACCCTTGAAAATTACGCCACTGTCTCTCTCTCTCTCTCTCGGTCAGAGAGACTCTTCCTACTCGTACGCACGCCTATGGCCTCTGGATGCGGCTATAAATTAGGTTTTATGAGGGAGATAAAATGCGCGTTATTATCTAAACGGCGACGCTTTTACAGAGATCGTGGCCCACGCTATTTTTCGACCACGTCTATATGTGTCTATATGTGCACGTAAGTGAGCGGACATTTTCTCGCGTGAAAATCATCCACCCTCCAATACCTCGATCAACCCCTTGACGGATCGACAACGCGGAGGATGGATATTTGTTTACTCGTTTCGCTCTTCTTCCCCCCCTCCCTCCCTCCCCTTTCTTTACAATTTACGATAATCACGCAACCGCGATTTTACCGTTTCGCAAAATTATTCTTCTCGACGTCGTCCGTCTGGTCGATACATCATCTCGGCGATGGGAACAAATTCCGTTTGACAAACAGCGGTGATTTATTCTCTCTCGCCAAGACGTCGTTCCGATAATTTTAATCCGACTTCCTACGTATAAATTCCTCGCTCTCCGACGTTTTTCGATTCAATCATTTGCTCGCGAGGAGAATCGAGAATCCTTCTTTTTGTCGACATCCTTCGCAACATCCTTCGAAAGGGGAGCTATCGATCGATCGTTTTCGAACCGATGACGCGACTAACGGAAAAATTCACGCGATCAATTTCTCGCAGCGTCGTTTTTTCCTAGACTCGTCGTCCGGAAGATTGCGGGGGATACGAAGCCGTTTACGCGGTCGAAAAGACGAAACGCGCGCGCGACTTACGAACCGACGTTCCCTGTAATTTATAACGGTGGGTTTCGCAACAAGAGCAGTCAGAAATGACCACCCAGTGGCAGGGTAAAGGATGTTCGGTCATAACATCTGATGAAGCGAAACATTAACGAGGCGATATATCAGCGGCCTCTTATAGACGTGGCGTGGGCGGTATCTTGGACATCACCCAGAAGAACGAGCACGAAATGAAATGTGAAAGAAGTAATTTCTCGGGGCTGGCGTGTAAGAGACTATTCGGCTTATTCGACCGTCCGGTGATGGACCGTCCACGCGAATCGACACTTTCCCCTCTCCCCTATTATTCACTTACGCGTCGTACAGTTATCATCGATTTATCGATCGGCGATAAAAGGGAAGGATCGATCATCGCGCCCGTTTCCGCGGAACGTTTCCATCCAGCTTGTCTAGACCTAGATTCCTGTTCCGAGAAATATCGCGAGAACGTTTATTTGCTAATGTACTTTCGAGCGCGCCGGGCCGCGATTTATGCGTTACGAACGCGCGTTCCTAAAGTATCAAGGAAAGGCCGTAACAGACTACCCGTGAAAACATAATTCACAGATGTTACACGGCCGTTTATCAATGCCCAAGAAAAATTCACATCCTTTATTCCGCGAAACCTCCGCTACTCGATACTTTGCGCCCGTTAAACGCAACGTACGCACCTCTGTCGCCGATAGCCTCGAAAGCGCTCCATTTTGCAACGGGAGAGAGAGTCATCGTCGTAAATCAAAATTTTCCCTCTGTCCACCAGATTAATTTTCTATCTACGGTAGTGTATGTGGACCCGATAGGCATCGACCGTTCGAAACCGATTGTATATATATATATATATACATATATAAACCGGATGTAATCCGATCTATGATCTACGATTTAACCACGGTTCCCAGGTTAATGAGAATTGTAATCTGGCGTAATCTGGAACGACTTTGTCGCCGATATTCCACGAATACGTTGCTCTCTGATTCGGAAGGAACACCGTATTCGTAAGAATCCTGGTGGAGTAACCGATGGAGGAAAAGAGGGGAAAAAGAAGAAGGAGGGAAAAGACGACACTCGGTTTCCCCGGCAGATTGGGAAAACGAAAGCGACGAATCCCGTTTTAAAAATGGAGAACGGACGGACGGTGGCGTGGCTACGCGGACGGCCAATAAAGGAAGACAATAAATCCTCGGAGAAAGATATGAGCGAGCATGACAGCGGCGCTGTGTCGAGGCCCATTATTCATTGGCTTAAGCCGGACTCGAAGCAGCTAATGAGGTCGGCATACCGGCGTGTTCGCGGTGATCATAGCCGATGGACAGGCATAATAATCCGACAGAGATTGGCGATCGGCGAAACGTCGGTCGGCGTGGCACGGTAGCCGCAGATGGAGCTTGGATATGGTCGTCGAGTGCGTGTCGAGACCGGGCAAGAAACCATTCCTGGAAGTGGTTAACTACGTCGTCGCGTCCCGACGCGTGTACCGATTCGTGTACCGATTCCGCCGATTAAGGTCTCGCTTTTCGCCTATCCACCTTTCTTTTCCTTCTTCTCCTCCTCCTCTTCTTCTTTCCGCTCCAACATCTTCGAATCACGAATCTCCAACGTGCTTTTGCTCGCACGAGCACGGCCAAGGATACTTTATGAAACGGGTACGTGGGTAATTGTACGTTGTTGCGGCGAGTTTCTAGCGAGGGATTTCGTTTCCAGCCGAAACTACCGGTTGCGATGTTTCATCCATTCCTATCCCGCACGGTGTAATCGCGATACGCGAAAAGAAACGATCGGAATCGGCGATAATAACACGATAGATCGATACATTTACGTGCTTAACCAAATCGACCCGTCGTTTTTTCTTCTTTCTTTCTTCTTTTTTTTCTTCGAGCTGCGTAAAGAGAGCAACGACGAATAACGATAACGCAGACGGATTTTGAAAGGAGACGAGAAGCGATACGAGTCGAGGATCGATGAATATTCGGATGACGATCGTGCATCTTATCGCGCCGAATATGGAGCGGAATTCTTCTCTAGCGAGCAGTGTTCGGTTTCGTTACGACTTTCCGTATCACGCGTGTGTAGGAAACGGAATGGTAATGGAATATCGGGTTCCTTTACCCTGTTACCCTCAACTTGCCATTATTCCATATCAGTTTTATGAAAATATGAAACTCGTAGTTTTTCGCCGTATCCGATTTCTCCCATTTCCTCCCTATTCCCACGACGCTGCCCATTACGCTCTCTTAAAATAAACTTTCTTTCTTTCTTTCTTTCTTGTTTAAATCCGAAATCGTCGACTCGAGAACGTTTAAATTGTTAAAATTAAAGTGCATTCGTATGTAACACACGTGTATCAATAAAGGACGTTAAATAAACGTGGAACAACTCGGAGAAATTGCGTCGACGTTTGAAAAATACTTTGACAGGGGGAATTTGCGTAGGTATTGACTCGCGTAATTGCGAATACCGTCGGATAGAGGGAGAGACGTATTAGAGTAGACTCGATCGGCCGACGACGCTTGACAGTTTATGATACGATCGCGTTACACATCGTCGTTTCGCGTTGTATCGCGCCGCGTCAATTTATTTTTCGTTCACGTGTAAGTCGAACAAGTTGAATGATATAAAACGACAGTGGTACATGTTTCTTTCGACTTTTACACGACGCACACATCGATCGTGTCGCGAGATACCGCTCGAACCACTTCAGGAAAGCGGCTCGACTTTCTCATAACTTAATACCGAGACGGCGACGAGCGAGCACGATTTTTACGAACCGAACGGGTTCGATATTCACCCGAATATCGACGCCCATCGAAAATGTATTATTAACAACGCGATAACGCTTCCGTTTATTCATCGTTGCCGCGAAAACGTGTCCTCCCCCCTTTCCAGATACGCGTTACACGACGAGTCCGCGTTACACGATGCGACCTATTAATCGGAGGAGATTAGATATAAATAATTTTCCCTCGTCGGGAAAATGTAGCAACCGAGTAAATTTATGCGCGATACGCGGAGAGAGATTTTTATTTGTCAAACGATTATTCGCACAAATGAGATGTATAAATCGTAGAAATGAGAAGGATAGAGAGGAGTGTAAGGGTGTAAATAAATTCTGCGAGGGGAAGGCAGGTGAGTAATCGAAAGACACGGTGGACAGATGTGCGTTGGCCAGTTGTGCGTTCCGTCTCGCTGAGGGTCAGTGTCAACGTGTCTAGGATAGAAGACGAATGTCCCACCCGAGCGCATTCTCATTAGCGGAGCGCAGCGGGCCGTCCACCGGATCTTTTCCACTTTTCCACTTTTTCGTTTACCGTTCATCCTCCGACGTAAATTCCACGGAAGAGGATTCTCCAGGTGTTTGCCCGTGTCAACGGAGCTTACCGGCCCGCCCACATCGACGCCTACCGACTAATCTTTCCATTCATTCGGACAAAGGTCATAACTAATGATCCCCCGGTATGTAACTATAACCAGCCTCGGATAAGATTTACTTCCTCTCTTTGTAATCCTCCTACCTCCCCTCCCGTGCCAACCAACCGAACAATCTTGCTAATTTCTTTCCCCGATTCCTTCCTTCGAATATACCGTTCTCTCGCGTTCGACAGAAAATTATATCGCGTCTATGTTTTCCTTCTTTCTTTCCTTCTTTCTTTCGGGGAGATGGGAAACGAAATCTTTCCGCTCGATGTAACAATAGATATATATTTAACGGTATTTCCTCTCGACGAATCGATGGATAAAAAAACGTTTTGTCATCGATAGCGACGTCTCGTTGGAATAGATATCGATCCACGAGGGAATTACAGGTTGATTTATAGGTTGCTCGCTTCGTTGTCGGCTTATTCTTCCACAATAATAATACTAATTTTCTTCTCTCGGTGTTTGTCGTTTGTTCGAAAGAGACCGAAACGTGCTGGACAGATCGTATTCTTGTCGATGATTGTTGGGCGGGCTGGTCGGACAGGTCATAAATTTCTCTCTTGAAAACTGTAATATATTCTATCCATTCTTGATGACTTTTATCGTATGCCGACACCGCGCTTAATATTTTTCACCGACGATCGAGACAGATGGTTCTCGTTTTCTTTTCTTTTCTTTTCTTTTCTTTCTTTCTTTCTTTCTTTCTTTCTTTCTTTTTCTCTTTCTTTTCTTTTTTCCGACAAATTTCGCAAAAACGATTAGCTTGGAGAAATTTGGACGATCGTCCAATTTTTTCTTCTTTTTAATTTCCCGTAATCCGCCAACCCGGATTAACGATAACGTTGTCGTCTTTTAATTAACGGTAATGCCTTCTAATTAAGAAAAAAAGAGGGAAAGAAAGAAAATGGAAAAATTGCAAAACGTAAAAATTACGTTAATTCACGATAAAAGATAAACGTGGAAGGGATGCGGCGTTGTTTAATTTCCGCGCAAAGTATAGGAGTATAATTGCGAGGTAAAAGAGTTATAAGTTGTATCAAGTTTTATCTGGAAAGTAATTACTAGACCGCGTAACAGTAACGAATGACTCACGATTATGTTTTCCTTGGGTCGTTCGAGTTCTTTGGAAGGCGAAATGGAGCGGTTGGAGCGAGGAACGTGGAGGTTGGGGGCAAAGCAAAGTAGTACAATCTGCGAGACTGCCACTTGGCCGTAACAGATACGCCAGGAAATAAATGTCTGTATAAAGGAGTTGGCAAGTTCCTCGGATGATATCAAGATGCCGCCGGCTAATACAGCTTGCTCGAGACAAGGGTGAGGAAACGTTTCACCAAGGACGTATCCTTTTGTCCTGCACCTTTCTTATTCTCGGCGATGTATCTCGATATCAAAAGAATTTTGGCTTTATCTCCGCGCTTTTATCCACTAGGGAAACGATATACTATATCCAATAAACAGGAATTATATTCTGCCCGAAGTGGGACTTGTGCCCGGATTCCAGAATAGCTTGGCTCCTTCCATTTTTCTTTAAATATCTTCTTCCTATCCTATATACGTATATATATATCTCCTGTATAACTATACTTTTTCGATACATTATACTCGCTATTGGATTCGTTTTTCCCTCGAATAACGCGGCAATTTTACCTCTTACTTACCGCAATTACTCTACTATCTGCTCGAAACTACGTATATTTATTTAAATGTCGCGTCGACCGTCATTTTTTTATTTTTTTTATTTTCTTCTTTTTTTTTTTTTTCAAAAAATACGAAAAACTCTTTCGTTTAGATAAATTTCGTCCTCGACTCGGTATCGCTATCTGTCTTGTATTTATACCGTTTACGATGCGTTTAAACGACGCGTCAACTTGTATTTCGTTTTCGTTATGTTTGTCGTCGGGAATGAGTACAATACGTGCATTATAAATAGGTCGAAGAAGGAAATTTGAATTTCGTCGGTGCAATTGTTGGGCGGAAGACGTCCGATCTTGCCGTAATCGTTCCGACGGAGCGTGTGAGAGGAGCCGACACATCGGACAGGGTGAGCACGATTCGTGACCACCTGTCCACGATCGAGACTCCCCTTCGAAGCAGGGGAGCGTGTGTTGTGTAGCGGTCAAGTGTATGGCCTGTACCCTGCGGCCGGTACACTATTTGTTAATGCTCGTACGATGATCGTATAGCCTCTGTACAAACGTGTCAACTTGTCGCGGTGTAGTAACTCCATTCGTTGGCCAGAAACAGTTGGTCAGTGTTGCGTGTCACGGTGTTGTCGCTATTTAACCTTCTATCGGACGACGCGACTTTCGCGCCATTCACGTAACGCGGGCATTACCGACACCTGGCGAGGCCAGTTTCGCTGCCTGTTTCCCTCGCGTTTCAGTTACGTAACGCCAACTTACTTTACGCGCCCGCGAAACAACCACCTATCTCGCCGATTAACGCTAAATTATACCCCTTACCCGCTAACTCTTCGCCATCCTTTTCCAATTACTTGCCTTTACCGACCGTTTAACCGTTTCTCCAACGTTGATGCGTCGTACGAGCTTTTTAACACCTGCCGGGAAATAAATTAGCACGCGCTCCGCTATTTTAAACCACGCTTACTTTCAACGCGATCTCTATTGTATCGTAAGGACGAAATTTCCTCCTCTTCCATATCTTTTCGAATAAGAGCCTTCCTTTTTTCTTTTTCCTTCTTTGCTACGCGATATTAGGAACCGCAAACTTTCAACGGACTATATTTCACGATACGGTTGGCTGGACGGGAAGAGAGGTGGAAAAATTTCACGGGAATCAACGCCATCTCGCGTCCCAACGCTGGAAGCTTCCCAACTAGCGTTGCTAGGATCGCGAGTACGGACATTCCCGGGCGAAAACGTGGCGTTAATTTCGATTAATTTCAACTATTATACCTCGGATATCGCGATGGTTTGGACGCGGCATCGAACGGGATACGATCGTTCGATTAAACATTTTCTCAAGAGTAATCTATCTCGAGGTTTTCTCGAGCACGAGCGAGATTAGTAATTTTTACGGTGGAAAAATAATTCTCGCTAAAATCTATTCCGATTCGGTCGCGCGTTATTTACCGGTTCCCGGAACTAGGCTTTTGTACGAGCACGAAGAAGAGTTCCCGGAGATACTTACGGCATAAATAACGATATCTCCGTTGGTCCGTATTCAGCTGCCGCTCCCTAACCAATAGGTGCCGCCTCCTATCACCAAAAGTGACTGACAACCACTCCATCAGCATCATATTTCGTAAACATAACGAGATTAGGTCGCATTGTGACGGGACTCCGAGTTAATTTACATTCTAATCTCTACACGCTACTGTCGGCCCGAACCCTCCTTCCCCCTCTCAATATCGATTTTATCTCTTTTCTACGCTGTCGAAGCGCAAGCGGTCCGACAACTCTTTCTAAATTACCATTTACATACGCGTATGTATTTCCGTTCGAGCGGAGGACGATTTTCCCCCCGAAGAAAAATCAGATTCGTGGATAAACCGTGGTTCAAGAGGAAAACTTTTTTTTGCCTCGTTGAATAATACATGGAATATGGGGAGACGCGCAACGGATTGCATAAATTGTATCTCGGATATAATAAGACGTTAAATTAGTTTTCGGTTTAGTATCTCGACGATTTATCGAATTACGCAACATTTCGAACATTTACATTAAAATCCAACCGAGCGGTGTTTAATGAAAAAAAAAAAAATCTTGATTTTATTCGTTCGTTAATTCGCTTTATGAATATTGCATGAGACGGTTTATTTTCGGTTACAAGAATTTTTTCGACTTTATCGCCTTTTCTCATCGACAGGCGCAATTTCGTGTCACCGTTTCCTCGTTGTCCCTTACGAATAATCTATTGCAACGTGGAAATGAGAAATTACGATTCGTCGTTTTCGTGTCGAAATGGATACGATGATCGAAATCGGTCGATCGGCGAGTTAGTCGGTCGGTCGGTCGTGTAAACGCACTCACGCACGCACGCACGCACGCAGACTCGTCCGCCGTTTCTTCTCTCGGAGAAGAGCGCGATAGGGGCGAGGGAAAACGAAAGAGCGCGTCAGATGGAATTAGGCATGCCTCGGCAGATTAACGGATCTGGCTTGACGCGTTGGTGGAGAGGTACGCGGCTCAACCTCTAGTCGGATCGAATTAGTGGAACGAAGGTAACGTTTCCGAGCCATACCGGTCAAATACATTTTGCCAATCCCCCTGATTATTCCGACGTGGCCGACGAGACGCGATCGCGATCGATTTTTCGATCGATCGAGCTCCGGGCGAACGATCGTCGGAAGGATCGAAACGAAAATTGTGGGGAAGGAAAAACTGTGTCGCGATTTTCCGTTGTTCCGAGTGTAATAATTTGTTCGACTCGGTATACATAAATCGGTCCGGACCTGGTAAAGTGGAAGTTTGCGCGGCTACGAAATATACGCGTCCACGTCAAACTATCAGCGGCGTCTTAGCGGAGGGTGGTGGCATCGTTATGGGCACGACGTTGACGGACGGCTCTCTTACGCACGGTTGACGGGAAACACAAATTGTGGGCGCAGCTGCGCCGATAGTAATCAAGAAACACGGTAGGTAGCGGAGTAGAGTGGCCGGATAATAATTCTCTCTCCGTCCGTGGAACAGTGTGTACACGTATACGGACACGGGCCGGGTTATGGACTAGGAAGAGATGAGAGCGGTGCACGGAGCGAGAAGGAGGGAGAGCGAGGGGAGATAAAGCGGGAGCGGGACAGGACTGGTGGCACTTCACAGGAAAACGATGTTGATCCAGGTCGATACCTGTCATCCGCTGCCCGATGCACTGTCGAGATTGCTCCTAGTTCAGGACCCGTCTCGCTTTACATCGATATTCGTGTGTCCCCCACCCCTCCTCTTCTGTCCGTACGACCAACGCCGCCCATAGTCCGCTATTTAGCGACGACACACGGTATCCGCTTTGAAAAGGTGCAAACCTTCGGTCAAAGGACGAATACCCTCTCTCTCTCTCTCTCTTTTTTCCTTTAACGCGATCTGTTTAGAGCGCGATCGTAACTAAAATAGACGCGAAATTATACGATCCGGCCGAATATGGTAAAATTATACAGCGAAATGTACGTTTATCGCTAGGATTTTACACGCTCTCTCGCTTGTTCGCTTGTACATTCCGAATTCAATGATGAGAATAAGACGGCGAAAAGTCGATTCCGTTACCGTAAAGAACATTCGGAATTTCGATACGCGAAATCGGAATATTTGTAACAATCGTAGAAATGGACGTGTAGGGCGAAAGATAACGCGAAATTTCTAAGCTTTCTCGTAACTCGCGCGTTTTACGAATACATGGAGGAATAATTATTCCTCATCGTTATTATACTCGAATTATTACGTTTCAATAGATTTTACTCGACCTGGCGATCCTCGAGATTCGGAATAAATAAATAAATCGGTTAAATTTCAATAATCGATTGCAAATAACGAAAGAAAGCTGACGATTCTTTCTGCCTCGGAAGAAGCGAAAAAGTTGCATAAGCGAGATTAACCAAGGTCGCGTTACACACATCGGCTCACCGATACCTGCGTCGCCCCACGATGGTAAGCTTCTTTGCCGTGTAATACCGTTTTAACGATTGGCGAATATCATCGGCGACGATGCGGAGCGATTACATCTGTTTTTCCGTCGCTTTTTAGGCGTGGCAAATTGTCCGTCGACACGTAATAGCGTGATTAACGGAAATTAGATTTTTCATCGATCGCGTTCAATTATCTCTATGAATCGTTAGCGTCAAATACAAATAGCACGCGTTTAACAGCCGTGACGTAACGATAATTGACGCCTCGCGTCGACAAAGGTGCAACGTTTGTCGTTGATCGATGGTAAAAACGAAGATGAATTTTTCGTATTATCAAGGCAATAATAACTTCGAAAATTTGCGAATTCGGTCGGCAACGTGGCGGCAATGTTTTACACGGCAAGGGGGCGGAGAGAGAGGAAAGACGGTTTAAAATTTAGCGGCGACGCGACGGATAGAAAAGCGGTCCCGTGGCGGACTGTCAACTGTTTTTCGAATTCTGTCAATTCTTGTCAGTTGCACCGACCAGTTTAGCATAAAAATGCTGTTCGGTAGAGATGGTCGGCTTTCGAAGGCTTTGGCCGACACGGTACAAACGTATCGTATATCAAAGCAGGCGGCCACGGCCGGGGAAAATAAGAAAGTTTTTGTTCTTTTTATGGAGCTACGGTCGCCGTGGGCGGTGTCTGATATACGATCGGAGTTCAGCATTTTGTTGACGAAAAAGCTACTATCTCGGCTTCGATTTTTCTACCACGAATAATATAAATATCGCCCGCCCGTACGAAATTCCTCGATTTATCATCGATTCGATTTCTCTCCTTTTTCCCCCTTTATTTCCCCTCTGAATTATTTCGATCGCGTTGTCGCGGATCATTTCTATACGTTTCGTTAGGACCGCCGTGGAAAGAATCCGTCGCAAAATAATGTAAATTCGCCGCGTTGAAACACAGCAGCGTATTCGTATACTGGGTAGACGCTAAGGGAGGGAGGGAAGTGAAATTCCTTGGTATATACCAGTTTCGGCCTATTCCCGGGATGCCTATTTAACTACCGTAGTTAACGTAATATGACATCCGCCACGGCAACCGATTACGGAGAACACGCGATGCAAATTTACGGTATTATCGTAATAAACAGGTTATAAAGGTTGATAGCTTCCTCGTGTATTGAAATTATACTACAGCGGTAAGATTTCTGTGCGTGTAACGTTGCCACTATGTAAACGTGTATTTTATATATATCCTTCGCGTACGTGGCGCGTTTACTTTTTTCTTTTTTTTTTCCCCCTTTTTCCTACCTGTAAATGTCGGTGTACGCGGCTCGATACGTACGTACGCGCGAGCGCGCGTGTATGTGGAGGAGCGCGTTATTAAGAATGTTAACGTATGTTCGTGACGGGTTGTCAGGAACCCTCTTATCCGGCTCAACTCGCTTCGGCTGGTAGATATAAATATGCAATAGGGCTTGTCATGCGCAGCGCCTAATAATTGAATGTATAATAAAGAAGGCGTCGCTCGGTGTCATGCTGACAGACAGCCTACAGAGAGGCCTACGAGAGCGAGAGGAACACGCGGCAGACAGACGTCAACTGTCAATTTTATTTCCTTCTTTCGCCGATGCTCCGTTTTCCGATCTTTCGCCATTTCTCCTTCACCCAGCTTCCCCGATATGGAATCGCTGTTATCTTTTCCCGCGCGTCCGTTATTTACCTGTCCCTTCTCTCCATCCTTCCATTACACACATATATATATATTTATTATTCGCGACTCGCGAACGTTACTCCACGTCGCCCGAAATTTCTAATCCCTTTCGAGACGAGAAACGTCGGTCGGTCCGTCTATGCGCGGTTTACGCGCGGTTTGCCCTCCCCCTTCTCCCGAAAGATTCGATAAAAATATCGGCGGCCTGGTCTAGGACGACGCGCGGGCTGTAAGAGGGCTGTAAACGGCCGATTCGATATCCCATTCGAGACCGAGAATGCCCTCCACTTCCCTGACAGCTAGGCAAACACCCGACCGACGTTTAGAATAGGCTCTTATTTATTCTAACCTGTTTATTTAGGCTGCCGGGATCGCATTACCTGAGAGGTTTTGAGTGGCAGGGGAGGCAAGAACTACCGTTGTCAGCGTTCGACTCATTGTCACGCGTCAGACCGTGCGCAACTACAATATCAACACGTATCGTCGCGCCCGAATATCCGTCTATCCGTATTGCCGCCTCGACGTTTCTCCTCTTTTTACCATTCACTACCCTTCCGATTCAGTTTCGAAATTCTTCGAAAGTTGCTCTCCCAGTCCAGTCGCCACTTTTCGTCACCGCGCATCGACCGTTCATCGATTTTACGTTATCCGTAATCACGCGTTTTTAGCACACCCGGTGTACTGGGTACGAACTGCGAAGCGTAATGTATTATACCAGGCAGGCAGGTATATTACAGAGAGCCGCAGTTATGCGCGACGGGGCTATGATTGATGACAAGTCGTTGCCTGTTATGAATATAATATCGATCAATCACGCTATTTATCGGACGAATGCATAGACCCGTTCCATCGCCTACCTAACCTGTCTATATCTATTTCGACTTGACCCGCTTCCATCGAAATTCAAACCCATTTTTCACTCGATTATTCATTCCCGAATAATACGGCCGCGCACGTATACGCCACGACTTTCCGCCCGGTACTTTAACCGACGATAATCGGCGAAAGAGATCGATATACGGCTCGTTAATCTGTATCTCGAGCGATCGGTCGGAACTGGAGGACAGACGGACGAAAGGAAGGAAGAAACAAGTTGCGAGAGGGAAAAGAATAAGACGTCGAATAATCGAGGAGCGGATAACAAAGGAAAGTCTCGTTAAACTCTCGATAACGGGACGATTGCTTCTTTGCCTCTCTCTCGCTTCGTATCTCGCTTCGATGCATCCCGTATTTCGAACGAAAAAGGAGGCAACGTCATCGGGAGGAAGGCGTGGCCGTTGAACCGTGCTAACGACTCTCGCCGAATCGTCCCTCTCCCCTTTCGGCGTCTCGAGCGCCATCTCGAGAACTCGACGCGACGTTAAACGAACTACCGCTTCTTCCGACTCCGCCAACTTCAGAGACGAGGAGTTAACGACAAGAAGGAAGGGGGGCTGCCACCGCGAATCATTTATCATTCAACGCCGTGGCGCAAGTTGCGAAACCTCGATGATCCGATCTCTCCATCCCTGAAACCCGATAAACGGAATAGTTGGTGTTATTATATTATCGATAGATACAAGAGCGTTATTCTCCTCCAACGACGATAAATCGGACGCCGCGCAAAAGTCGCAACGTGGATTTCCCTCTCGGACAACCGTGTATAATTTCTATTTCCAGTACACTTATCCCCTCCCCCCTCGAGTCGATGGTGCGCGCATCGACCGAGAGACAAAGAAAAGGGCCAAGATGGTTGTTGGTTCGTGAAAGGGCAACGATTTAAAGCTGGATATTGAATAAGGTAGGTAGGTAGGTAGGTAGGTAGGTAGGTAGGTTGGTTGGTTGGTTGGTCGGTTGGTTGTGGACCGTGCGATATCTGATCATCGTTTCCGCACGTTGTCTCGTTCACGGGGCTGTGCGCGTACTCGACTATCGGGAGCTTATATACATTTTTTGGCTAACAAAAGGTCGTTAAAAATCCGTTAGATACGGGTGTCAGATAGGTTTGGCTCTAGCGTGCGGTTACGGGAAGAGAGAAGCTCTCGAGTTGAGCTCTTTGTGCGTGATTTGAATGCAATCGGGGGGATGGCGTACGGTCGCCAGGGCGAAGGGGGAGAGAGAGAGAGAGAGAGAGGAAAAGTAGGGGATCGGCGAGGGGAGGGGTTAGCGGTGCTAATCTCCGATCAGTGTCGAGAGCGTAACACGATCCGACACGACGTGACGTGATCCAGACTCGATAGCCGGCCGAATACAAGCCCGCGTCAGCCGCCTTGTGTGTGCATCGTGTCGAGAAGGGCAAAGCTGTCCAGAGCCTTTACGAGCCGCACCGCGCCAGCTAAAATCGACACGGACAGCTCTACGCCTCGCGTATCTTCCTAAATTTCGACTTACTTCCTCTCCTTCGTCTCTGAAATAACGAGCGGGATTAATTATCGCCGCGCAATTCCGGGGATCGGGACGGAGGAAAACGTGGAAAACGGGTGGAACGAAGGGGGGATAACAATGGACGTTTCGGAAACGCGCGCGCTTCTCTCCGTCGCGTCAAGAGTCGCGCCACCCTTGCGTGCAGCGAACCGCTCGTAATACAAACTCGGGCGTAGCGCGTAGTACCCACACGATGCTGTCACAAGTGCTCGCACGTCATTGTGACATTGTGAGCGGGCACGGGAGTGTGAGGAGGCAGTTGTCGAGAGCAACAGCTGCTCGACCCGTAACCCACATACATCACCGCACGTCATTGTTCGCCGCGCGCATTATTCGGAACAGGTATGGGGACGCATCTTGGCATTACGTCACTACGAGACACTGGACCGGTTAATGGGTATACGTCACCCCAGCCGATCGCGTCCACCTCCCCTTTCTCCTCGAATGCCACTCCGCCCACTCGCCGATTTTCGCGATCGAAGGGATCGATTTGCAGCTTAATGAATCCTCGGGAAAATTGGGAAAAGGTTTTTTATTTTTCGGGCAAAGTGAATATTCGGGCCGCGAGAGCGCAGCTTAATGCCAAATATCGAGAGGACAGCGGAACGCGAGAGGACAATGGGTTCGCGCCTTCCTAATCCCACGGAATCTGGCCATATGTAAGGATTACGTTGGTCCGACTCAACATGGTCGCGTTGTAGTCGTGCTAAAGCCGCGGACCGGCCATTAGCTCGGTGACGCGAGCTGGCTAGCCCGAGCTTAGAGACGCTATCACCGATGGCTTACCTCCCCCTTTCTTTCTATCCCGACCCGACTCTACTTACAACACCACTGCTCCCCGAAAGATGTAACGAGCCGATAGTTATCTTCATCGTGCCCGCTATACCGGCACCGACACCGGATCCGAGAACGAGAATGGCCGAGGTGGACCGAGCCGGGAGAGGATGCTCGCCATCCGATACCATTCCGAGTAATGGCAAATTCGGTCCACGATCTCGCGAATAGACCCTTCCTTTTTCTCCTCCGCACGGCTCTTAAATACGCGTTCGAGCAATAATCGCTACGTTTCGTTCTCGGCGAGAAACCGAGTCGATCGAAAAGGATCGAATCGAACGAATTTCGGTTGTGTGAAAAGTCGATTTGAGAAAAGAGACGTTGGTTTTTGCACGTTGGTTCGTCGAATCGAGGGTAAAAAGAAGAGGAGGAAAGTAAAATTGGGAGAGAGAGAGAGGCGAGGCGCGTTAGTTTGATTTTCTCGGGTGCATTTGGTAAACCCGTAGCATTTCTCCTCCGTGTTCGAGGTCGCGACGTTGAGCGTTACGTGTCTGCGGAAGACAGGATCGGGCAATTTATCAATCCACGGAGCGAGAGAACGACTCCTGGCCAGGCGGGTAGGTAATTTAACAAGATTGATGCGAGGCCGACATGCCACAGTTTCGCAGCTCGCGAGAAGGGGTCGGTCGGTGTTGGCGATGTCGGCGGTGACGTCGGAGGATTCCGAGAGAACTAGACGCGTGAGCGACTGGTTATTAGGGGGCGCGGCGCGGAACGTTAAAACAATGCCGCGAGTGGTTGCCAACACCGCCGTTTTCACGAAAATCCTCCGACCACCTTCTTCCGCCGTTCGTCGATCGAAGTTGTTCGTCAACCGTTTCGAAATTTCTCGTCCGAGACGATACGAGTCCGCTCGGAAAGTTAAAGTTTGGAACGTTACGAAAGAAGGAGCGGATAGAGTTGGGGAAGAGAGGCGTGGGATTACGCTGCCGCGGCCACGTTTTAAACGTATTCGGGGGAAATTGGCCGCGATATCGGCGCCAATTTATCGCCGTGGGATAGTGGAAAGTTGCGGCGATGCCATCCGCGGATGACTCCGCAAACGCGCCAGTTGTCGTCGCCACGGTAACGCAGAACCACTCGCGACCGCCAACATTTGAATAATTCGGCCGTTTGCAAGCCAACTTACAACGCCATGCGCATACACCCGGATCATGGCCGCTACTTACCGTCCCGATCCCCGCGCTCCCACTTTTCCAACCCGTTTTCGTGTCCCGTGAAACTGCACGTGTTTTCGAACGCGAGTCGCTTCTTTCGACCATCCGCTTTACGATCGTCCCGCGCTCGCCAAATCGCCTAGAAACGGGATCGATCGCCTCCCTCCACGTGTACATTCTTCAACCATTTTTCGTCCATCGCTCTTTCTCTCGCCAGTCCTTCATCCTCTTTCTAACTCTAAAATCACAACCAACGTTAAACTTCCTTCTCGAGTCCTTCTCGAGTCTTATTCGTATTATTCGAAAATGAAACGATAGAAACTTTATTTTTAAGGGATAAGCCACGATCAACCGCGCGCGATACCAGGCGTAATAATGACGATAATAACGAATAGACACGGTTGGACGCGTATGTCTGGGAAAAAGTAGCGTTAAGCGGAAAAATCGTGGGATCGTTAAACGGAGATGGAAACAAGGTTAAATAGCCGTTGGGTAAATAGAGCGGAACAGCGGTCCAAAAGTATTTATCTTATGTAAATGATGCGCATTGGCGTAAAAGGTCGAGACTCGATTATAAACGGAAAATAAAGTTTCGTCCGTAGCTGGCACAGTTTTGTCAGCGTGAATTTACATTCGGATGGCGCTATCTAATCCCCGGTAAGTTTAAAAAATTTACGACTTTCGGTAAATCATGACTCGGAGCCTGCTCACCCCGCAACCGAACGGTGCCGTGCGTCTGAATTGTTTATGGTTCCGCCATAAAACAATGATACGAGAGATTATAAGTCAACGAGTGGCAAAAGTTCTTTGCTCGCGAGCCGTTGCACCGTCTCGTTCTAAATTACCACGCGCTTCCCTTCGTCCGATCCTTCCTTGCCTATCCTGCATAATTATCGTAATCTGTAACCGCATCGTTTCAATCTCAATTTTTTTAATCCGCTTCCGTAACTTTTCCCAACATTTCTCTCCTTCGATTTCCCTTCAACGACGTTTACTCAACGACAATCGCGCATAAATACGCGCGAAGCTAAACGCGGGATCGATAACAGATATCGTCGCAAAGTTCATACGCGTATAAATGATAGCTGTCTATATTCGAGGGGTATTCAATTTCCTGCATCGCATCCAATATTATTACGCGGGACGTTCGACCGATAAACGCGACGCGTTCGTAACAACGCGGTAACCGCAGTATTTTCGATTTTTACGAAAGGAACGAACGATTTCGCGCCTCGTTCCTTCCCTCCCATTTTTCCCTTTTTCCCGCCAAACGAAGCGAAGGATAAAAGAATATGTATATATCCTTATATATATCCTATATATATATACGTGTAAGCGAGAATATACCGCGGCGAGTCGATTTAAAGTAGAGTCAGGCCGGTGTTCGAGTTGAACGTTCTTTCCTCTCCGAGCGTTGTTACGCCACTGAGTCGTAATTTAACCGGAGCATTTATGGCATTGTTGTGAAGCAGTGCTTGGCGTCGTCTTATAAAACCAATTTCGCGGGTATTATGCAAGCTGTCACTCCCATAGGTGAGTTATGGCAAACGTAGCCTACAGCACAAACACGTATTACCGTGTGCCAGAGTTTTTTATATTTACAACAATGCTCGTTACGACGCGAAACGAATAGCTCTTGTTTACGTCGTATCGTATGTACGCGATCAATTTATTTTTGCTAAATTTTCATCAACGGTTTACGTTTACTTTTCGTCATATTTCATTTCGCAACCGGCTGCCATTTACTTTCCACCAACTTTCCCTCCTTTCGATATTTTTCTCCTTCTCCTCCTCCTCCTCCTCCTCCTCTTCTTCTCTTTCTATCGAAACGATTTTATCCGTCTAAATTCTCCGTTGTTATACGCGAAAAATACAGCATCGGTTAAACGGTCGGTAATCGCGAAGCTCGTTAATCGTCGCAGGAATTATACTCGCCGCTGAATATCTTTTATCTTTTAACGCGTTACGGGTTATACGGCGTCACGAATGGATTCACAAAATGCGTGTAATATAGGTTCGTCGGATGGGAGTAGTAATAGCAGTGGTGGTGGTGGTAATAATGGTAGTGGTGGCACATTTCCCGGACATCTATCGACGAACAATAAAGCAGCGTGTACACTCTTCACGGCACCGAGAGTAGAAGGAAAACTATCCGAACGTCGCGTTCAACTCCATTGGAATATACGGCGCTATATCCGGAATTTCGTTCCAGACCGTTAAGACACTAGATTCCACTTTATCGGCACCGTAATGGTTATATAGCTGTTAAAGTTGCCCCTCGTACAACTTTTCCAATCTTATCTTCGCGTATGGCTTCTTCCTCCCCTGTCCTCCTTCCCTCCCTCCCTCCCTCTCTCTCTCTCTCTCTCTCGTCACGCTCTTTCCCTCGTCGAGGAAAAGCGGAAAGGATTTAGTTAAATTGGACTGCGCGCGAGGAGTTGTCGGTGAGATTTGTTCGGGCATCAGCGGAGAGCGCTGACCGTTGTAAAAGCGCTCGTAGCCCGGGTTTGCCCCGGGAACGGAAAGAGGAGAAACGGAGGAAGAGAGGAGAAATGAAGAGGCGGGTCGGGAAGAAGGCGACGTCTTTCTCCTTTCTTTCTATTTAGGGTTGCCATCGAACGCGTCGGTGACCAGCTTGTCGATACGTGCTCGACATCCCTATTCGATTCCCTCCAACCTATCCCCACCGGTAAAAACTCGAAATTGTACAGCCTTGCCCTCCACTTTCCTACCGATCTGCCTAACTATCTCTCCTTCCTTTCTCTTTCCCTTCTTCGCGATCGCTTTCCGATTTCCAACTTGATCCCCGTTCAGCGACGTTATCTCGACATACCGGCCTTTTTCCCCCCTTAAAAGGCTCTCTCCGTCGTTTCGCGGTTGTTTCGAAAAGAATTCAGATTCCCGAGATGCATTCAGATTCTCGAAATTAGTTGTTTTGCGCAATGCCGAGCGACACGACGGGGGGAGGGGAAGAAAATTTTGACCGATTTATACGCACCGATAAAACGAAAGATATTGGATGGTTTCTAGAAACTAATAAACGTTGCCAAATACTCTCGGTCTATGCCAATAATGTTGGCAATAATTTCACGAAGCGCGATTAAAACCAGTCGACGTATCTAATTGCCTGTCGCACAATCATTCCGCAATTTATTTCCCGCACGCTGAAAACTCGCAGTCGCGATACCCGATAATTTTTCACGCGTCGAGAACTTGGTCCGTTAATGTAAGGCAAATTAGCGCGAGAGTAGAGCGCTTATTCCGAGACAACGTGCAATTTTAAACGAGGCAAAACGCGATATTATATAAAGGGGAGGGAGGAGAGAGAGAGGGGGGGAAAAAAACATCAACAAGTCACACATATATCAAACGCGTAAATTATTTAATAAAGGCTAATGGTAGAAATCAGCAGGTACTCGAGATCGCGCGTGGTAAGCAATTAATTTCGTTCGAAATAAACGTTCAACTTTATTCTCCATCGAACGATTGCACATTTATGTTTTCTTATTAACGCGATATTTCATCAGAGGATGGACGTGGCATTAACATTAGATAGCCATTAATTTCCTGCACGTCACTCGCGATTCAAACGTGAGATATCGTTCGCGAATTGATATCGCATTACAACGGCATCGCTTCGAAATCTCGTTCGTTGCGATTCTCTCATTTTTCCCCCCTCCCCCCGATTTCGAATCCACTTTCCTGAAATTTTGCAAAAATCAAAATAGGACTCGCATCTGCGAAGAGAAGAAGGGGTGGGAAAAGAAGAAAAAAGGGGAGATGGATGGATCTATCCGCACCGGTGGAAAAGACAAGCGGTGGAGGGCGTAATGGGGCGAAAATCACTTAACCCCCGGTCGATGCGAGGCGAACGCGCGTTATTCAATTCGCGCTTAAGCCAAGGATAATAACATCAGCCGTTGGGCAGGCGGCAGGAGGCAGGAGGCGAGCGGTAGGCGGCAAAGTCAAGGGCTGACGTAGCGGTGAAGATTTACGGGCACGGGCCGGGGCATGCATCCTGTATGAATGTCGGGGCAGCTTGTAATAATTCAACTCCGCGGCCACACCTCGGCCACTTCCCGTCTGCAGTCTGGCAGGGCACGACCACCGAGCGGACTGCTGCTGCTGCTGCTGCTGCCGCCGCCGTTGCTGCCGCTGCGGAGAGGTTTCCGGTAACTGCGCGCTCCACGTCTCTCTCTCTCTCTCTCCCTCCCTCTTTCCTTCCTCCGTTTCTCCGTTCCGCTCCGTCTCCACACCCACGCCCCCCAACCGAGAGCCACCCTTATCCGAGAGAGCGAAGAGCTCTGATATATCGGCCGCACACATTGCACTGGATGGAACGCAATATGTCCGCCGAGAAAGGCAATAACCATTAGGTCCCGAGAAAACTGCCCCATTTCAAACGACACGAACGGTCGAATATCAGGAAATTTATATCTGGTAGCCTTCGCTCTCTCTCTCTTCCCTCCTTCGTCCCATTCGTCGAACCGAGCCCCGGAGTCGCGGAGAGGAGAGAGGCTCCGAGACGTATCGCGCGTTCGAAAAGAGGTTATAAACGTGGAGGCAAAGTTTTCGCGTGGGACCTTGCATAGGCGGGACGAAACCGGATATCGAATCGGTGGTCACGCGCTCTTGCCGATTTCCTCCTCCTTTTTTCCTCTCCTCGCCTGTCCGAACGCTTTATTCTCCCCCTGCTCCCTGCTCGCGACAGGAAATCTGGCGAGCGGTGATTTCGTTATTTATACGATCGATAAAAGATAAACGCTGGATGTAAACGCGGTCGATTTATGGCGGAAAGATACGCCATGGAGTAGGCGTAGCTCGATCATCGCGTCGATCATCGCGGGAGAGAGATACGAGAGGGGGGCGAAACGTAAGTGGAAACTCGGTTTCCTTCCTCCTGTTCGTTTCACGGCCGGTAGGAAATTTTCGAGCGATGATTCGAAACTCGGGGAAATAACGGGGTTACTGCTAATCGGTAAAAGCGAGCGAGCAGCTGGGATATTAGAGGCGAGAGAGCGGACGTATCCGCGGCACGTCGTAACGTGGATCGGCTCGAGGCGGCAAGGGGGCACGAGGCGGTCTGGTGCAGCCAGAAATTGCTTTTCCCCTATAAGGCGCCATTATCACGCACCATCTTGTTCGAATGGCTTCGTAAAATGCCAAACTGGGAACTCGGTATTGCTGTGTCCAGCGCTGCGGTCAGCTTCGACCGTGGCAAAAACTCCTCTTTCCTCCTCTTTCGCCGCAGTAACACGATTGTGCGGCGAAATTGTGGTCGCTCCTTCTCCTCCTCTTCCTCCTCTCCACATCCTCCCTGCGTACTCCCTCTTTTCCCTTCCCCTTTCTTTCCTTTCCTCCAACGCCGCGCGAGGTAAGGAACCGCTGCTTTTCTTCCAGGGCGAGCGTCGTTCCGCGCGAACACTGGAAGCACCAGTTGGTGGTGGGATAACCGAGATAGAGCGGATAACTCGACGTAATATCACCGGAGACTATCTTACACACGCCGGCCAAACGTGACGGTACAACTTTTGCCAAATGATGCCATTCGTTTAATTTCTTGGAACGACCGAGCCGACGTTTTCCGCCCGAAATATTAATAACGCGCCACGCCCACCACCGAAATTCCGTTCTACGCCGAAATTTTGCCCCCCCTCGTTCCGATCTACGAACAACTAGAGCACTGTTTTATTATTACAACGATTACAATAATAATAACGATGATGATGTGAATCGACGTTTCGGCGAGACTCGAAACAACAGGTACGCGAGTTAGGTGAGCGAATACTCCTTCCGTGTCGCGGCAATATCGTCTATGATCGGAACGAAATCGAAAAACTTTCAATCCTCCGAGGAGCTATTGTAACAAACGTGGCCAATAAACGCCACGTATGCCGCTGGACGACGTGGTATCGAGGTAGAAACGCACCCTTGAGATGCACCCTCTCTCCTCCTCCTTTTATCGTTCGCCAAGCGTGAGACGATACGTCGATGAAAAAAAGAAGGGTAAAATCGACGAAAGTAAGGAAGAAAAGAGAGGGAATGGTTAAAACGAGAACGACGACAGGGTCTAAAAATGATTAACCACCGTGCGTTACACGCTACTAAACTAGACCGATGCCGATGGGGTGCGTGGCTCGAAAGACGGAGGTGCTCAGCGTGAGTATTGAGACGTTCATTAGCGGCGGGTACGCTCTCAGCGTGAGTCAATAGGGACGACGGCGTTACGCGAGATGGTCGTGTCAGAGAGAGGGAGGGAGGGAGAGAGAGGCGGCATTGATAGTTGATGAAAGGTTGTCCCCCGTGGTGGCTTTATACGTACAGATAGACGTACTATACGAGCGTACCCGTGACCCGTGTCAGCCCTCTCTCCTCCTCCTTCTCCTCCTCCTCTGAATTATGCTCGCGGCATGCGGTTCGATCGAACGCACGCACGCATTCGTATCCTTTCCTCTCCCCTTCTTTTTAAGAAAAGAGCGCTTCGATATCCTTCGTTTCCTTATCGCCGGGAAGAGGACGCGTCGCCGATCCGTCTTATCCGTCTTCGTCCGGACGGAGAGCGGATGCTCGGTCTCTTTTTTGCGGAACCCATCCGCGGGAGAGGAGAGGCGGCCGCTCTCTCGCTCCACATACCGGCGTCGGGGCATCATTAGCCTCGCATTGTACTCGCAACACGCATACCTACTCGAGGTAAGAGTTACCGCGACACCCGCTGCGCCACGGAGATCTGCGATAGAGTTAATGATGCTGGGACCGCGGCGATTTAACAATAAGCCGCATTATTTACAGTCGGCTCTCGGCTCCATTACCACCGGTTCTGTGTCCGACTCACCTGGTCCCGCTCCTCTCTCTCCTCTCCCCTTCTTTTATTCTCTCCCTCGCCTCCCCAACGCCTCCTACGTCGGCGGCGGCTCGCGTTACCTCACCGCAAATGCGCCCGGCCACCGATATTAAATCTTTGTAATCAGTCGGCACCTACGCCCTCCCCTCCGTGTTTACCGCTCCACCCCGTGCTTGAGAGAACGAAATCGTCCACCGTCGTCGATCGTCGCCGATTCGAATAAATCGATATGGGAATTGTTGTAAATTATCTCGAAGGGGGGGGGGGTCGAGATAATTGGGAGAAATCGACGACTCTCTCGTTGGATCGTCCACTCGATTCGTTAACTGCCGGCGATAATTGTTGGGCGGAGCTCGTTGGCGGCAACGCTCTTAGGGGCGCGGAAGAATTCGAATTCGAAGTGGCGAAACGGGGCGTAAATCTTGTTATTTTAGATTCGTCCCTTCGAAGAGGTGCGAACCGGGGGAGGGGAGGGGAGGTCCTTGGGAACGATAAAAAAGAAGGAAAGAAATTTCCAAGAAATTTCTTTGAAAAACATCCTACGAAAGCGTAAACGAAAAGATACGACGTGAGATTCGCTCGAGATGCAGATACGGTCGCAAATGAACTTTTAACCGGATAAACGCGGAGAAGATATATATATACGTATTCGGTGTATGTAAATTCGTGTTACACGCCAACTTAATAAGAGCAACAACGCGATAATAACTGTTGGGGTTTCGAGTGGAGCAAGGTTTAATTTTGGGTAAAGCTTGATAGTCGCCGAGGGAGGTTGCTCGTTACACCTTGGGCAAACCGGTGGCTAAAACGGTACACGCGACAACACGCTTGGGAAATACCGTGGCCGAGTTTCGATCAAAGCCGCAATCTTAAGGATTTCTCGATTCGTTCCATCGTTCTTCCATCGAGCAACCCCCTGCGAGTTTTCGTGCCGCTCTCTCCGATCCTCTTCGATCCCTTCTTCTCGCCCGAACGGTCGTCGCGCGGTCGTCACGTCTCGAAGGAAGAAAGAGAGAAAGAAAGAGGGGACGAGATGGCCGGAACGCGGCGTATAAACTTTTTTCCCCGGCGCAGGATAGAAACGAAGCCGGTGAACGCTCAACAGCTGTTTCTGATAAAAAGCACGCGGTGTTACGGTGTCAGGAACAGCGAACCATTCCTAACCGGATCTAAACTTGTCCGTTAGCATTGGCATTTAAGACGAATCCATTCGAAGCAACGTGGAAAACTATGCCGTAAATTTCGATTAATTGCCAACAGGTTCTGGTCGAGAAGAAGGAAAAGAAAAAAGGAAAAAAGACGATTAAAAAGTCTGGACAACAACTCGTAAGAAGACCGAAACTCGACGATGACCAAACGGGGAGAAGCTTGGATAGATCTCGTAGATCTTTCTCTTCCAACTTTTCCGTTTTTTTTTTTCTACCCATCTAAAAATCTCTCTACGTCGTTGTTTATCACGCGAGAAACGGAATCTAAGAAATTCTCGCTACACGTCTTTCACGGCCGTTTTTCGGATGGAATGGAAGAAATTCGGTAAGAGGACGTAAGAGGAATTAAGGAGCGGGACGGATTAAAATACGGCCATTTGCTGGCGTCGAATTCGATTTAATAAATACGTTGCATCTGTCCCCTCCCTTAATGAATTCCTGATTTATCATCCATTAAGGTGTCAGGACGCGCTCGGGTTTCGTTGCTCGCCACGGACTGGCGGAAATTTATGTGGATAGGTGTGATTAATGCGATGTTCGCGGAAACACACGGACATCTGTGTTAATGGTGACGGATGGCTGCGCTAATGGTGTCAGCCACCGTCACCCGTTCTCGTCGCGTTCTCCTCCGCCTCGCCTCGCCTCGCCGCGCCGCCGTACACTTCTGACCGCCTCTTTCGCCGGGGATCCAAACCCGCCGCTTACATCGCGTCCATCCACTTTCCTTCGGATCGCCACATTTCATGGATTAATCACGCGCGCTCCGTTCCACGCTTTGGACGAGAACAAACCGTCGATCACCGTTCCAACTTTCTTTCGGATTCGTGAAAAATCCCAAGGAATCGATCGAATTATATCGCTCTTATTATCGCGTGATTTATTTTCCCGAGTTAACGAGGGGATAAAACGCGTAATTAATCGTTCCAGCGCGTGTATAAATTTCGACGAATCAAAATTTTTTCTTTTCTTCTCCCCTCCCCCTTCTTTTTCTTTTTTTTCTCTCGCTCGCGACGCAAAGATGGATTCGGAAGATCCGTTCGATACAACGCGACTGACTTACGATCGCGTTACGCAACGGGCGGTCGTTAATGTTAATTAATGCGGGGTAACGAACGCCACGTAGATCGTAGATTTCATCGATTAATCGCGCGTTCGTTGTTCGCCGGGAGGGTGAATAATATCGTTACACGTCCGAGATAACGAATTAATTATTTTCGTACGGAGAACGCGAATTCAAGGAGCGGAGGCGTATTTAATCGCCGAACGGGTAATGGAAGTTGGAGGGAAGGGAAGAGGGAGAGAGAAAGGACGCGCGTCAACGTTCGGCTCGGAACGAGGGGTGACGAGGAAGTAAAAGTAATTTTTCCGGGCAAGATACGCGATTACCAACGAGGTGAACGAAAACTACCCCGACGCGAATGGTCCTTGAATGGAAAGGGAAGGAAAGCTGCGGAACGCGTTGGGTAGGCAGGTAGGCAGCCAGGCAGGCAGATATTGAGCTCTATATTTCCATAAGCTGATATTTACGCGGCAATATACGCGGCCGTGCCCGCTACTTTATGGTCCTCGTAAATATAGCGGGCCGCCGGGAATTGGCTGGCAAGGCGGCCGTGCGTTCTCTCCCGTTCCCTCCGACTATTCTCTCTTTCTCTCTTTCCACATTCCCCGTGCCCGGCCTCATCCGGCGCAGAGACATAAATCGCCGCCAATTGTAAATAATACGCGACGTATGCTGATCTTCGTTTCTACGTACCAACGCGTACGTACGTAAGGTGAAACTAGTCGCTGAGAATTCACTTCCCGCCATCTGTGAAACCAGCGTTTCGCCCGACACCTTGCGTTCGCAAATTTTTGCGAAAAAGAAAAAGAAGGAAAGGGAAAGAACCCTCATTAGAACGGAAATAGAATTTTCCCAACGAAAAATCCCCACGATCGAGGCGTTGCACATTTTTCCAAAATCGCAACTCGCGCGCGAAATACAAAATACGTTACCAGCCGATGCCTTCGACGCTGTGACGGATGACGCCGCATCCGCGACAGTTACAGCGATCCCATCGATATTATTATTATTATTATTATTATTATTACTATTATTATTACATCAATATCGTTTTATCGAATATCCGATCGGAAATTTAATCGCAATTTTTCTTGCTCGCCTCGTCCCACTGTACAAAGACGGGACGTGATCCTTTTAGCGGATCGGTCCGTGAGATCTTACTCGCCGTCCGATTTTGGCTTGGCAACCGGTGATTATCCGTGAAGTGGAAAGGGACTGATAGATGGGGGTGCTTCCCGTCGATATGCTTCACCACACGCTACTACTTTATCATCCCTCGCCACCCGACCGTCCATCATTCGCAATCACTTCCTCGCGCGTTTACCGCTCTCGGCGAGGTGGCGCGATCGATCCAAATTTCGTCTCGACCTCGCCCCCCATTCTAATCGCTTCTTCTCAATTTTCTCCCACCACCGTCGGTCAAACCGCACCGAGGACAGCCACGCTTTCCTCCAATCGTTGATCGATTATTCGAATCGCGTCTGCTCGAGCAAATCGATCGTTACATACTCTGTATATATATATATATATATGTGTGTATAGATTACGCGATTTTTGCCTGTTGCGTTGAAAAAGGTTCGGTGAGTATTATTGAAACGGGTAAGGATGATAATTAATCGCGTCTATTTGTTAAAATTCGGTCGAAAGATAAGTGGGGATTTTCCTCGAGTAAATCTGACTCGTCGTCGGTCTCTCGTAAAAGGAGCCATTCTTCGACAAACCGTGCAACCATTTATCTCGCGCAGTTTCTTGTCTTCTTTCTACTCCATTTACCGTTACGTCCGGAACATTAATTTCCCCTTATAGCCGCCAACAGTCGTGTTTATCGTTAGTTCCTCGCCACTTAGTCCTGGAAAATATACACGTATAAGCCCCCTTCTGACACCAGGTTATATGCCTATATCGTACGTGTAAATATCTACGTGGTACGCGATAATTTTCACTCTGAAAACCAAACGATCGGAAAGAAAGAAGAAAAAGCAAAAAAAAGAGAAAGGGAAAAAAACGCGCAGCTGTTGGCCATAATTTCATCCAACGAGTATCTTCCAACGTTGTTGTAACGTTGCGAGGAGGGAAAGGAGGAAGGAAGGAAGGAAGAAGTGGAAGCGAAAAACTCGGGAAGATCTTGTAGGTAGGAGAAGAAGATAAAGGGAATGTCGATGAATAAATAATCATCGTTTCGTTTCCTCGTCCCATTCTTCTCGAGTTGGAGAGCTTTTCCTCTCCGAACGACAACTAAATCTATCCTTTAACTCTTTAGCATATCAATTTTTCCAATAAAAATAAATTGATACGTCGTAGGAATCACGAGTCGAGTTTTTGCTCGTATTAAATATGTATATTTTTATACCAGCGCGAATCGTTAGATGGCCGTAAATCTTACGATTGCTAAAGATGACAATTTATGTACGGTACACGCTATATATTTTCTAGTCTACGCTTCCCTTCCTGTCAGATTTTCTTTCCCTTTTCAACTTGGTCGATACGTGACCTCGTAGTGTATTAACGGTACTAAATAAATTCCACGATATAATCTACGGCAAGCTAGAGTTAATAACCCAGAGAGTTTACGACCAAGTACATCGTTAGCTTAATTTTATTCGCTGTAAGTAACGATGCGTGACTGGCTGATGGTTCGAGTTAGAGAACCACCGTGGTATTTAGCGGTCGGGATGGAAAAATATATTCGGAATATTCTCTTTTTCTTCTTCCTCCTCCTCCTCTCTCCTCTTTCGAGAACACTCGGAACGCGAGTAACGTATCAACGATCGGTAAACGATCGGAAGACGATCGAAATCGGATGGATACTTTTCGGTCCGCGCGAAGGATATTTTGGTGGCGCGCGTTTAAACCGTGTGTCGCGAGATCTACGAGGCTGTTTGTCGGTGAGCACAAAAATAGGCCTCACTCCGCACTCACTTCATCACCGCGGCGAGAAGCCGCGCGATACTTATCCCCTCCTCGCTCCGACAACGAAAAGACGAGCGGTCGTTGGCTGAAAACGCGCCGCCGTTGCGTGCCGTCGCCGCTTTACCGTCGGATCGAGCATTTTCAAAATTCGGATTCGCCCGAATTAGCCTAGATCGAAACGACGAATGTATGTAAAGTGGACAAAAGTTCGGATTTAATTACGTTGATTAGGACGGACGGGTAAGCGAGAAAAGAAGGAGAGAGTAACAAGAGGGAAAGCTTCGTTGTCGCCTCGCTATACTTTATTCCAATCGGTAGAATCGTTTCACGTTGGCGACATTTGTTAAATCGTATGTATAAATGTCGTAATTATTCAATCTTTTGAATCACAGGTTGGAACGATGATAAATGTCAGCGGATGCCGAATAAGCGAACCAGGGACGAAGATCTAGCGCTAACTATATTCACCTTGTCAAGTCATTCCGACTTGGTAAACACCACGACAAGTAATGCCTAAGATTTTACGGTGACTCGACTTACGACAGAAGCGGCTGTTTATCACGGTGTCGGAGTGACGCTCGTGCCGTTCAAGACGATAAAACGAATGAGCTATGCGAGGAACACTCTGAGAAATGGTGTGCCGCTTTCGAGGACCTTTTGTTGCGACACTGATTTTAAATTAGAATTTATAGGGTGCCTGAAAACGTTTCGACGAGGCCACCGTATTTACTCGAAGAATACGTTTATCCCGATAATCTTTTTCTCTCTCCTCCCCTTCGCTCTCCCGTTTTCGTCAACCGAACGATATAAACCTGTCCACCGTGTATCGTGAAAATTGTTATCGCATCCACCTCTCGTCGTCGCATCCAACGAATCCAACCATCACGTAATCGTACGAGGAATCTTTGTTTTTCGTGTTTTTCCAAAATTTCCAAACTTTCTTCCCCCTTCCTCGAAGTAGGGTGTCGACAGACGAATCACTGGCGGGATCAGCGATACGTGATTTATTTTCGTCTCACGGATATCGCGCGATCGAATCGAAACAACTGGCAACCGTTTGGCAGCGATTTAGAGCGTGAAAATTTCAATCATGTTACACATTAGGGGCATTCCAATCATCCGGATCAGTCGTCGACGCGTTTTAAGCCGCGCATCAATCTGTTCGGCTCGATCGAGGTGCGTCGCGATGAAAAGACGAATGCTTACGCGGATAGGTGCTCTGGCTGCGCGCCAATGCTATGCCACCGCTGCGTTTATTCCGGCCAACTGGTTCGTGCAACGCATCCTATCGCCTTACCTTACCCTCTACGTCTCCAACGATTTCACCTTTATTCGCGTTATCCGTTGTTATAAACCTCCATTCCTATTTCCACTTAAAGTCTCCTCGAGATCGACGAAAATCCCTTTCGTTTCCTTCTCGCGCGTGCCACGCCATCGAATAAAATTAATCGATTGTTCGTTCTTTGAAGAAGGAATGAAGGAAAGAAAGGGGAGGAGGGAATTTATAGCGAAAATGACGAGCGAATAAAAATAAATCGAACCCCGAAACGTATTTATATTGCCACGTTTCGAAACAACGGCGAGGCGTTTGAAAATTATCCATTTGTTATTACGTTACGTTACGTTACGTGCGCGATTATGATGAAATATAAGATGCAATTTGTGGGACGCATTAATGCAAATGACCCAAATATGACAGTTAACTGTTTATAGGTCGCGATAAATAATGGGCATTTGTTAACGTGACAACGCGAACATTATATGCAAGGATCGATGTACGGTTAGCTTAGCGTTCATTTCTCTCCATTAATCACATTCATGAAATCCAAGTGTGCCTATGTAATGGCCTATTAATAGGATATAATGGCCATTACGTTCGCTGACATGCCACTTATTGTCGGCGACTGAGTAATGCGTTAAACGTGGGATCGTACCGTCCAAAGTGTCACTTTTATACATTAGCCGATAAAAAATATATATTTTATAAAATCTCGAACGATGCGACACGATAGACACAAATGCGTTACAAATGTGTAACGATCCGATGCAAAGTTGGGTCACATCATTCTTTGCTATCGTTATTTCAGAGAATTAAACGAAAATTGGCAAAGCTTCGATCATTACGTCTTCCTCTCCTCTCTTTTATTCCGCGTCGCGAATAGAAAAATATCCGTCGGTTAGAAAAAAAAATCGAGACGAGATCGAAAAAAAGAATCGAAAGGATCTGTCCTCCCCCCCTTTATCCTTATCACGCCACCGCCACGTTTTCTCTTCGCGTCCGCGACGAGAAATATAACTCGAGCCAAGAAAGTGCAAACGATAGAAGTCCTCACGCTCGAAACGCAGTATCGAGATCGCGATAAATTTTTCCGAGTGGTAGACGCCTGCGAGGGTGGCGGGCGTATCTTCTTTCAGAAAATTGTACGGCCGCTCGTAAAGATAAGTACTTAATTCCCTGTTTTGCCGGAAATTGTTTTTCTCCGCAAAGGAGTCCATTTCGCTTTATGAATCGCTCAACCGACTTTACGCGACGAGTAAAAGCTTAACACCACCGCGAAAAGCTGTCTCTCTCTCTCTCTCTCTCTCTCTCCGGCTTTCCACCACCTGGTATTCTAACTCGACGACGATATTTCCCTCCTCCTCCTCTCTTCGCGCCTCTCTATCTTTATCCCTGCCGCTTTTTCTTTCTTTCTTTTTTCCTTCTTCTTCTTTTTTTTATTACTATTTTTCACGCTTCTTTATAGATTATCAAGTTGTATAATCGCCTTCTCTAATTATTATCTTTTGTATTACAGCTATCGTAAACTTGAAATAACGTTACCCGTCAAACCGCTCCAAGCAATCATCGTAAATTACAAATAGCTGTATTATGCTTTCGTTGATCGCGTACGGTTCTAAGAAACATTTAGTATCGTATATCACGTGGAACGATGGTAGGTAGGTAGGTAGGTAGATAGGTAGGTAGGTAGGTAGGTAGGTAGGTAGGTAGGTAGGTAGGTAGGTAGGTAGGTAGGTGAAAGTGAAGTCGAAGAACGTATCCTTCTTCTTTCACCGACTATATCTTAATATATTTATAAAAGCTCGAGAAGAATACGAATACTCGGTGTATCGTTGTATTATTACCACGTTACGGCGCGAGAAACGAAAATATAATGGAAAATCGTCACGGAAAATGTCTCGTGGATAAATGTCTCGATTTTTTGATCCGCTTCTGCATTTTCGCCCTCTAATAATAACGATTGTTGGCAAGAATCGATGAAAGAAGGAAAGAAAGAAAGAAGAAGAAGAAGAAGAAGAAGAAAAATGTCAGTTTCTTACTTGTTAATGAGAATACCGTGGAGCGGTGAGTCCGTAAGAAAAGGTGGAGAATATTTCTACGCACACAGGTTATTTCCCGCAAGGTTTTGAAATGCTTCCCCGTAAAACCGGCAATCAGTCAGTGACTAATGCTACAAGACTACGGTAGAAAGGCTTCGGTTCTTTGACGCGAGTACGCATAGAAATAAAGTGTCGATGGAAACGATGCTTGGCGTTGCACCGAGACATTAATAGCCTTTAGACACGGAGTATTTTATTGCCGGTAACCTTTCAGTACGTGCAATCCACCAGTTCTGCAGCGTTGGCAACCGTTACCGTCCGAAGGTCCACAGTTCCTTACAGGCAAACGTCGGACGATGCATACTTAATGAGCGACTCAATACCATGCTTTCTTAATGCATGTCGATTCGAGTAATTAATTATTATGCCTGACACACGTGAAATAAGTGTTTGACGTCGGTATAAAATTCATCTAAATCACTCACGATTGATTTCTACGAGTCACGCATTACCAATGATACTACGTCATTTTAGATTTACCACTCTCGGTGTATATCGAAATTAAATGTTTACTCGATTATTAACCGTACGCCACTTTTCCTTCGTATTTATCTATCGTTAAATCACTTCGAATATCCATCTATTATCCGCGATGAAATCTTCGTAATTAGGCATAGTTAGATAGCTGCTTTTTTCCCTTTTTTTTCCTTTCTCACAAACCTATTTTTCCTCTTCCTCTTCGTCCTTTCGTTTGTTTCCTTTTTTTCCTTTCGCTTGTTTTTCAACGAATCGACAATCCTCTCGTAATCTCCTCTCCTCTCGCTTTAATCGTTCACACGCGCGTAAGTAACGTTGTTCGCGCGATTTATCGTGGGGAATCGCGAGTAACGCGGACTACTAGATCGTGGAAAATCGACGGAAAAGATTCTTCGTACCATCGTCGATCCACGTTTCGTTCGTACGAGGTTTGATCAAAGAGAGGTATCCCCGGTAATTGGACGTTAACGAATAAAGATAATACGTGTAATAATATATACGATACGCGCGCGGTTAATTTTTAATTAAAACCAGCCTTTGCATCTCGTTAATATATATATATATATCGTTTTGCATCGTTCGTATTCCACGTGACTTGTATCGTCTTATATCGTACACGCTCTATTAATTCTTAAAGGACGGTAAGATAGTTTGTCTCGTATTACACGATTCGTAATGATATACCCACTTGTCCGATACGTGTTAAAAGCGGTAATTCATTTTCGCCGTGGTCTTTTTCTCTCGAAAATCTTCATCAAGCACGCCAACTTTCTCGTATATATATATATCTATAAAGAAAATACGGATAAATAGATCATCGTGCATTTACGCTGCCACTCGTGACAGGAATTATGAATAAATTTCGAAATAACCTGTTATTAACATCTATTAATCATCGGCTTCCGTGACGTTGACGTCGTTTCTACCAACATAATTGCACCACCGATGTATTTAACCGAAAGATAAAGATCGAGAGATATTACGTAACGCGCTTCGTTATTTCTTTATACACCGTTTCGATCCTCCCTCCTTTTACTTTTTACTTCGAGTCGAAAACGTCGAAACGCTTTCGGAAATTCTTTTCGAAACAATCGATCGCGAGTACTTTACACAACGCTACACCGATACGTATTCATACACCTGTCGCTGTAAAACACGCGACGATTTATTCGCGAATGGAATAATATATATATACATTTAATGTGTTTCCGTAAATATAAATTATGATTACAACGCGATATCACGATGCGTGGTTCGTAGTATAAGTTGGGAATTGTCACACGCGTAAAGTTAGCGCGGTAAACTGCGAATAACAAGGGAACTAACCTACCTGGGATAACGGTAAGTCCCGGATCGGAGCTGCGTACACGTTCGCGAGACGAAAACGACTGTATCTAATATCCAATACGATTCGTCCGTTCGACCGACGAAATGATAATATTTTCGAATTTGATAATAATTGCGTGTATAACCGTTTCGAAGAATTTTAGGTAAATAGTTATTTACCTCGTACGATACGTCCGCTCTCTCGTCCCTGTGTGTATTTATTATTGTGTATATTTATAGTCGGGAACGTTGACGTATTACATACGGCCATTAATGGTGAAAATGTCACAAAGAGATTTATCGAACGTTATTTACCATTATTGTTGGATATAGTTGTCGCGGTGGACGGATAGCGTCGATGGTATCGCGAGGAAAAACTCGTGGCTCCATCACTCATTTCGCGCTATGCGTCATACGTGTTACAAAATCCTTCGTAAACATTTATCCTCGTAGCGCGATGGTTTTTCCGATTGGACGTTTCATCGGTTTTCATCGATTAGAAATAAAGAGGAAAGGAAGGAAGGAAGGAAGGAAGGAAGAAAGGAGCGTCGAGAAAGCAAGCATTTGATGATCGAGAGGAAGAAGGAGATGGAAAAAAGGAGAAAGAGAGCGGTGATTGAGAAGAATTAAGAAGGAAGGGGAAAGGGTGAAGGAAGAATGAGGAGGAGGAAAGGCGGTGGAAAAAGTGGCGGACGGAAGCAGAGGTTCGGCGATAAATTAATGGTCGGTCGTCATTGCGCTCGTACACGTTGTACAGGCATGCGGACACATCGTAACGCATCATTTGTCTTCTCATTATAAATGTGAGCCACCGCTCTACCGCACCGGTGACAGTCGGCCGAAATAAATTGCCACGCGTTACGTTTGTACTTTCGTTTTATATTTAAAACGACTACACCGGGGAAGGCTCGTGCGGTCCCACCGCCTCCAGACAAATTGCCCATTTGCATAATGCCGTTATTTATTAATGATCGCGATACAGGTACTTCCGATGCTACATAAATACCCACCTGCGGCGTCGGCCAATCGACACAACCTTCTAATTCGACGTCCGTTCGCCGTTCCCCGCTCGACAAATTTATATTACCGATTCGTTCCTCCTATTATTTCCACCTTTGAAATCCTCCTCTTTCTTTCCAATTTACGATTCCTTCCTCGGTTTCGCTCTACCACCGATTAATAAACAACAATATTCGCGAGGATGAGAAGAAGATTCCAAGTATACACTTTGTACCACGACGCGTAATCGAAAGAAGCAAAGTTTTGCTTGCCAATAGAACGCAACGATTTCGTCGCACGATTAACTACGTATGCACAATAATTTGCAAGTCATTTATAACGCCTCGAGCTATTTTCTACATAAAACGGATCGATTAATGGAATAACATCGAACAAATATTTCGGAAAATAACTCCGTCGTTGATATGTTCGAGTGAAAAAAAAAAAAATAAAAAGAAGAAGAAGAAAAAAAATTATCAGATATCGCGATAACACTTTTCATACGACACCTCGTGTTTTGAAATTCTATGGAAAGAGAAAAACGTGAGACGTAACGTAACGTAAGTTTTTTTTCTTTTACAAAAGCCACGAATTTTTCTTCGTTCCTCATCGAGACGAGGATTTATGTCGACGAGTTTTACGTACAACGGGTTTTCGTACGAATATCGTAGCCTGTGTCAGCTTCCTGGTTACGCGAATTTTATATATATATATATATATCGATAACAGAACGAGCATTTATCTGGACACGTGGAAAAAGAAGATCGAAGGCATAAACGCGAAAAACCTGTTCATAAATGTAACGCATCGCGTGTCGTTTGATCGGGAAGAGATCGGGCATCGCGTTGGCGATCGTTGGATCGGGCAAGAAATATGAAATGGAACGAGTATTTATTGCGACGCGCAAAGAGAGGAAAAGAAAGAGAGAGAGCGTTGCAAAAAAGGTGCACGGGACGCGATGGTTGATATAATGGGTAAACGAAAGGAGAATGGCGAAAAGGAAAAGGCGAAATGTAAAATATCGAGGAAAGATAGAGGGAGCGGGAGTGGAGTGTACGTACGAGTGTCGGAGTTTGCGCGACTTGGTGGCGTAACCAAGATATACGACCGTTTTTCCCCAAAAAAGTGTTAAGGAATTATGCTTCGCGGAGTAAATGAGATGTGTCTGCGCCGGGACATAGATCACGGCCACGCTATCCGTTCTCACCACCGTGGAAATAAATACGATTTTCTCGGCGAAAGAGACTAGGTTTGGAAGGAGACGAAGAGGAAAAGGTGGTGGCAGTTAGAACGGAACAAGTGGATGGCGAGAAGCACGAGTCGGAAGGGGATAGGAAAATGGTCTCCTAGCGGGCCGCATCCCGCACCACATCTTTCTACCCGACACACGAGGGATCCAACGTAGCCATTTCTCTGCCCCGTTATACGCCTCCTATATACGTATCTACTACCCCCCAACACCTACCTACACCCGGCAAATAAATTGATCCATTACTCAACCGAGCAGTCATCTTCCTTCCTTTGCTTCTCTTCACCCGCTCCCTTCCTTTCCTCTCTCCGCCGTCGCCACCGCCGCCGCCACCGTCGTCGCCGCCACTACCGCCATCACACCCATCGCCGCCACCGCCACCGCCACCACCACCACCACCTTTTTCCTTCGCGCTTTTCCGGGAATGCTGCCAGAGATTCGGTAAAGCCCCTTTCACGCCCTGTTGCAGGGACGATGATACGCCGCGATTTACTCGCCCGAGTCCGTCTCTTCTCACCCACGGAAACCGGGAAATTGATGCCACTTCCAAAGGATTCACCGCCGTCTTATGCCAATTTATTCCGCCTTCGTATCATCTCGATTTCACCTATATTCGAATTAATCTTTCCTCCGAACGGAACCTGATTTCCGACCGTTGCTTCCTTTTTCTTAAAAGGGGAGAGGAACGTCGCAAATATCTCTCTCTCTCTTTCTTAAAATTGTAATCAGAAAAAGTTACATCATCTCTTTTGCTCTTGTAATATTATTCGTAACGACCGCGTCAAACGAGAGAGTGGCGATAATATTATCGGGAATAACGAGATCTCATATCGGTGTGGACGGGTAATGGGTACACGGCGAGACGAGAAAGTGGATGGATGGTAAACGCGATGGATTCGCGGAAAATGAATGTCGAATTTTGTTGATTCGAGTTACGAAGAGGGTAAGGACAGAGGGTATGGATCGGAACGAATATATACGTCGATGTCCTCGACCATCGGCCACGTTTCGTTATCTGGATTTAGTTTTCTGTTGCTCGCAATCAACATCCGGATCATGTTTTAACGACTATTTCGCGTGTGTAAATTGGTATAATTCAGTTTCGCTACATGATTTTCCTTGTGCTGAAATGACTTACCGCTTTCATTGTTACATACGTCCATCCGCGTTGGTTAATTAAACAAGAGATTAATTAACGCGCCTCGAATTTCCTGTTTTATACAATTGCTAATTTGTAAAATATCAAACCGCGACTCGTTATCTCGGTTCCACCACAGAGATGCTTTCAAGCTTCGTTGCTCGAAATAAAGTATCAAACTTTTTAACTCCGGGGTATCATACCTGATACCTTTTAAATATACTTCGCCGTTTACCGATGATTTACGGATTCTCGTATATTTTAATCTTAATTATCGTTTCGCACAATTTGAACACATTGAGCGTAATTCTCTCGATATTTCTTATTCCTCGTGTTCGCGAAAAAAGGGAGAGAAAAAAACAAGCATAAACATCTACGCGTCGATTTACATATTTAAACGTCGAATAAATTTAAATAATCGGCCTCTTTGGAAAACCAATTATCGATATTTTTTTTTTATTTTTTTTTATTTTTATTTTTCGCGTTAATATTACGATCTCACGTTATTTATTGTATACGTATATATATACGTATATATCTACGGATTGGAATAATTTAACAGGGAATAGAAAGCAAATGGATGGAATAATAATTTTTTCCTCGATTCGTGTGTAAAATTATTATCTTTTTTTCTCCTCTCTCTCTTTCCCTCTCTCCCTCTTTCTCTATTCTTTTTTATCGACCACTATCGAACGATTAAACCTGTAGTTGTTTGCATATCCGGTTTATGTTTCAATCTGGTTCCATCAATATGAATAAACACCGGCATGTGAGGTAGCTCGGCGCTGCATTAATATGTATTGGCAATAAATCGATATCGATAATTAAAATCTGTGCCTGCCATAAGGCCTTTGGACGTGAGCGCGTTTATATAAAAGTTCAATTTGTTATATGTAACTGTGCGAGATGACTATAAATATTGCGTTACCCTTTTTAACCGGGGCTCGTAAATCCCCGTGATTTATATCCCGACTGTCTGTAAGCGTGTGAAGGGGTCGAGGTTTTACGTATCGTTGCACGCGTCCCACGATTTTCATATTTCTTCCCGCTAGAGACAAAAGCCAGTTTCGTTTTCCGTTTAATTTACGCGATCGATGATAACGCGAACGTCAACGTGCATTTACCACCGCGATAAATACCGCGAGAAACGCGATCATCACCGTCCAATTAATTCCCTCCTCCTCCTATACGCGCCTCCTGTATACGTACGTGTATAATTCCAAGATCGAAAATGGATTCGCGCCGGCCGAGTTTAAATCGTCGATTTGTCACGATATGCGAATCGAAACTTTTCAATTTCCCCCTCCCCCCTCTCTCTCATACGTACGTATATATATATATCGGATAATTAAGGCGGCGCAGGTAAAGCAGGAGCAGGAGAATCGTCGGCGGAATGAATATTTCGCAGGACGTCGCGGGTGGATATGGTTGGATATTGGGTGGGGCACGAGGCGAAAAAATATTTTCGCAGGCAGATGCGTTGTAACGGGGCCAACGAGTTTGAACATCAGTCACGAAAAAGAGAGATTAAAAAAAAGAGGTAGGAGAGAAGGCGAAAAAAGTCCGGGAGATGGGTTGTCCGAATGAGTGGGTTGAGCGAGTGAATGACAGATAGACAGCAACCAGACAGGAGACTGACAGTACGGCGGCGGGCTGACAGCTTGCCACTCTGCCGGCCGTTCGCAACATCCAGTATTACCGACTACCGTACGTGTTGATCCTTGTCCCATTCATCGACAAAAAGCGAACCAACCCCCGATTTCGTTCCATCTCCCTCTCCCTCTCCCTTTCTCTCTCTCTCTCTCCACTCCCAGGATCGATGATCATTTTTCAGGGAACAACCGTCACCACCGGCTCGCTCCGGTTTTATATATTAATAATATCTACCGCTCTCCGACCATCTCTCTCTTTCTCTCCCTTCGTCCATCCCATTTTCCAATTCGTTTCCATTCTATTTTCACGTGTTCGTTATTTACGAGTATTCCTTTGTTTCCGTCAACGAGGATACGATCGAAGCAAAGTGGTTTCGTTTCGTTTCCTTCGGATTGAATCGAAACGAAAGAAAGGAAATATACGCGGGAGACAAAAGTCGGTATTAAAAGATATTAATCTGGATCCTCGAGCTCGCATAAAATGAATTACCGGATTCGTTAGGGAGGCGTTATCGTTATTCGGAATAGGAGCGGCAGTTCCAGGAAAGTACGAATTACTGTCAAAAGTAAACCAAAGTAGGGTATACTTATGACTACAAATTAAGTATAATTCCGACGGTCGTAATAACGTAACAACGGGCCGCTATACATAATTATTCGGCGTAATCGGCAACAGCCTGGAGCGGTGTACTTTAACTACCTTTTAAAATTGCGCTTAAATTACAGTCATACGATATTTGAGGAATATCATTCACGTGCACGGCGCTAAATATATTTTCACGTACGAGAAGGTGTTTGAGATATCGTTGAAAACACCACGTGTGCGCGTTGCGTTCGAAATAAATTAAATAAATCGCTGTAAAAAAATTCGCTGTATTTTCATCGTATGTTCGCTCCGTATTTACACCCATTCACGTCCTTATCCTTAGATAATCCATCTATTTATCTTCTTTTTAACCAAACTGTACGAATAAATAAATCTTTCCGAGATAGATATCTACCGTCGAGAGGAAGAGAGAGAGAGAGAGAGAGAAGAATCGAGCGAAGAAAGAAAAAGGAGGAAAAAGTTGTTGGACGAATTCACGACGGAAGTTCTCGCGATGATGCGAGCGAGAATAATTAATCAACGTTCGCTAGAAACTCGTATAATTATGTTGGGGGCAAAACGTCGCACCGATTTAATCGGTTACTCGCGATCACGCTTGTTAGAGTTACGAGGAAACGGAAGTACAAAAAACTCGCAAATTATGGAGATAAACATGCAGCCCGTACGAAAAAGATCGTTATCTTCTTTTCCACTCGCGTCTTGGTTTTCGTTAAAAGTTGATTTATACTTTCTTTCGAATATGAGATGCGAGATTACCATTAGATATCGTAATTATTGCTGAATTATTTTCCGCTTTACGTATCAATTATAATAATACGATATTTATTCTTTCGATTAAATATTTACGCGAATTTGAAATTTAACGCGCTCGTTAAAAAATAGAAAAAAAAAAGAATAATAATAATAATAACAACAACGTTTGTTTAACGTTAATTAATTAAGAGAAAGAAAAAAAAAAAAAAAGAAACGTTTAATTTTCGAGGTCACGCGAGTTTCGTTACGGCTACAAATCATTCGTTGTTCGTTATTCGTTATATTATTGCTCTACGTTTTAACGAACGCGCGATCGCGTAATATGTTCCCCGAAATATTCTCCTTTTCTCCTTTCTTTCGTTCCCATTTTCTCTCCAAGTTGGATTTAAAAAATTTAAAACGCACGAACGATACGACGGAGCGGAGAGGAAGAAGATTTTCGCGAGACTTATTACTTCGCGCAAACTGAACGGCGATGACGTTATAATTGGAATGGAAAGAAAGAAGCGGATCGACGACGACGACGGCGACGACGACGAGTCGAAGCGGAGTCGAAAAGCGGAGGAAACGAGAATGGAAAGGAAACGGGAAAATAAACGCAGGAGCTTAGAAGAGGAGGAGAAGGAGGAGGCGGCGAAGGAGAGGCGAAGCGGGCGCCGCGCGTCTCCCCCTTTTCCTCGCCGTGGCGTGCACACGTCTCTTCTCTTCTCTTCTCTTCTCTCCTCTGCTCGCTAGGCAGGTGAGCAGCTCTCCGTGTTCGTGGTGCGGGTTACCATTATGTCTACAACCTTGAATTAAAATGCCGTATAATGACACAGCTAGGCAGCCTGTATAATTTATGTCCATAAAAATAAAATCATAATTACAGAGGCGCGGACTGCGAAAAGACGGTAATAATATGGCTGGCCGGTGTGCTCGTTGCGTGCTCAGCGCGTGTATATCGCGTTCGTTCGTGGTTGATGCTTCTCGCTCTCGTTATTGTTACCGTTCCCGTTATTCCGCTCCATGTCGCATACCGGCAATGCGTTTTCGCGTTGCGTTACATACAGATGCGATAACAGAATCGATCGGGGAAAAAATGGGATGGATGGGTCGTTACGCGTGTCGCGATATCTGCGAACTCGTGAGAAAGATAAGAAAGAAAAGGGGGGAAAAAACGGGCAAGAGGGGAGGGGGATAAGAAGAAGAGAAAGATGGACTGGACAAAGATGTTGAATACACACACACACATATATCGACGACTGGAGGAGAGGAAAATTAATAAACGCGGGGGAAAAATTAATGGCGGCGAAAACTCCGGTTCGACGACATTAATCTTACGTGGCAAAGTGGGAAGGACGGTTGGGCTTTTCCAACGACGCGGCCAGAAAGAAATCGTTTCAGCTCCGTTTCTCACCGTCCGTTCGTAGCGCGAATCGTCATGAGACTCTGAAACGCGAACGGAAAGGCGATGCGAGATCGCGTTGATGAATGCCCCCATTACACGAACACCGCTAGTTACTCCTCGGAGATAAACCGCCTTCATTACTCACTTTCTGGCGTGACCTTATTCCCCCCTACGGCCTCGCGCGCACTCTCTCTCTCTCTCTCTCTCTCCCTTCCCTTCCCTTCTCTCCCCTCCCTCCCTCCCTCCCTCCCCTCTACTCACCTCTTCGCCTTCTTTCCAACCTAGCTCTCCATCCTTCCCTCTCTTGCGGCTATTAAGTTAACGCGAATTAATAACACAGGCTTTTTCTAGTCAACAGCCGCTTTCTTGCACCGATATACAGGTATTTTAGCGGATAATAAATTTTCACCTCGGAGAATATATATAATCCCCGCGATGCGAAAGCGCACGCATCAAGGGGTGGCACACTACTCTTAACAGATTGGATCGTTTGTCTTCGGAGCCGAACAACTGCGTTACGTTAGATACGTATATTAATGCGACGATGCAATTATCAGTGGTAGGTAGACACGACCTACTTTGTTTTTTAGCTTCGTTACACGGCTACGCGATCATTTTTCACTTCTGATTTACGGCTTGATTATCGAGAAACGGAAAGTTTATCGGTATTCGTTAACGAGAGAGGTAAGCGCACGCCGATAAATTTCCAAACGATCGCCGAACAGCAACCGCGCGACTTTCTTGCAGGATCGAAACTACCGCCGAGTATTCTATCCTAAATTCTGTTCTTCTGTCGTGTGACTAAATCTTTTTCTTTTTGAAAACGCACGAGCGAATTCTTCTCGCCATAACAGTGGTAATAATAACAACGTGCTCTTTTCTCTTCACGACCGATCGTCTTACGAACGAAATTGTACCAAGTTTACGAAATTTATTCGTTTCGTTCGCATTCTAAATTCCCGCGCATTTGTCAATAACGTTCAAATAAATATCGGGCAATTACGCTTAATGGGTCACGATACGAGTTTAATGAAACCAGTACACGCTTAATTGGATATTAAATTAACGACCACGACGTGTGAATCAAACAAAACACTGTAAATCCGGTTAAGAGAGAAATGATAATTTATGTTTCGCTAGACGGTAGTGTATTTTGCGATAAATTAATATATATATATATATATGTATTTTTTTTTAATACCTCATCAATGCGTGCACTTTGAGATAATTCAAAGTATAATTCAACGCGTAGATGTATTTACGGCGAACTTTTTCTTTTCGCGTTCGAAAAAGAAAGAAGACAGGAAGGGAAGAAATTGGAATTTATCGATACATCTCGTATAAACAAGAGTACCGATATAATTATACGATATAATTACAAGGTTCGCGAAGAAAAATTGTATCCATTTCTTCTCATCGTTTTATTTTAGATCGATACGTATTAATTACATCGTTTAGCATTTAACGTTTTCGATAGCTGTTCGCAAAGATCGTTTGCGCCTTTTCCCTTATGAATATTTATTTCCATGAATTTTCATAATTATCGTTGGCGATAATTTAATAACAACGGCCAATTAATTACGATCAGGCCGCAGCAATATAATCGGATAGAACGGCGATCAAGATCTATCCACGAGGCATAAAATATATATATATATATATTTTGGAGAAACCGATGAAAACCTTGCTTAATATCCTTGTCCCGTTACGAAGAGAAAGGGAGAGATTTGGACCGCGTTCGTCGAATCGCGATAACGAAGATAAAATCGCGGGTAACGCGCGTGCGCGTCGCGTCTACGGAATATGCAAGAATATTTAACGCGGGGTAGGGTAGGGAATGGGATGCCCGCAGAAAGAATATTTAACACGGTGCGGCGTGGCGCGACGTCGCGCATACCCGTCCATCTTCATACGTCGTAGGTTACACGGTTACATTAGTAGGAATGTCACGATAACGAACGCCGGTACACCGTCAGCGGAGACGTCTTCCTGTTTCTGGGGGAGTGGAGCGGCGCGGCGCTGCGTGGCGCGAATCCTCGAGGCATGTCGGCCTCCTTTCGCCCTACGCCACTGCCTATATCCGATATTCCAGCCACGACCGCGAAAAACAAAACACACAGGGGAATACGTTTCCCGCATATGCGTCTCGCGTGTACTCGCTGGATTCATTTTGGCCGGGACATTCCGCTGTCACCGCGGCGTTATCGAGCATCGGCGAGCGGTGAAACGTTTCGCCCGAGCGCCGATAAATCCGCAATTTACAGGAAATGCGAGCGACCCGCACCTATCGACCTTTTACTTTTTTTCCTTCTTCTCTCCTTTCGTCCAATAATCGAACCATTACTCTCTATCCTCGAACCTTTTCGACCAAACGCTTTCGTTCTCGATCAACTTCCGATCGACGTACATATCCACCTTTCCCGACGTGGCTCTCGTCTAAAATATATAAAAAATATTTCAATACAACGGGCATGCAGCAATCGAGGAGAAAAGACGGTAACGAAATATACGCGAGTTCGACGCCAATGCGAATGGCGGAGAGAGAGAGAGAGAGAGCGAGCGAGGACGGGAGTAGTCGGTATTCGAAATGGAATAAACTAACCGTCGTTTTCCTGACGACAGGCGATACGTCACTGTGACCAATTCACAATAGAGCATTACACCCCGAGACCGGGACGACAATAGTTATCTCCGGGATGTACGAACGTGTAGGTGGTTATTATTCGCACGCGCACACGTGTCACCGGGGACGGCGACAAGTAGCGGCATTGGCGCTGCTTGAAACGCGAGTTTCGAGTAGCCGTTGCGGAAGCACCTCGACACACCAAGCTTCGCTCAATTACCGTCCCACTTAATGCACTCGCGCGGTGATTCACCGACCACCCTCGCCCCTCCTCGTCTTCCGCTCCGTACCTCGAAACCGTAATTTTTCATACTCCGCCTTCGCGCTTCTCTTTTACAATCCTTAACCAATTAAACCCGTTGCTAATTACCACGTCGCTCCGATTACTATCATCACCGATATAAAGCGATCCGATTCGATCCGACGAATTTTAACGTCTTTAATATCGTTCGCCCGTTCGCCGGCGAATCAACGAATTTCGGATAATTTCGGATAAACGGATTCTTCGCTTTTCACCCCGATTATTCGTTCGTTCGTCGATGTTTCCCGCCGTCGGTGATCCAATCAACATTTTTTCCAACAATTAGATCCTATCTCGCGATTTCGCCGAGTGCCTCGGCTCTAATTACATCGTGACTCGACTCGATGCTGTGAGATAATGCTGTGGATATTCAAAGTCTATTAACGATTTTTCTAAATTAACACGTCCAACACGCGTTATCTCGTAAAATAGAATCTTACCCGGGTAAGTTACCCGCCGCGACCAACTTATTTACAAATGACACGTTTTAATTTTAGTAATAGAGTGGTGTAGAGCGAAGTTATCTTATCGAGATTGAAAAAAGTTTTTCACGTTGCACGAGTATATATAAATTATAACCAGTTTAATTTCGATCGAAACGCATAAAGGAATCGCGTAATTTGCGTAAAAAAATTGTATAAATTTATCGAGTTCGCGAGTTTATACATAGTTATATATATATATATATACATGTCGGTAGCCGATTGTATGTAAAGAGGAGATAAATTAACGAAGGAAGAGAGAGAGAGAGAGAGAGGAAAGATGCACAAGTCGCATCAGGAAGGTCATAAAAGACTTATCGGCCGATCCGGAGTCGTAATCACTTTCCCGGTAGGGTTGAAAGTGCGCTGTAAAGTTTCGGGGTGGACGGGAAAGTAAATCAAACTAGAATTACCGGCTGCTTAGCATAGTACGGACCCGAGTCTCGTACGGACAAGATGGTAGGGGAGAGGGAGTAGAGCCGACGACGACCGTGGAAGGCAACCAGAAATAATATCGCCATGAATACAAGAGTGAGCGCCATTACACGTAATTGTGATCTATAGGTGTCATATATTACGGCGTCGACGACGTATAAAGGGCGTTCAGGCTTGCACGCGTAAATCCTCGTCGTCCTCTCCCTACCGTCATTTTCCCCTTCGACTCGTACCCCTCGCGCAAAGCCCCTCTCCGTTCTAACCTTCTTCGCCCCACTCCCCGGAATTATCACCCACGCGTACGCGCCGTGTCGCTCCAACTTTTTACCATTTTCATTTTTCCACGTAGGAACGACGACGTCGAGACGACACGAGACGTTTCAACGACCGATATAAGCGATATTTTCCCCCTCCCTCTCCAACCTCGTTCGATATTCTCTCTTTCTCTTTCGTTCGGTACGGAGGGGAAAAAAAGGAAGGAAAAAAATCGATATCGACGCGGAACATAGGCGCAACGTGGCGCGGATAGGAAATGCATAAATCACGGGAATACAATACGCGCGAGAAATCAATCTTCTTTCACGGTTCATAGTTTCTCGTTGGCGTTCCGTGGCGCGAATGTTTTCACGGTTCGAAAGTGGCGCGCGCGCGAGAAGATCGATCGACGCTGGTCAGGCCGATCGGTCGATGGCTCTCCACCTCGTCGGCCCGGGACACCTCTCTTCTGTTCCCTTTCTTCTTCGCGTCGAGGCGAAAGCGATATTACATATCGCGGTGATGTATCGTCTCCCCAACGTTCGGGGTGCGTCACGGTACGTTACACCCGGACCGCTCGCCGCGAATAAAATCATTGTTGGTAAGTGATTAATGATCGCTTTGTAAGGGGCGAACCGAACGCGATTCCCCCGCTCTCGTCGATATCGCGAACTTGGCGACATTTTCGCACCGATTCCTCGCGATCGATTTGCACAACGTTCCGTCGGTAAAGCCGTTCCCAACTACCGATAATTCCTAATTTTTCTCTCCCTTTCCTCTTCCTTCCTTTTTCCGAATATATCGCACTTCTCTTTCGCGTCTCGCGATATACCATTCGTGACAACGCGTGACGCGAACATCGTTCGCGGGATTTCATAACAGTTGTCCGAACGTGTTTACGTTTCGATTTCGATTATCCCTCTTAAACTGTTAAACCGCTGTTACCGGGATCGATTTACAGAACGTACGACGATTCTATCAAGGGAAAGAAACGTTAACGATTGAATCGTAGAAGGTTCGCCTCGATCGTATCTCAGCAACAGCAACTTCAATCTACGCAATTTATCAACACGATACCGACTCACCCCGCGCTTCTTTCAGATTGATGTTACTATAACAACACGTCAGTTATTCATTGTGCGCCCGGCAGTGCATTAATCAAGCCCTCGCTCTGACATCAAATACAAATGATATTTTATAGCGTCATAAATCTTCGGTGGCTGTCACCGTTCGTGGGCGTTTGCTACGAACACGTCTCTTGGGACGTCCCCTACTCGCTCAATCTCTCTCCCTCCCTCCCTCCCTCTCTCTCTCTTTCTCTCTCTGACTCCTCCTTCTCCCCCCGTATCCTGCTTTGTCCTGTCGAGTCATAGTATGACTTCTCGCTTGTCGTGCCACTTCGATTTAGCCTAATCATTTCTCTTCCCAATTTCCTTCCACGCTATCGATTCGATGCCTTACTGCTCGTTTCATTATTCCAAAACCATTTGTCCTTTTCCGCTCTACGAGTACGCGAGTAGAGCGAGCGAGTAAATGCTCGTTTCGATCTTTTGTTCGACGATTTGTACTCCATTAACCGATAAACCGACAATTATCGATCCTTTTTGTCGATAAAGTAGTGAAAGTAGTTATAAAAAGGAATTATTCGCACGAAAGAATGGTATTGGCATTTTTTTTCTTCCTCGTTTTCGATCTTTCTCCACGGAGGAATCTTTTCGTAAATATACCTTCGTCGATAGATAGATAGATAGATAGACGCGTTAAACTCGAGAAAACGAATCACGCGCATTCGCGACGATCGTGAGTATTATTATTATTATTATTATTATTCGGGAAAGAGGCTCTTTTCTCCGCTCGTGTCGCCATCTCGTAGCGCGCTCGAGAAAGTTTCTACTTGCTACCTTGCTTTGGTCGGTAAACGAACACGCGAAAATCGAACAATTTTTGAAACGCGATGAATTAAATTATAAACGGCGAATAATATCTTGTTTTGACGATAGATGATAAGCTTGAATCGCAGTAGCGAGAACGAATCGGGAAAACAACGACCGACGCGCTCCTTGTACCGTCGCTGTCGTGATCATAGGATACGTCTCATAGGATAGCTTATAACGTGCGAACGTTAATTTCACGTTATACCGTGTAATCAACACTCGTACGCGAGTATCAATTGCGATTAATTACCGTGATAGCGTATCCAAGGCACGGAAACGCGTTACACTCGCACCTCGCAGGTGTTCCCACCGTACATTTGCTCCACGAGGTCTTCTGTTCGTGTTATTTCCCTCGGTCGAAATGATGGTAATTTTCGGAAAAAATTACGGTACCGCTAAAACGGCAAGCAACGATATAAGCTACGAGTTGGAAACGGTATATAAGCAAACAAGCGAACGTGCAATTGGACAAGCAGCTGGTTCGGACATCAAATGAAATAGCGGAAGCGAGGGAAGGAAGATCGTTGGCGATGCGCTCGTGGCCGAGGAACGGAGAGAGATAAGGTGCCTCGGGCCGTGTCTGTCATGTCAGCCGACGTAATAAGTTTGAAATCCGCATCAAGCGATTAATAATGCTCGAGCGATTCGCAAAAAGGTGGTGGTGGTGGTGGTGGTGGTGGTGATGGTGGTGGTGGCGATGGTGGCGGTAGTGATGGTAGTGGTGGTAGTGGTGGTGCATCGTCGGTAAGAGAGAAGTTGTTGAGCTAGCCTCGGGCTCCCGCGGTGGCGGCGGCCATGTTTGCTGTCAGTAACAACTCTCCTCCCGCATTACTCCCTCTTACTACCGCTCGTTTATACCATCTTTTGCAAATAATAATCGCACCCCGTTCTCTCTCTTTTCTCGCATCGTCGCGCGCTTCCTCGTCTATCGCCTATCCGCCTTCTCGATCGTTCCACCGATCCTTCGAAATTCATTTCGTCGCCATTTCCCAACCCATTTCGTTGCACGTGTGTGCGCGATACACGCGTACGATACCGAGCGTCATCAAACTGACGATAATAAGATTAGAAAGTAAAATGTTTTTCGTTACGTAACGCGTGGATAAAAGGTAATGCTTTTCGAGATACACGTATAATAACGACTGCGATCGGTGTACCGAAACGAGCATTACGTAATAAACTCGAAAGTGCCAATGATACACGGCTATAATTTATTACGAGTTGAAAGTAATAACGGCGCGAGTGTATTTCCTTCCAAGTAATTTTCAACTTTGTAATACACGTGTACCGTACACGCGCATACGTAATTACCACACGCACTATTGCGATTAAAAACAATATTCTATCGAAGATTTTTTCTTTTCTTTTTCTTGATATCGCGCGTTTAACGAATATATATGTGTATATCATTTCGCTCGAACAAAATTAATAAAACGGACAAAGATTTAAGATGGAGATTCTGGTGAAAATCTCCGAGATCTCTCGAGATTGAATCACGCGCGTATATAATTTTCAAGCGTGATCGTTGATCGTTTCGTTGATCGTTTATGAAGCGTAACCGTTGGAAACGCTAGGCTCGGCTCAATAGGAATAACCATTTGTTTTATCGAATAACACTGTCACAACGTTTCAACGAGTCCTAACGAAATATAAATCAAGTAAGTGACTTTAACGAACGAATGTACGAAAGCCGCGACCACGTGACTCCCATTCAAGTTAAACGTTTGCCGATAATGACGAAGATACGGTTAGAAGATTTATTAGTAGTCAGCCGTGTATACCGTGTTTACGTGTGTAGGAAGGAAACGAAAGCTCGTTAGTCAGGTTTGAGTTAGGTAGTCGATATGGATGTCAAGCGCGATTCGTTTCGTTGGCTAATTATAAAGGCCGAAGGCCTCGAGGCTCGAAGCGGCGTCGTTTCAACTTCCGAACCGGGCCGTAGACCTCCGCGCAGATTTTATAAATTATTCAGTTCGACCATGTCGGGATGACGGCACAATGTGGTGCAAAAAATTAAATTTGCCGGATAGTTGCTGTCGTTGGCCAACGTTATCGTTATTAATGTTTCGCATTAATTATCGACGAAAAAGATGGCGCTAAAGATCGGCAAAAAGATGTTTCGTTCGACCGGATAGAATGGATCGTGTAATCGGCCACGATCGATCTCTTTCGCCATTTTTTCGCCTCCTCCCCTCAACGGCTGCACTCTCTTTCCTTTTTAATATTCCTTCCAATTTTCTTTCCTTTCACTCGCACCGTCAAAAAAATCAATCATCCTTTCCTCGCTCTCTGCAATTCGAACAAAGTTACGCGGATCGATCTACGAATATACGTCGATACCTAATAAGTATCGACATACCGGTAGAGAGGCATGGGAACAAAAAAAAAAAAGAAGAAAAGAAGCATTTATAAATCGTTTGTACGATCGAACGATAATGGAGAGAAAAAAAAAAAAGATGGGGATCTCGATTCGATCGAGAGGGAAAAGTAATTTTCGAAATCTGTAATTAGAATAATAAAGGACTCGGTATGCAAATCAAGTCCGTCGTATAACAAATTTTCACGTGATAAAGTTTGCTGGCTGGGTTAGTAGGGCTCCGACTCACTCTCGGAATACTACGTATAGTGACAAGGTAGCAGATAGCTATCGTAATTTATACTCGACCCGCGTGTTCAGCATTTCCAATCTAAATGAATGAACAGCGATAGATAAGGAGGAGCTAATAAACGGTGCTACGTTAAATCTTTTCGGAACGTATTACACCTCGCGTACCAAATCGATATTCTAGTTTCGAGAGTACGTTGTCTCGTCCCGTTTCGTCACGTTTCACGCTTCTTCGTTACGAATTCGTGACAAAAGTCGAAAATGAAATTGAAATATTTCATTACGAATATTTGGACAGCACGTATTCGAATGAAAGATTGGCGCTCGATGGAGGATGAAATTAGAGAGGGAAATCGATCGATCGATAAACGAATGCGTGTACTAAGATAACAAACGATGAAATTGTTTATCGACGGTATTTGTCGAAAAATCGTTGGCCGTACGAGAGAATTGAATTAAATTTCAGCGCGAGCTGTCCAGAGATATTGTTTCGCCGATGACCGATGAACGAGATCTGAAAGGAAACTGGGAGTTGACACGCGAAATATAACCTGGTTATCGATAGTCGCTCCCGGGATTAGCAGGATTCCGAACGGGCATCTGAGTAGTATGGATGGTGACTAGGCCAGAGATAGCGATCGTAATTTATATCGAGGCAGCGTGTTCCACGTTTCCAATCGAAACGAACGAGGCGAACAGCCGGAGATAAGTTGGCGCTAATAAATGACGGAAACTGTCTCCTCGAGTACTTCCCCGTAAATATAAGTAAACAACTGGCTTCGGATTTATAAGTTGTAGCATTTCTTTTTTACCAACCAACGTCGCTACCGACAACATCGGCGACTAGTGTCGTTGCTCTTTCCTTTTCGTTTCGGAGATGCAACGTTTCATCACGCGCTATTTCATTTTACGCCATGTGTCGTTAAAGCAACCGCGTCGTAATAAGACCTAATATTTTACGACGTTCCTTTTTCTCTATCCCTCTCTATCTATCCATTCGATCGTTCCTACGCGAATAGGTGGCATAATTTATCGATATTTTCGATATATAACAGCGGTATATTTCATCAGGCGTACGCGATTAGTACGTATCGTTAGAATTTAGAACGGTAGAGACGGTGAACGGCGAGATGTACCTCGATTAACACATTGATGCGAGGACGTAACACGAGCGTGGAGTCGATTAACGAGCCGACGGCCCGGTGAAAACTTCATAAGCGTTGTTTCCTTTTCCTACGAACAGAATGGAATGAAGTACAGGCCTGTAATTTATCCGACATTATTGCGATCTGCCGGTCTCACAACTCGGCACACACTCGGTAAACATATGGTAATCAGCCGATTTGACTCATCAAGGCTCAGCTTTGTAAATGGCACGGATGTCCTCGGTAATTTATGCGATGCACAACCGTGTAAGTGCAACCGATGAACAAGCGAGCGCTCACCTCGATGCGCAATCGTTAAATTCAATGCAAACGCATTACGCTCGTAGTTGCAGAAATCGTCGAGAGGGGAAGAAAAAAACCAATCGGCTTGAGAGAGAGAGAGAGAGAGAGAGGATAAAAGCAAGAGCGGAAACAGCGAAACGATAAAACGCGACTTTCACGCGTTGAACGATCACCTTAGCCCGAGCGTGGAGAAGACTTGCGAGTAACGAAACGTTCGATACGATTTGATTGATTGCCAGTTATAAATATTCGCCGTTGCGTATCCGAGACTTTAAACGAAAAAAATATCTGCAGGCAGTGCGAATTTCACGAAACTTTCACCGATAAATTTTCTCCTTAACTTCGTACGATCAAAGCTAACGCTTTTTGAGACATCAAGAGTACTTCCAATCTATACATCTCCTTTTCTTTTAGTTTTTTCAACGATTTGCCAGAAAATATAATCGAAAGGAATTTACCGTTCATCAATATTTATCACTTTTATTATCAATTTTTCACTTTTCTAAAATTTAATCTTCGAATAAAATTTTATAATCACCATTTAAAATCTTTTACACGTTATCTCTCTCTCTCTCTCTCTCTCTCTCTCTCTCTCTCCCCCTTTTTTTCTTAAAATAAAATAAATAAATTAAAATAAAAATATATATATATATATATATATATATGTAGAATTCTTATTATTTACGCGTTTAATTTTAATGTTATAAAAATTACTCTATGAATTTCATAAAATGCAAAATTACGTTTTGTAAAATAGTCGATATAAATTTAAATTTTTTCCCACGATAATTGTTAATTTAAATAAACTTCGAACGATCTTTGTAGAATTTTAATATGAAAAATTTGAAATTTATTTTCGATATATTATAAAACTTTCTCTTGATGCTTAAATTTTGTAGAGTAAAATATTGTTAAGGAGAGCAAAAAAAAAAAGAGAGAGGGGGGAAAGAACAGATACGGTAAAAATTAGGAAATCAACGCCATCTCTCGCAAATGAAACTAATGTAAATGAGGAGAACGAATAGTAGAGGAAAGAATAGAATTGACCGTCAGCATCATCTCTCGACTAACAAACGCATCTTCTCAATCGGCAAGGTAAAGTAGAGCACTCGAGAGATGGCGCTAATCATGAATTCTTGAAATAATTATAAAATAAAAGTTTATTTCTAGTCCTTGTTTCACGTACGATAGTTTACGTACATATGATAATCATGAGAGAAATAAAATGCACATGATATCTTACGAAAAATTATATCGTGTATTCTGAACCATCGAAAAAATATTAGAAGAATATTTTTTGTGCCATCTAACGTGTTATAATTACGTACACGTTTCAGAAGTATAAAACTTATATCAATATAATAATCATCACGGAAAAATAGAGAATAGTGATATCTTACTAAATTTTATATCGTGCGTTCTAAAATACCAACTTCAAAAAAGATCACAGTATAATATTTTACGCCACCTAGGCGTACTATAATCCAAATATATACACACAAAATTATACGATTCAAAAAATAAAAAAAATTTAAAGTTTGTACTTCTTAAATTTAAGAAACGGGAATATTATTCATCTTTTTAATAAAATAAATCCAAATATAATCGTGTTCAATTAACTCATATTATTTCTTATAAAATATATTATTGAAATATAATTATCTATAGCAACGAGACGATAATCGAATAATAATAATTATTTCCCAATAGGTTTTATTGTTTGCTGCGAATTGAAGAACTACGACATTCCATCTTTTTTGCGTAAAAATTTATTTATCTTTGAATAAATTCTTTTTTAATGTATCTTTACTAAACGATTAAACTTTTGATAACCAAAAAAAAAAAAAAGAAAGAAAATAAATAAAATTTTCATATAACACAATATTTTGTCTATTACCTACAATATGTTATTTTATTCATTTAATTAATTTTCTCGATTTTACATGCACGTGATTCTAAATACACTTTATTAATCAATACGATTCAAATTTTTCGTTTTTGTAAAAGATTTTGAACAAACCTAAATACAACATTAAAATATTTTAATCAAACAATATTCTATTTATTCAACAAAAGCTCATTTTATATTTATATATATATAAGATTTATATAAAAATAATTTATTTATAAAAAATTTTTCATAACCTTATTCATTATATACATATTATAATCGTCAACAATTTTCAAGAATATAATATGAAGCACAAATAATCATTAAAGTTTAAGGTTATATTTCATTTTTATATTGTAGATTTTTCTTTGTTTATTCTATTGTATAATCTATATAATCTATTACTTTATTTGTTTTGTTCGTTTTTACATTTATTCATTATTAATCGATATATAGTTATAATCAGTATTAAATTTTTTTCATATATTGCAATTTTATGAACTTTAGTTAATTGTTATGTTAAACTACTTTTTTACACGTATCTTTTTTGAATCAGTTAACATTTGTTAAGTTTTTTTTTTATAGTTTAATTTTCTTAGATTTTTATAATCTTTAGGTTAAATTTTTCTTTTATATTTTCAATTTTCTAAAATTATATTAGTTTATAATAGTTTTATATTATATTTTCTTTTTATCTTTTTGCATTTATTTATTTAGAATTATTAGAATATTAAATTTTTCTTTATGTTTTAACTTATATTATATTAATTTATATTATATTATATTAATTATAACTTTATTTTATATTTTTATATTTTTATATTAATTATAACTTTTATATATGTTATAAAATTTGTTAAATTTGCTTCATTGTTATTAAATTATTTTTTTATACACATTTTGTCTCATTCAATTAACATTTAACATTAAGTTTTTTTTTATAGTTTAATTTTTTTATATTTCTTTAACTTTTAGATTAAATTGTTCTCTCATGCTTTTAATGTTCTAAAAATTTCTTTTAGTTTTTAGTATTTTTATGTTATATTTCCTTCTTATATTTTTATAATTATTTATTTATATTTATTAAAGTATTAAATTCCTTCTACATATGTTGTATCTTTAATAAATTTAGTTAATTGTTACTTACATATATTAAATTACTTTTTTACATATGTCTGATTTGTTAAACTTTTTTTTTATATATTAGCATATTAAATTTCTCTTTTATATTTTAATTTTTTTAGATTTCTTCTTTTAACTTTGAAATTAAATTTTTTTCTTATATTTTAATTATAAAAAATATATAATAGTTGATTTTTTTGTTAGTTAGTTAGTTAATTATTAGTTAATTAAATATTAGTTGACATTTTCTTATTATGTTTTCATATTTATTTTTATTTATATTTCATGTTCATGTTCATATATTATAATATAAATTCTTCTTTTGTAAAGCTTCTTAAATTTATTGAATTAAATGATAATTTAATCTGTGAATTATATTATATAATTTTGTGTCTTTCTTCAGTTAATATTATTAATTTATGAAGTTTTTTGTTTTATTTATTTTTTTTTTTAGATTTCTTTAACTTTTAGGTTAAAATTTTCTTCTATGCTTTTAATTTTCTAAAAATTTTTTTAGAAATAGATAATTGGTAATATTTTTATATTATATCTCCTTTTTTATGTCTTTATATTTATTCATTATTTATATATTAAAATATTTACATATTATAGAATATATATTACAAAGTTTTCTCTCACATGTTCTAGTTTTCACATTTAAAAGTTAAATGTTAAATTATTATATATATTTTTTTCAGTTCAATTAAGATTTATGTTAAAATTATAATATTTAATTAAGATTTTTTATATATATTTTTATTAACATGTCCAATTAACATATGTATTAAAATTTCTTTTGCATGTCTTAAACTTTTTGAATACATTTTTAATTTATATGTTAAATTTATATATTATTATATATGTATTATTATTAGTATTATTATATAATATTTAATTATTATTAATATAATTTTTTCACATTATATTGTCAAATAGATTTGATGTTATGTTATGTGTTTTATTTTGTTATATTTTTGCTTTTTTTTTTTGATTCACTTAATATTTATATTAAATTTCTTTTACTTGTTGGAAATTTTTTTGTTTTATTTAATTTTTATTTATAAATTTTTAAATTGTTGTATAATTGATATTTATTCAAATTTGATTGATCTTGTTAAACAAAATATTTTTCAGTTTATTTTGTTCCTCTTGCAAATCATGTTAAATTACTTTTTTATGCTTAAGATTTATTCAGATTTAATTAATCATTATAATTAATCAATTTTCTATTAGTTTCCTCCAATTTTGTTGATTTTTATATTATTATTTCCTTGCTCTTCAGATTTATTAAATTTATTTAATTTCAAAGTTAAATTTCACTCGATCAATACTAACTATACAACAATTTAAAAATTTGTAAATAAAAATTAAATAAAACAAAAAAATTTCCAACATGCAAAAAAATTTCGTTGTTTTGAATCTTATCAAATTTAATTACTTTTATATTAAGATTTTTTTTTATGCTTCAATTTTTGTAAATATATTTATATTTTTTTATTAAATTTTTCACTTATATTTTATTTTTATTTAGATTTAATTATCCTTCATATTAAATTTTTTCTTTATGTTATAATCTATCTTATACAGTTAATTATATTATTAAATTAAGTTTAATAATTTTATTAAATTTTATTTAAAATATTAATAATAATTATATTATATTTTTAATAGAATCTTTGCAGGATTTATATATAATTAATATTTATAATATGATTTTTTAATTTTTTATGAACAAATAAACAACATGCACCAATCAGAAGCAGCTAAATCGCAGTCATGAAGCGGATCAGTGCGCACCGCGGTGCGCATGGCGTCAGTTCACGGTTGAAAATCATGGGGAAAGGATGTATCGCCGGTTTGTGACGTGTGACTTGAAATACGCAATAAGTTATTCTTATTATATAAATTTATCAATTATTGTTAGTTTCGTTTATTTCATAATCCATTTAAAATAGTGATAACAAAATTAATTATTCTTTTGAGTGTCTTTATGCATTTTTCTTCACTTTTGCATTGTTCACTTGTTGCATTATTAATAGCTTCTTGTATCGAAATATTTCAAAAGCAGATATTCGAAATCGAATATAACTTTATTTTAATTTAATTTGAATTTTGTACATTTATTTAGTTTTACATTCTTGATATTTTTATCCATTTTTTTTGTTTAATTAAAAGTTTTAATCTTCTTCTGCGTGGATTTGATAATCATAATAGCTCTCGAAGGCGGGAAAATTTCCAATATGGATGCCATGTTCTTGATGACAGTAAATTTGATATTTCATACATATATATTTTTATTCTATTTTATTGCATTATTAGTGGCTTTTATTAAATAATTAATAATAAAATTTCGTTCCATTTAGAAAAAATTGAAAAAATTGAAAGTTTATGAGAAGTTTTGATTGTTTATTATTGGAAAACAAATTTTAAATTCTAGTAACGAACATTTTATTAGATTTTGAATATTTATAAATATTTTTTATAAATATTTCTTATTCATAACTCATTATTCTTAAAGAAGCAGTAAAAATGAATACTCGATAAGGAAAAAGAAATCAAAAAGATATTACTTCTAGTTCCTTTATTAATTTAATATTAATTTTAGAAAATATTTTTGACTGCGTGCAATGCGATTAATAGAGTCAGTGTTCGTCATAGTATTTTCAATATTTTTTATAAATACAATAGTTCTAATTAAATTGAATTATAGGAGTCAAATGCGAAAGTAGAATCAGTGCCGGTATAAGTTTATTGTGTTATTACGTGTTATTAGTTTTATATTTTTATTTGTTGAATTTTTTTTTATATTCGTTAAAAAATAGAGTCAGTGTCCAAAGAATAGTATCACTCATTACGGAAAGGTAAGAATCTTTTATTCTATTTAAATTTTAAAATTTTAAATTTTTATAAAGTTTTAACTTTTATCTTGTTAAAAATTAATTAGAATTTCAATATAATACATATTATTATATTAATAATTATTATATTATTACATTAATAATTATATATTTCGTTATTTCAATTTTATTTTGAAATAATTATAATATATTTTAAATTATATTATCTTTTTATTTTATTGTAGATTTCTACCAACTTTCACATCCTATCTGGTAGCCTTCTTCTCCTGGACTACAATAGGCGTTCGTCGCATCATTTGGTAAGTCACATGCATTTCAATTCTTTCAGTTACACAATTATTGTCGAAAAAAACAAAACACGGATGATTGATCGGATACGTAGAATTTTGCACGAGTAGGAATATTTTCAATTTTTTAATAAATAAACCTAAACAAATATTTTTAGATCTGTTCACTCAAAGCACATATTATTTTTAGATTTTTACTAGGCAATAAAAAAAAAACATTTAATTTCTATAGATTTTATAGATTTATATTTATTTTAGATTAATTATTAATAAAGATTCAAAATTATACATGAATTAAAATTTATGTAAATTAATATGATTTACATAATATGATTTCATTTTTAATAGACAGGTTAAAATTTTTAGATAGATATTTTTAAGAAAGTATGAAAATGGTAATAACAATAAAATTAATTATATTTTATTATTCTATATTCTATAAGAAAATAGTTTTCTATCTTCGGAGAATAACTCAAATATTCAGTAATTCTATGATATTTAATAATTTTTCTCATTTTTTTAAAACTTATCGGTAAAAAAACAATGTATTTCGTAAGTACGTACTACTTTGATTATAACTAGATGGCGCAAAGAATGCGTCGAGGTCGATAAAACATGCGATGTAAAATTCCGTAAGATGTCACGTCAATTTCATTCCTCTTATGTGGTTGTACTTAACGTAACGAATAGCGTGTTATTAATAAAAGAATTGTAATCTTTTATAATAATGAACAAAATGTTCACTTATTTGGATAAAGACAATTTCAAATTATATATTTTTCAAGTTTCATCAAGGCGAAGGATGTATGATATTTATTGTTTAATTATAATTTTTTGTAAGTACATATTCAAGCTACGAGCTTGTAACGAATAAATACCACGTTATTTTTATCCTATATTTTTTATAAGTTTTTCTCAATTGTGCTTTCGAATTATTAAAATTATTCGGTTACGTTATAACGAAATAAATTATTAAATATTAGTTTATATATAGTCACAAATATCTATCTTTTTTCGATTTTACGTTTATAGTTATGAATATTTACAATATATAAAAATTGAAAAAATTTAAAAGTTACGATAAAACCAGAAAAAAACGAAAAAATTGAGAAAATTCAACGAACGACGACCAATTGTTATTAATTGGGTGCTGAGGGATGAATTGGGCTTTCTCACGAATAAACAGACGAATGAACTGTTTCGTTCATTTCCTCGTTGATTTGTTTCATTTCGCTCGAGTAATTACTTCACACTACCGTGAATAAGAATAGAAATGTATTCGATAAGATCGAAGAATCGATATAGACCGATCTTTCCATTTTATGGATAATCTCTAAACTCACTCATTTGTTGTACGATGTAGGATTTTTTTTAAAGATGCATAGTGCTCGATGGATTACAATTACAAATGATTTAATTGCGTACATGTTAATGCTACGAATCACGCTTTCAACAATATTGCGAAAGAAAAGATCATTTCGCGATTGTAGAGTAACGATGAATTAGAAAATCAATTTGTAATAGATTTTTCCTAAACGAAACGCGATAAAGTTATTTCGCATAAATCCTTGTGAAAAAAAAATGTGATTTGAATTAAACCCAATAGGAAAGTAAGTCAAAAAATTACGAAAAACCAAGGCTTTATTCGTGACTTTGCGTCCATGTAGAAATATAATTTAGCTTATATTTTACATTATATCATAACATGTTTTTCCTACATCATAAATTGAATATTCGAACGCAATTTAGCTAAATAAAAATTATTAAATGAATATAGCACGATATTTTAAAACCGATGTAAAAATCGTTTGGAAAGAAATTAAGACGCGCGAAACATAAAATGTTCAATTTCAAAATAATAAAAGCAAAATATTTACGATATATTAATATTATCGATATTGGAACGGTATACAAAATATGCATGAGAAAATAAAAGTTTTTTCGCTCGATTTCCCATTATTACGCGAGAGAACTGGAAAGTCTGTCGAAAGCTGAAAGAATTTTTCCAACGTGTTACGCTTCGAGAAATCTTCGTTCGTCCTGTTATAAATCGTCGACAGTTGCCATAGTTGTATGTCATCTGCGTTTACTTCCCGTAATGTCTTACCGACACGTTCCGGTTATATTGGAAAATCAATCACGATCATAAACCCGGAAAATACATTTGACACGTTCATTTAAGCGTCGTCGTCGTGGCTGTGCTCGGCTCTACTCGGTATTCGTAAACATCTTCCGATCCACGAGTGAGAAATATTTTCAAATATCATATACCGCAAGCTGATTAGTTTCTCTATATCATTTATCTTACTAGTTTTTTATATTTTTATATTATTTTATATCTTTATTCACTTTAGTTCTCTGTATCTTTATAGATTTATAGATTTTTTATAGATTTTCGAAGAGTTGCAAACGATATTTTATACAACGTTTTAGTTCTACCACTTATTTCTATATACATATTTCGAATTTGATCTTGTAATTATCGATAAGTGAAAGACGCTTTATTATTATTAGTGAACAGATAAAATATTTTGTATAATTTAAAAATCACGTATATGTATATATCGCGAAGAGAAATAAAATAGATGCGCGCATAAAGTTGGAAAATTCCAATGCAACTTATTAAAAAAATTCGCGCATTTTCTCTCTCGCGATAGAGTTGAACCGCGTTAAACGCGTTGAACTTAAAAAGAACGAAAACGTATATCTACCATCTGCGCTGCTCTCAACATTTTCGGTTTATATAGCCTGACTTTGCTTCTATCTGTTGAGATTTCCTGGAGTACGTGACTAGCCCGTTAACAGCGTTTCTCGCGTGAAACGTATTTTCGGATACTCGCCTATCTTAAGATCATACGTGTATCTTGTTACGTATCTTGCATCGATTGACTAAACGTTGAGAAAAATTCGTTTCGAAATTCGATATCGAAAATCTCGATGAATTTCATTTCATACGATTCACCTTGACTTTCTTATCGAATTTGCACATATAAAAATTAATTATTTGTTATATCATAGAATAAATCAATAGAATAAATAGAATCGTCACCTCTTTATAGGAAAATCATTAGCCTAGTTGCACCGTAACAATACGTGTCAAAAAAATAAAAACATTCGTGACGATGCATTGTCCATCACGAAGTAATGGACCGTATAATAAATGCCTAATTGCATTAGCAATTTTGATAAATGATAAAGCTGTCGTTGAAATAAAAACGTTGCTGAAATGATAAAATTTTAAAATTAATATTCGCGGATAAAGTCAAGATTGTTAAGTTTTTTAATTTAAGCGACCAAGCGACGCAACACGATGCGACGAGGAGAGGAAAATCATTAATTCGAATCTAATGGCTTCTTTCTCCGAATAAAAAATTATTTCTTGTATCAAGTTTATACGATCAAGGATGTAACAAGCATGCACGATTTAATTACTACAGCTACATCAGAATCTACTTTGGGTTAAAATCAAAAGCTAGTTCGTAATTAATTCGAGCATCTTTGCGGTTGCGAGCACGCGAAATTGCGCGAGAATAGTTGGTAACATTCGCCAACTTCCGCGAATCTTGGGAAAATATTAGGATGCTATCTTTGTAATATTATTTATCTCAGTTCTCGTTTATCGTTTACGTTTATCTGCCATTACAAATCCATCATTTTGATTATTTGGGAATCGAGTAACAAGGGAAAGAAATTTATAAGTTTGATCCGTTAACGCGTAGCTATGAAACGTATCTATATGCATACTAATTATATAATACAAGCATACGCGAACGTGCGCAAATATTATTTCGCTTGGCAAAAATAAACAGCGAGCGTACACACTTTGCCAATATTCACGATTGGACAAACCTATTTAATCGATTCCTGTCAATTTCAATTATTTTTGTAGGAGTAAATACGATTCAACTACCGTTAATAAAAAATAAAACCAATAATTCGTTATACCTCGTAAATTCGCTAAATATTTATTAGGTTCTCGATATCGCTACAGCTTCCCGTTTCGCGTTTCAATCAAAAATTTATGAAATATCACGATCGTTTCGTCCATGTTTACGATAGATGCGCGAAACATTTTCCGCGTTATCTCCGTTTTAATCCGTTCGGATCACACATTCTTCTCGCCTTTTTCCCCGTTAACGATTAATATCCGTTCGATTCTTTTCCATCGTGGCCCCACGAAATCTGTAAAAATGTTACCTCGGTGTAACCACGCAACGCTTAATCCTCTGCGATACAACTTTCATATTCGTTCCACTCGTTTTTCGATTTTTCGTTTTTATCGTTCCGTGTCCTTGGCAACCGAGACAATTCCTAGCACTTTTTCATCTTTATTTTTCACGCCACAGTTTTGTTTCGAGACGTGTAACAAAATACCGTGACATCGTTGCGAAATAATCGTATCGCCATCCTCGTTCCTTTGTTTGAAATTGACCGCAAAATCCGAGAAGTCGTAAATTCGTTCAACGACAAAGCGAGATGACCGTTCTTACGATTTGCCGCTATCTTCTCTCGTTTCGTTTTCATTCGATTATTTCGGCCATTGAAGCCAACAATGGCAAGCGAAACGTAACGAGTTGTCCGACCGGTGGTGAGCGATAAGATATACTTCGGAATAATACTTTGTAATTCGAAAGTTAAATGATTGGAACGTCAAACGATACGATCGCTTGTTCTTCGTAATCGAAATGTATCTTCCTTTCGACAATTGGCCGAAAACGAATCGCCATATCAAAGAAATGTTTGTTTCTGGTAAATTTTCTAAAAAAAAAAAAAAATGACGCAATTTGCTAATTTCACGTTACATCGATAAAGAGTATTGTCTCGAAAAGAGATGCGACGCGCGAAATCGTAGAAAGAACGGTTCGAATTAATATCGGCGGTAAAAATTCTTCTTGCGTTGCTAACATTGCACGCAAATAAATTTAGAAAAATTACGGTATTTCGAATCGAGGTAACGATCCAAATTGAGTTTCGAATACTCGATCGGTTGAAATCTCGTTATCGCGATCACAAAATATGCATTTAAATTCTTCAACGATACGTTTACTTTTACGATCGTTCTCACGAACAAACGCGTATATCTCGATAGTACAGGGTGACGCGACAAAACGATAAATCGTTACGTCGCGTCGAAAATATTTTTTGAAACGTCGTTTTTACAAAATACTTTTCGATGGTTTTCGTATAATTTTAACGGACTTTTACCGATAAAACGAGAAAGAAAAGAGGAATGGAAGGTAATGGCTAAAACAAGAGACGGAAATTAGAGGGACGATAAATCGGTCCACGGAGACGACGGTGCCGAGCAAGCTTCCAAGGGAACTATTCCGATCTCGGTATAATTGAGCTATAACGGTTTCGTCCATTGTCTTTCGACGTGAATCGCGCACCTTGTGCGAAACTGCGAGAAAAAGTCAGCATCGGTTGATATATCAACATCGGTTTCAATGATAATTCCAATCTAAAAAATCAAAATAAACGATACTTCTTAGAAAAAGAAAGTTTAATTCTAATTTAGAAAATTAGCTATTAACGCTTTATATCGGATATCGAAAGAAAGTTGGAGAAATAATTCTGATCAAGTTGGTATCGAACGAATCATCCCCGATATCATACGAAAGAGCGTCGAATTAGATTTGAAAAAAGAAGCTTCGGAAAAGAAGATGAAAGTTTCCGTAAAATATCGGATGGTGGAATTTGGCGAATCGCGTTGAAACTTATATCGAAGTTGGATTAGTTCAGTGTGTGCGATTTAAGGAGGAAAACAACTCGGAACACCGCGTATCCGCGTACATATTTTTGAATAAAGCGCAAGCGAATGGAAATCGTTCGTTGCGATTTGAAAAAGATTGTGGAAAGATATTGGTCAAGATCGAAATAAATGGTTCTCCGCGATAGAAGACGGAAGAGAGACGTTAACGCGAGCTAGTAGTATCGGTCCGAAGTTTTATTCCGATGTTGGGCTCGCGTTCGATCGTGGAAGGACAAGAGGGGATGAAAGAGAGGTGGCGGGGGAATTCGAGACGTAGAACTGGTTCGGTTCGTCGATCGCCAAAAGAAGAAAAATATGCTTGCTGTTTTTTCGCCAGTTTGAACGTACGTGATAATTTCGAACGAAACGAAACGTTTCCCGTGTAATAATACAATCGTAATACGCGAGCATACAAATTTTATTCAATTTCATATTACGTAACAAGAGATAGAGTGTATTCTGCGATTTATAAATATCGCTTGCTTCGTAGTTCTTTCTTTTTTTCCTTCTTCTCGAAAGACTCGTCGTTACATGGAATATCTGGAATCGAATTGATACCTTTATGTATATCGAACAGGACTTGGACGGTGGGATATTTTATGAAACAGTTGAGTCGTAATGAAGGTGTTTACATGCAGACAAGAAGGCGTCTCGCCGAGCCGTAGGTAATTAGGACAGCCGCGTCTACCTACGCGATAGGCATTGCCAGAGGTAAATGTGGACGGGTGCGCTTTATTTCCGGAACTTCCACTCTTCTAATGTACTGGCGTAATTAGCGTTATCCGATCTGCGGACAAAGAAGAAGAGTTAGTCTCGTTTATAGAAAAAGTAGCCGAAACAAAGATAGGGACTCGAGGGACGACGAATTCGTTTTTTTCCAGCAATGAAATCTACATCTACATCTATATAATTTGCGAAAAAGTCGAGATGAATACGCATGGCGAAAATTTGCGAGCGTTCGTTTTTATCAGAGTAAAGATAAATATAAGGTGAAAGGTATCGACTACGAAAGGTTTCCGCGATTGGAAACTTTTCTCCGTGACATGAAATAGAGAACTGTTGGTTCGAAATCGTTTACTCGTTGATACGGAAAAGCTGGATAGGTATCTGGATAGGCAGCCAAGATATTTAAGGACCCGATTCCGAACTCTTGGTTCCGTTAGCTCGTTAAAGTCTCGCTTCTCCTCCTAGAGAAAAAGATTTCTTCCAAGTGGCCGACTATAAACGACCACCGACTTCAACGTCCAATTGTACGCGTTCCGATAACGCGCTTCGCGCCTCGCCAATCTCACCGAGACGACGACATAATTCACCATTCACCATCGTTCTTCGTTTCTAAGAAAATAATTCTATTTAGATTCCAATATTTCGAATCGTTTCGATTTTTTCTTCTTAAGTGAAAAATACCGATTGAGTTATCGAACTGAAAAATACTTTTGATACACGGAATTACCCAAGAAAATAATAATTTGATCGAGACGTTCGATCGTTAACGAGATATTGGAATAAAGTACTTCTTCTTGTCTTCGTAGTAATAAACTTTGCGTAAACTGTAAAGAATCTTAAAATATCGATGTTTCTTATTGATAAATATCTCGTACACTCGAAAGCTAAATTTATGTAACGTTATTACACTGGTGGGAATTGCAATATCGATAAAGTTTCGGAATTGTTTTTGGAAACGTGCCTCTGAAGGTAAAATGGTTCGAGATTGAAAATTGAAGCTTTTATTATATATATATATATATTTGTTACGACATTGGAGAAAACGGGACAGTTTTCTAAGCAACGTATATTCTCCGTTGTTATCCTTATTGCTGAAACGTCGAATAAGGGACAGCAGGTTGCAACCGAAGGTTATATTAAGTATATCGTGTACGGTTATCTTATCTCGAGCGAGAAACTTCGGAAACCGGGAATGCGGAAATGTATGTATATCATCCAAGGGAGTTTGCGTTAATATTTACCGTCACTCGATAAAATGATAAAATATCGTTTCCCTATTTCCGTTCCACGGATAAATCTGTTCGAGTGATATCGATCGCGTCAATTTTTTTTTTTCTCTTCTCTCGCGATAACACGTTCGATGATTCGAAGATGAAATTTCGCAGGGACGCGAGATTCGAGGACGAAGGTGAAACGAAAATTATCGGCGTGGTGGCGATTGTTCCGCTTTAAGTATCACCTCGCATTAGCGAGCGACGAGAAGGCGGACAATTTAAATTATAGGTATGCTCGACCGAGACTGCTCTCTCTTATCGCATTAACGCGAGAATACCGTAAAATGCACAAGGTAAAGTAGCACGCCAACCAACAACTTGCAACGTAACCGTGTTCATTACGAAGAAAGATCTCACCGAATTTCCCATTTACATTCCACCATCGTGTGCGACTCTTGGCACGGACGGTTATGCGCTCCTATTCACTCCTTCCTCCTGGATTAACTTATTTCCTCGTAATCGTGTATATCGTCCCTCGATAAAAATTCTTCCCGTCTATTTTGAACGAATAATTTAAGCCAACAATGCGCTTTTTCCTCTTTCGATATTTCATTTCTCGGAATAGAAATCCTCTGATCGAATATCGTACGACCTTAAAAATTATTACGCGTAATGTTTGCAAAAATTTTCCCCTAATTTTACCGTATTTTATCGTATCGTATCGTATCCGCAGCAATGAGCGCAAATCGTGCGCGGCTCCATTTCACGTTATTTTATACTTGGCCGCGCCAAATGTTGCATATAATCTCGTTAAATTTGATGCGAAAACGTTCGTTGTATACTTCATCGAACTGTTTTATTATTTAAATAACAAGCGTGAAACGAATACGATTTCTTTAAAAAAGAAAGTAAAATCGTTCGACTATCTATTTTAAGATAGAACAACTGTTACGTTCGTTTAAAAATATCAATGGTCGATGTAGCATCGTTTGGACGAACGTTTAATCGAAATATCGAAATACGACCTACATATACGATCCGATAATAAAAATAAAAATGCTTTCTAAAATTAATCCTTTCTAAAATTAATTGCTTTCTTCCCATTTTTCACTATTGATCTACACAGCGAGTACATATCGCCTATCTGTTGTACGTATCTTTTTCGCAAATACGATAATTAGGAAAAATTAATTTCTGGAAAATATAAATGTTTATATCGTAGTAAAAAATTTATTATCGTTGGTCGAGTAACTCGGGATTCGATCGATTCGTAATATCTTTTTTACGTTAAATTATATTTTAATATTGTTCCGGTGAGCTGGGATTTTTGACGGATTTTGTGCCACCGTATGATTTAAATAAATTAAAAAATTTCTTCGATAAATATTCATACGATTTATTTCAATTCATAATTATATAATAATACTCCATCAATTATTGATTGTTTTACCACAGATTCATCACATGAACCGTGCAAGTAATTTAGTATTCCGTATTCCGATTTGTCCATTTGACGATTAATAGCCTTGCTGTTAAAACAAATAATATTCGTAATGAAATATAAAATCGTCATGAATAAAACATCGTCTTTAAAAATATATTTATAATTATTAAAAAATTTATCTCGAATAACTTAGAATCTAGTAAACATTTTTATATACGTACAGGCCATTTAATTTTCGGATTGAATGGTCCCTGACCAGGAAACGTTGGAAACGGACGACGTCCTGGTTGTGGTATATTTGGTAATGGTACATATGCGAACGCTGCGCATATCGTGGCGAGTAGTGCGAAGATAAATATTACTACCTTCATCTCGTATTCTTTTTTTCCTGCTATTTAATTTAGAAACAATTGTTTCAACGATTAATCACTAGATGCGAACCATGCAATTCCTTCTTAAACATATTAATTATTATATTTAAATCGTAATTAAATTTTTCTTTTTTTTTTTTACATATCAACTATTCTTACGTTATACATATTATATTCGTTATATTCGTAACGCAAGTAAAAATAATAATCTTCTCTAGTAATTTTAAATTGTGCAAGTAATATTCTATTAAATATTTACTTATAATTATTATTCGATGGAAAATGAAATATTTTTGATACGAAGGAATAATTTAAAAAATTTTTTTATTACTTACGTTTTTTGCAACTGTCGAAGGTACAGATCTCGAGTGTGCAGATCTTTCGAGTGCGAATGAACGTTGTTGCATTTATATATATATCATCTCGATTGCGTAAGAATTCACACGAATGTGTATTTATTTGATCGTGTAAATATATATTCACGTTTGTTCTTCGTTACAAGGGGATTCCTACGCGTTTCTTTTTTATCGCGAATACTTGACGGAAAATCAATGACACACATGACCTCTTATCGTATTAACGACAAGTCGTATCGCGTATACTTTTTATTTACACATTTGGAAATCCCTCGGAACTCAATTTTCCTCGAGTCGTTATTTATCTCGCGATTCGTTACAAAATGGACAAAATGCGATGTATGCCATTTTCCTCGTATAAATCGTACATTTGTATCGAATCGGTGTATCGATAGTAATTAATTAATAAATTCGATAATTTTACATTCACATTTCCATGCTTTAGTATAAAATTATTCTCTCTCTTTCTTTTCTCTCGTTATTTTTCGATTATGATAATAATTCGCAATATCGTGAAATTAATGGAAAAAACTCGATTGCGATTTTAGAATGAGGAGAGTAAAAAGCTAAATTATTTCGTAGGATCTTTCTCTATCTTTCCGTTCAACGATTATTTATTATAATGCAGATACTTGAAACGCAGAATAATATATATCGCTGTTGAATATTTAAAAATGCAATTTTACGAGAAAGAAATTTGTCACGAATCGATTTCAAAATCGAAGGTTGGACGTAATTGGTGAAGAGAAAGCTAACCAATTTTACTCGATTCGCGTCGAAAGATAAAGAGTTTGTTACAAGTCAGAATTTTGGAAACAATATTCGGAAAATAAGAGAATTTCGGTAGAAATATGAAGGATTAAAACGGAATCGCGAGAGACTCGATGCACTTGAAACGAGGAGCAACGTTTCGAGTATCGTTATACCATTTTTGCTCCCTTGAGTTTTCAAGTTGCAATTAGAGACTGTAATAGCGAAGATTCAGGGATGCTAGCGAAAGACGAAAAGTAGGCTTATATCTATACTTTCGTCCAATTTTTTACGCTTCCCAGTTGTCTCTGCCATCGTTCGTATCTTATCCCTACGAAATCCCACTTTTCTACACCGCTTTTCGGTATATTTTTTTTTTTTTTTGATCCCTATTTCCTCTACTCATCGCCGTGCATATATTATTAAAATCGTGGAACAATTTTCATTAACGATACTTTGCAAATTATTCAATTTGAAATCAAATCGATGAAGAATGAAAAGATATTTATACGAAAGTTTTCAAAATTTTCCAAAATAATTTTTGTATATATAGAGAGAGAGAGAGGGAGAAAAGAAAAGATTAAAAAGGTTTTCGAAGCATATAGAGTAATAAAATTGTTACTCCCAGTGGAGAGAGAGGTTCACGCGCGCATCCGATCGATAACGATCAATCAAGGGAGACAAAAGAAACGTTTACTCGGCCTTTGCCACTCTCGACAATAAAGGACTGGCGGATAGATATGGGAGCAATATATTCATACACTCACAGGCATTATTTTCACACATGAAAGAAATAAGCGCCTGTAACGGATCACGAGTAAAGCTTGAAAACGTTATGAACGAAATTCTTTCAAGCTTTTGACAATCTCTTTTGTTTATCATTCGTTGAATGGCAGATAGAATAGATGGATTATACCATTTCCGGAAAATCCATATTCAACTACCTATATATATATATATATATATATATATATATAGTTATCTTCATTCAATTATAATCTGCGTAACTTTTTCTCTTTTTTAAAACTTATTCGTTGAATTTTCAGCACATAACGGCCATATATTCCATTAACGTCGATTCGATATTCTTACAAAAAAGTGGACACGCTTAAAATTTTACGCATAGCTGGAAAGTTCAAAAATGTTGGATCAAAGTTTAATTAATCGTCTTTTAATTAACTCGACGTATTTTTTTTACTTTAATCGATAAATCTTGAAAATTTTCGAGATTAATTATAAAAAGTGGAAAATCGGCTTTGCTTTCGGCCAAAAATAATCTCATAAATGATAATAATGATTTTCTTTCGCGATGACATTCCTAGGTACACCGTATGGTATAGTAGCACGTGCGAAACGATATTTCATCTCGCCTCGTTATTTCGTTTCTCCGTTTCGACCCAGTTTCCCCGTATAAATATGATCCCATCTATGATTACACCTTTTTGTAAAAAAAACATTCTCAATTTCGCGTTTCGAATGTTTTACATAATTTACGCGTAACAAGGAGTTATACCGAACGTTGTACCGATCGCGAACGCGTATGAAATGAAGCGATAAAAAGACTCGGCATTTATAAAAGTGTTTAACTCGGTCTTCTTTTCCTTTTGCCCGGTGAGGAGCAAACGCGTTGGAAAATATTTACGCGTGCAGCTGATCGCAAACAAACGGATAAAATAATACGCATGACATCTATCCGAGGAGGCCGCAAATGCGGCGCATGACTGCGTTTCGACGTTGCAGTTTTGTTTATTTCGTTTTGTTTGTCCGACAACACGGTACCTCCAATTTCCAGATCCAATATCATCGTTAATATTGATCTCGAACGCTCGACTAAAATGGTATCGCGATATCGAGCATCGTCGTTATAATTGTAACGTATAATACGCGAGATGACTGTCCGTTTATGTACTTGACACGTACAAATAGGCATTAATCTTTGTAGGTAAACCTATAAATGACGCATGCTGATCCCGCACGTAAAATTATCGTTATCCGTAAGAGTGCGCGAATGTACGCCAGAGATATACGCAAGATTATATCTTTTAACTGTTCAACGTGACGAGCTAAATTTGTACGCGTGTATCCATCTCGTACGCATATGAAACGATGTATTAATTTCAACGAACGTACAAATTTTTTTCTCGAATTGAAGAAAAATGATGGTTCGTATCATTTATATCGTGTATAAATCGATGGCCACGATGTTATCACGATTCATAATCGGGCCATTCGTTTCTTCCTATCCGGAATATCGAATCCGTGAAAAATAGTTGTCGGTGTACGGAAATAGGTGGAGTCGGTTAACAGGGATTCTAGTCGTCAACGATCTTGTAACTTTGCATGGACATGGGAAGCGGTAATCCAGATTTCGGAAACGCAACTCCACCACGCTATATACGCGATCCGACGGTTTAAGTTGAACCGGGCGACATAACGAGATTACCAAGGAACGCAAGGACTCGCTACTATTCCTCTTGCTCCTTCTTCGCATCATTGTCTTCGTCTACACCCTCCGCAATCTCGTACAAATCCGGCTTTGCGATACCATCCGATCACTATATACCTATTTCTTCCCCAAGTAGGGAAATCTATTTACGCACAAGCACACGATATTCGTCGTTTATCATCATCAATATTCGTTCTTTCTTTTCATCCTTCTAAATGAACAACACGCTGAACACGCGTCTGATAATACGTTAAGATCGTAAACGAGAATTTTGAGGAACGTTGCTTTCGATTTTTTATCGTAATTTAATCGTCCGTTTTAAAATTAACGCGTAAAATACGCCTAAACGCATTCGATTCTGAACGCAAAACGCTTACACGGTTTTCTTCTGTGTTGTTACACTATTCGATGACGATTCGAATCTTCTTGCCGCTTATAGAGGGCAAATATATAATCGAATCTTGCGAGGTTCCATCCTCCTAATTACGAGTCCCTTCATAGTCGAGTAACATTTCTAGTGGCAATTAGCCGTTGTTGACAAACGCAATTTGCAAGATGTAACTTTGTAGCCATACAGGTAGACAGAGTATGTCTCTCGTGTTGCGTTCCTAAATACATCGCCACCATATCTGTCGTTCCATCCTCGATAGAGGATGCTTTCCAAGTAACCAAGCGTCATGTCCCGTGCATCCTTGTTTACCAAGATGCATGCTCGTGTTCTTCCAAAGTGTTTTGCTTGTACACGATGGAAATCACATTATAAACCTCTGTTTAACTCCGTCGACATAAGCTTGATTATCTCTTACGACGAATATTTGCAAACGCGTACGTCGTATATACGCGATATACGTGATATCGAATACAAAGTTACGAAGTAATAAGTATAGTAGGAGGGGGGGAAAAAAAAAGGAATATTTACGAGAAAATTCGTGAAGAATTACAGCGGAGCAACGATGCGTTTTGGAGAAAAGGGAGGAAAGAAAATATGGATAGATCCGAAAAGATTTGCGGATACGAGATAAAAGCTGAAAGGCAATCGAAAGGTTTACGAGGGAATGCAAACTATTTTGGGGTCATAGTTGAATACGGTCGATCGACTCGAAAATCGACGAAAGGAAAAAGGGAAGGGAATTTTCACTCGCGCTCGAGAATTCAAGGACCAGAGTGATACTGGCAGGCGATAGCGATGCGGCAGAGGGTGCGCAACCCTTAAGAGGGGGGAGGAGAGGCGAATTCGCGTTAACGGCACAAAGAGGAAGAGGAAAAAGAAAACGAAAAAGGGAGGAGAAGGAAGAAGGGCCGAAGCGTGGTCGCAAAGCTTGGTGGAAGCCCGTACAATGGCCGTGTGTCTCGTGGCGCCTTCCAGTCTCTCGAACACGCCTTCCAATATACCATCCGCGATAACTTATTCTCTCTTATACACCCTTCCTCCATATGTCACGATTTTCTGTATAACTCATATACACCTCTCCACAGATTTTGCCACGTACGGAAGGGCGTGGAAACACACACTTACCCGTTGCTCTCTTTCCATTTCGACTCGTTCGTATCGTTCAAAATATTTCACCAATATTTTACACGTAACATAAACATTCGAGATTCGCCGTTATTTAACGCGAGTATTCGCGATCCCTCCCGTTTCACGTTTATCGCTCTATTCGATTCAACCAGATGATTAATATCCCTTAAAGGTCCATCGTAATAGAAGCAGCTTCGACCATCCCTAATCTTAGTCATTAAGTGTACTCTCCATTGATCGAATAATCGACGTTCCTTGTCAACCGGTGAATATTCCTCACATTGTTCCATCTATTTCGAGCACCCCCACGATAGATTTCGCTTATTAGACGAAGCATTTATCGTTCAATCAATCACGAGATATACGATATTCTATTTATCTTTTCGAATTTCTCCGTAACGTATATATTTATATAAATGTGTATCAAACGTGCGTTATATTTATCAAAAATATACGCGGTACGCAAAATATCGATCATATCGTACAAATATTTTCGCTTAATTTCGATAGTAATCGCGTGTACGTCGCCAATTGTACGTCGAAGAGTACTTTGCGTGTTTTGCCGCTCCAAGAGCGATGCATTCCGTGCTACCTGCAACTATTGAAATAGAAATTAGCCCGAATGATCGTCGTTTCGTTTTTTTTTTTTTTGCCGTCGAACGGATAAATATTTTTCACGCGCCGTTTCTTCTCTCTTCGCACGCGTCGAAAATCTGTTCCATAACGCGCGTAACGATAGATGCGGTGGCAGACTCGATGCGACGTTCAAGTTCAAGGTTATCCCGATAGTTCGCACGAAATGTATCGAACGTCTCGGTGATCTTCACAACGCGCGACAACTAGAAAAGAAGGGGAAGAAGAGGAACGTTCCACAGGTGTATCTATCGTTTAACGAATAACCGAAAAGGGTATGCCACTGACTCGGTAATTAATCGTCGCTTATCGATAATAGATAAGCGAGTAAAATTAGAAGAGAGAGAGAGAAAGAGAGACAGGGTGGGAAGAGTTGGAAAGGGTGGAAGAACGTTGGGGCTTCTGCGCGTGGCGGGAAAGGAAATGTGGTAGGGGGATGCAAGCCCAGAAGGGAGAGGAGGGGAAAGAGAAACACGATGTTGGGGTTGGAAAAGCGCGATCCCTCAGTCGGGATGCCGGCCGCGTATCCTCTCGTCCTCGCTTTGTACCGTGATGTTCGGTGAACGTGCGAACCGTGTTTTAGGGAGCGTCGGCAACCGTTCGCGGTTCTTCACGGCTACGCTTTTCCTACTTTCCACTTTTGCAACCAGTGTTTGGACCGATAATTCGACCGGTTCCATCGGTGAGTGCGCATTCTTTGGCTACCCTGGTGGAATACTCTCGGCCCCTGGTGGCGGTCAAAACCGCATCTTCGTTTCCCACATCTTTCACTTCGCACACGTGTACTATTTACTCGTATATATGAAAATTTCATCAATTTCGTTCATCTCAATTTCTTCCCCTTCTTCCATCTCCATCCATCCCTACAAACTTTGGATTTCGCGTTTAAAAGAGAAAAAAAGTTTTCCAGTGGACGTGTCGCTTCGTCTAGTCGTTGTAATCAAAGGTTACCAAAGATTGCGGTGAAATTTTTTTTCGCTATCGAAAAACTTGTTCATCGTTCGTTTTTTATCTCGCGTCCTCACCGCCGTTTTCCTTGTCCATCTTGCATTGTCGAGAGCAAAATCTTCCCGCGATTCTCGTCAACTTTTGATCAAAAGTATAAATATCGAAAAAAGGAAGAGTAAAAATAAAATTTCGAAAGATAGAAAAAAAAAGAATTCATTTAAAATCTCTGATATAATCTGATTAAATCGCGATTAACTGGAAAATTGTTCATCTTTCTCACGAATTGTAACTCTTTGTATAATTTTTTATTTTTTTCCATTTCATTTCCTTACGATTACTCGATAAATTGGATTATCGAGCAGTAAAGTGTAAAACGCGAGGATGTTCGATGAAATGTGTTCGTAAATGTGTCGGTACAGTTAACAGTGCCACTTATAATTAATTAATAATCCGTTCTCGGATAACACGTGTAACGAGTGATGGTCGTGATTTTAATTCGCGTTTCGTGTGCGTTTCGCCCATGTATGAGCGAATAATCGATCGCGTTAGATTTACCGAAACATACCGTTCAATTTCCACGAACGAGGTTTAGCTACAAGATATCTGTATTCGGTTTCAATTGTGCGGTTGTCATCATTACCGTTCAAAGTTATTTCACGTATCTAACTCGTGATACCGCTACACGTATGTTACAACGAGTAGGAATGCAATTTCACGCTGTTATCGGTGAATGCAATCACCGCGCGTTTTCGAGATTTCGAGTCGAATCGCACACAGAGACGATTACATTCGACGTTCGTGCTTTTCCTACTCGCGACAAGACGCGATCGTTCTTTCTCTTCCGGAATATCTCGCAATCTCGTTGCAATCTAACGGAAATTTATAATTTTATAATTTTCTTCAACTAAAACTAATCACTCTTCGATCGAAAACTTTGCAACTGGGTACTTGGAAATAGGCGATTAACGTTTATCGAATTTTTCGCGATCGATAAATGATCGCGGGTTATCCAAGCTTTATACGATGCTGCTAACAGCGAATACTTTTCCATTCGTTAAAACGCAATTGTTTTTAACCATTTAACGAGTTTGAAAGCGGTTATCGTCGTTATTCACTGGTTTAACACCGCTAACAATCGGCCTCGCGCACCGCTTTAAGAGTACACTTGTCCCGATTGTTGGAAATCTCCGTTCAATACCGAACGGATTGGATCGAGAATACAACGATTAATCGAAAACGAAAAGAAAAAAACAATTTTCTTTTCACGTTTATTATCTCCAATGTGTTTTTTTTCTTCTCGTTTCTTTTTTTTTCTTTCGCGAAATGTAAATAATCCGAATCAAAGTTGCGTGATTTTCGAGAAGAAACTAGATAGAAGTAAGAAAATTATTCGCCCAAAGAAACTACAAAGAATAAAACGGAACGTTGCGAATTACGAATTCCCATTAGAAAATATTTATACGGTATTTCATTCTAGAGAAGAATCTATCTATTTACTATTTGCGAGAATAATCTAAACGGAAATATGGTGCGTGACGAGAAATGCATACATCACACGCATCCACTTTCACGAGCGAAGAAAATACCGTTGATTTACAGCTACCGTTTACCCTGAGAACATTCCCTTCTTACCAAAGATAAATCGACGAGCTTTGCGATATTTACTTTTCTCTTACGTAACGTTAGGCGTACTTGAAATTTGTTACGTTACGCGCTATAAATCTTCGTCTAACAATTCGTCTGTTTAAAATCTATTTATCGAGATATCGACAGTTTAATTCCACGTATATATTTCACACGTTATTCATACGTTGTTACTTATGCATGAAATTGTACTACAAAGTCAATTTGTTTTCATTAAATTAATATAGCTGATTTAAACCTCGTGTATAATTATTTACAAAACGATAATTATAATATCGTAACGTTTCATTCTCGAATTATATTTCATTATAATTTCTCGTATAACTTATATCGTTATAATTTCACGCGGTAGGATAAAATTCGGGATTCGGGGAAAGAAGAAAATTGAGGGTAAACGGTATTAGGCCTATTTTATAATATCGGTATACGAGCCGCACGATACCATTATTAAAGATGACAACGAGAAATTATTCGGTTGATAGTTATTCCTAGCGTGCTACAAACCCATTTGTGGTTGAACGTCGCGCGCCGTGTAGCTGAAGCGTGCATGCAAAATGAGAGAGGCCATCAGTCTGATTCAGCTATCGGTAATTTTACAAATTCAAGTTGGCGCCGAGTATTATCAATCGGAATTTAATTCGCGCAAAACGTATACGTGTACGTTCATCGAATTTTCACGCCTCTCGAAATTGATTTAAACAAATGGCACGGCTCGTATCGAGCCGTTACAGAAAAGCAAGAGCATCGACCACCGCTTTCCAAAAGTGATTTATTTCCCTATCGTTCGACTCGTCGTTAACTACGGATACGATTCATACCGGAATAAATTCTCGCTCTCGTGACGAAATTGTCAAAGGAACGATCCAATCTTCGGCCATCTGCGCATCTTTCATCCCCATTTTCTTTCACCGACTCGAATACCCGCCACAAATTATTTCTAACCTGATAGATTCGCGTGATATCTATATATATATATGTATGTGGCACGATGAAATGAAATCGTAATCGTAAGTGGAAAAGAAAAGTAAGCAAGACGAATAGGTAGTGTAACCGATGACGTGACAAACGTCCTCTCCTCGATAGTATAGTGGTTAGTATCCCCGCCTGTCACGCGGGAGACCGGGGTTCGATTCCCCGTCGGGGAGTGAAAAATAATTTTTATTTTTTCCTCCTTCTTTCCTCTCGCAACACACGAAATATTGCGTCGAAAATTACGTCGTTAAGTAGATTAAATTAATGTAAAAGTGACGTACAGTAATTTCTCGCGTAAAGATGGGAAAATTTTGATGCGATTGTGATTCGAATTAATGATATGGGAAAAGATGATTTCGTCCGAAGCTGGAAACATGAGCAAATCGCTTCGATCGAAACATTTTCCGATAATCCTCTCAGTCAGGCGTAGATTAAGCTCAAACACGTCGCACAACCGTACTTCAGTTTGCTGTCAAATGCAAATACCGCGTGTTCTTGCGAGCTAATGTCGGATCGCTATTGAGTTGAAAAAAACGTGTCGTAGGTAGGGATACAATTTAATAGCGCGACTTATAAATGGATCGTTATTTACCTTTGCTCTTATCATTTTTTATCTTAGAATATATCCACTTCGCTTATCTTATATTTCGATAAATATTTATAGCTTGCGATTTTTATTAAATTTTCATCGTTGATTCGATCAACTTAAATCCGTTGTATTTATGTCGCAATATTCACGATTGTTTTTTTTTCCATCGTTATGAATAAAATTTTCGAATGTGGGACACAAAAAAGCGAGAAAACGGTTCATTGTCGTGTTCGTATACGGAAAAAAGCGAAAAAATTGGGAGCTTGTTTAATAATTCTGAGCCACCGTTAATTTTTATAATTGATCGCACGTGCCGATGGATGCTATATATGTTTCTGTTTTATTCTATTTTAAACCGATTCAATTTTCTATTCGGATAAATGTGGATATATTTCGGATATATATTTACTTCTTTACTCTTTTTTATATTTTTTCCCGCACGCAGTATAATTTACACGCGATCAAAGATGACCGTTCTTCGCTCGAATTCCAATCGTTTCAAATCAAAATCGTTCGCGTTATTTTTCCAAACGATTCGCATCTCGATATACAATTCTTTCAATATAATTCCATACTGGTTTTTAAGACTATTTCGCGCTTCTTCGCCGATTCTACTACAAAATTTTCAGCTTCGCGTTATACGATATTCGCGTTCGAATATTAGAGATCTTTTTCAAACTCGATAGCGGGAAGCACGAGTCGAGCATGTTTCTGCTGCGAAAGTTGTCGGTCTTCTCTAGCATCTGATAAACTGTGAACATAGGAATCGTCGATTAGAAATTAATTGGAAACATCCATTAAGCAGGCCTGTTGGATCGAAGCAACGGCTGTTTTATACGTACGTTGCACCATGTCGGTTGCAAAGTTTGCAACAGGTACGCGACAAGACGTGGTCGATGTTTCCAGCTGTTGTGCGACAGGTCAGCTTTGCCGTTCTCCAGTTGAGAATCGCATACCGCGTCACACCCGCTATGCATGCAATTCATTGGTAATAAATTGCGTATTCGATAGAACCGATTCGATTAAGTGGGCGTGATCCAACGATACGATCCCAACGAGCTGGTCGGGAAAAAATAGAGATAAAATTATCCGCGTAACTCGATCAATCTCGATTATTATTCTTAAAACTTGAAATCACAGTGTTGAGTTCTAATTACTTACTTGGGGAAGAGGAGAATTCATTCTTTTAAGAAAGACAGGAAAAAGGAGAAGAAACAACAGAGTAGAAATCTTGAATCCAATTCTAAAAGAATCTCCTCGGGAGAGAAGGAACGTGGGCTGGCTGTAGCTGCATGTGAACTTTAAGTTCTTTAGGCAGAATTATGCGGTGTAAGCGTTGGGAGGTATTAAACTCACAGTCGGAAAATTTCATTTCTTTCCTAATAAACTTCACGGTGTTCACTTTTTCTTTTTAGCGCAATCTCTTTTTTCTTCCCCCTCCCCCTTCCATCTCACTCGCCTACATTTTTGCTTCAACAAATTTCAATTTTTAATATTTCATCGAGACGAGACTTCTTTCTTCTTCTTCTTCTTCCTCTTCTTCTTCATCTTCCTCTTCTTCTTTCTCTTCTTCTTCTTCTTCCTCTTCTTCTTCTTCTTCCTTTTCTTCTCCCTTTTATCTTTGTAGATAACGATGGCACAATTAAAGATTTATCAATTGGAAGAAAAAAACGCGTCTTAATCGTATACGGATCGAAGTAATTACTGTACAAGTAGACGAAAAGTGTTGACCGAAGGTACAGGGATAGGTAGAAAGCAAACGACGAGTTTTTCGAGGGAAACGGCTAATATATTCCATTTCGCGTGAAAGATTAAGAAAACACTCGAGTCACTGTCGTCGGAATACTGGAAAAGGCAAATGACGAAGAAAGAACGTCGCAAAGAAACGGTCGAGTCCTAACGTTCCGTTATATACGTAGACCGGAAAGAGCCAAGATCGGCACAGCGAAGAACTTTCAGACCAAGAAAACGTATAAAGAAGTTTCGAAGAAGAGGAAAAGCTCGAGTGAATCGTATCGACGATTCGCTCTTTTAATAGGCGAAAATACGCGCGAAAAGAAAACGTTTCAACGCGGGACGAGAAAAAAATATCCTGTGTAAATATCGATAAACTATCGATAAACGATACTTGAAAAATAAATTTTTAATTATTAAGTAGTTATGCTGTTTATGTATATATATATAAATATACATCTAGTTAGATTTTTTATAATTTCAGCTTTATCATTTTTTTTTGTTTCTATCGATTATTGTCATTCGTATGGTATTTTTTAAGTATGGTATCATATTAAATAAAAGAAGAAAAAGAGGAAAAAGATACGAACGAAAAATATACAAAATTTATATCATTCTCTCGTTTTAAATTCTTTTTTTATTATTCACTCGATGTAAAATTAACCTAGTTTTCCTTTCCGGTTCAAATACACAGAAGAATTTTACGCGACAAGGTGCGTGCTATGAAACAAGTTTATTAGAAATAGAGATTTTTTTCTCGCATTTTTCTCGCAACAATTGTGCGTAACATCGCCGAGCGATCACGACGATACGATCACGAATCGAACACGAGTGACGAAGATGAAGATATAAAGAAAACGTAGTCTTTATTCGAAGTAGCAGCGATGTCAATTAAATCGACGAATTCGGTTTTTCTGTCGCATCAGAGGAAACGTATGACGTGGTATTCTTTCTATTAGCACGCTTCATTGAGCTTAAATATATAAAAGATTTCCTCCTATTTTGGAAAAAGAGAAAAACGAAAACTAGCGCGACTGGATTGATTCTTTTATCTTATTTCTTTCGAGAGGAGAAATATCGAATATCAGCTCGGATATACCACTGTGCCTTCAATTCTCGTAACGCTTTCAATTGTTTACATACATCTAGGATTGGAAAAACTCGTGATTGTAAATATTTGAAAAAAGAGACGTTCGAAAAAATGTAAAACTTGCAACTCGATCGTGCGCCATGTATTCGATATTAATTGTTAATACAAAAAATTGTACGAGTAAATAAATAACTTCGTCTTTTCTGAAAGTGGCTTCTTTAGAATCTAGGTATTTCCGTAAATGCACGAGTAATGTACAATGTTTCCCAGAGCACAATTACCGTTTTTGTTATCATCGATGCAGTTTCTATTATCATCGTGTTATAAACTTCTATTATTCCTCGCGTTATAAAGGTTATCGTTAACACTGTTATATCAAAGTCTCGTTAACCCATTCATATGCGGTAACGCACGAATTAACGTATATGGCATACGTGTATTTCCACGCTTCAACCATCAGAATCCTCGAGACATCGTTCTCTTTGAACCGCTACTTATTTATCACTTATTATTTACAATGAAATTCTACTCGAGTGAGCCGCGTTTATTGCGTTAAATGTTTGCAATTATCATTTCGGATTTAGATTTATTTTACGAAACGTTATTATATATATATATAGCTAAGTTAAGTTTATCGTTCGGATAAAGAAAGCAATCGTGATAGGAGGAAATAGACGTTGGATCGAGGACGATCGAATAGTAAAAGGAAACGGATTTCAAATCGCATCACGAGAACGAATATCGAGATCGATAACTCCTATTTCCTCGAGCTATATTTATATATGTTATATTTTTCAAAATCCATCAACAATATGAAATATTTTATCGATGGATTTCACTTTTTTGTATGATAACGTATCCTTTGATCGTGTACGTACGTAAATAGTAATAACATATATTTATACACAAGCAAGATACGTGGATCTAGACGAGAATTGTGTCGGAGGTATAATAATCCTTAAGGTCCGTTAAATATTTTCAATTCAAAGATCATTCTCGATATTTGCGATAATAAGTTAACAAAAGAGAATTGGGATTTATGAAAATTTACCCTATCGATCCGTACAATTCAAACGAAAAATGCAAATATTCGATTCCTGTCTTTTATAATAATATAGCTCGTGCGATATAAGAAAATAAAGAAAATGTAAAGATGTAATCACTTGTAAGAAATGGTGGCGTACGGTAGACATACAAGAAGAAAACAAACACGGATCAAGGAGATAGGTCGGAATATAATATCGTCTAAATAAAAATGCACAGAGATAAAACGAAACCGTACACGAGTAGTTTCGTACACGAGCCGTACTTACACGAGCTTTTCATATTTCTCAAGATTGAGATTAAAGTTTTACCAAGATATCTTATCTTTATCGCAACATAGTTGTTGCTTGCGAATTATCGATATTTCGTGTTAATATCGATAATTACGGTTTACGAAATTTGATAATTTTACTCGTAATAAACTTTAATAATACGGTGGAAAGGATTGGGTGAACGCGTAACCGTGTTTTCCAGTTATTGGTCGAGTTCGAAAAATGTATCTTTCTCTGACCGAATCTCGTAAGACAAAAGTTAACTAATAATAGATAAGAGATTGAGAAAATGGATCGGAATAAGAATGAACTGTCTTTGTTCAAACAAGAGGCTAGAAACAGATAAGCGAAGATCGGGAGAAAATGGATCGAGATAGAATAAGGAAACGTAGAATGAAGAAATGGGAATCAGATTCGAAACGCTGTGCGATTATGGAGATCTCGCGAACGATAATCCTTCATTTCGCAGGGTACAATTGCTATGTTCTTGGCGAATTTTCGAAAACGTAGTTTCCGTACGAATAGAGGAGTGATATTGCGATGGAAATGTTGGAAACGCGGATCAGTCATTCTCGAGTAAAAAATTCTATTTAAAATACACGAAATGTAACGAGTCAATTAAAATTTTAACCCGCTATTATAATAACTGCGAATAGTGGCGATCCGAATGGATTTTGGCGAATTGATATTTCGTAACGTACGTGCAGTTGAAATTCCATTTTTCACGTAAACGCGTATAATTGCGCGTATATTTCCCCCATCCGTTTGTCTGGACTAGATACAAAGTTAGTCGATTCAATTACACGGTTGCGATATTTCCCGACTCCTCTAACATTTACATATCTCACGCGTCGTGTATTCCTTTCGTTCCTTTCATTCCTTTTCACTTAGTAACGTTTAAACGATCTTGTTAAGATCGCTCGAAAAAATTAATCTCACGGTGCGCGCTTTCGGCTACGATAAAAAAGTATTTCATCGTTTATTCGCTTAAATATCTGAAAAATGTCGACGTACATGCTTTTGTTGTTTCGTTTCAACTAACGCAAGACATTTTTATTTGCTAAATTATACCAGTGACGTTGGTACATCTCTTTGCTAAATAAATTTTCACGTAACAACAGTTCTTTGTCGGAAAAAAAATCTCTTCAAAAATTGTTGAAATCGTACAAAGTGTGCACGACAATTAAACGAAAAAGAGATTTAATTTCGAATGAATTTATTTACAAATTTATTTACAAAATTTATAAATTTCGATTTCTAAAAAAATTGCTTACCTCTGGAAAACGTATCGGAGATCATATCGCGCAAGCTCACGATCGCAATTTTAAAGAAGAGAAGTAAAAGAAACCTATCTATTTGATTATCCTTTCGATTTTTAATTCGAGGAAGATCGAATTAGACGCGATACTAAATTTTATTTTTTTATTTTCGAATAAAACGTTATTACGAAAAACGGAAGGGAATATCTAACGGCCTCTGGCAAATTTGTAAAAATATACGTGACTAGAAATAACGGAAAACCGTTGGATACATTTGGTAAAATGAAAAAAAACGATGCAGGACATAGGATTGACAGTCGTTGTAATGAAAGAATTAAAGTGTCCGCTCTTCGTTATTTGGAAACTTTTCATCCTATAGTCCGAATTCGTTTGATTTATTTTTCTCCCCCTTGTTGATTTGTCACCGACTATCCAGGAAGGAAAGGGGGCTGTTTCGGTAACGGGGCTCGAGCGAAGCCATGAAAGTAAAACCGAGGGAAATTGACGAACGCGTAACACGTATCGTAAAGTGGAAACGTTACGCGAGACGAAATCTCAATAATCGTAATTAAATCAAACGTAAATGTACGCGAGATATACGATTCATCGAAAAAACCAGGCAAATATAGAAAAGATATTAAAAAAACGTATTTATGTATTGCCTGATTGTGAAAAATATTAGAAATATCAAAATTTTTGTTTTTTCGAATCAAAATATAAATATTTGCAACGATGTATCAGTGAACGAATGGATATGCGAGTATACGTGTGTGAGAAAATTGCTCGATCGAAAATTGATCGTCCGTGCACGTTGTACGATTACTATTCCAAAATTGCGATAAATACGGTAAATGCAAATTCTATCGCATTCCATTATTCGATTGTTCCCATAAACAAAGTAAATTACAAAATAAACGTTCATTGGTACATTCTCTTCGTTCGTTTCAAATAGTCTCTTTTTCTTTTTTCTACGCATCTAACGTTCCATCGTCTCGTTCTCGCGTTGCTCGAATAATTAATTCGTGTTAATCGATACGAATAATACAAAAAAATGATAAAAAAAATGTTTCTCTTTGATGGATATATAAGATAAAAGAAAATCTGATCCGTTTTGCATAGTTAATCGTCGCTCAAATTGTACCGTATAGTAACATTATTTCGCAGCGGTTAATTCGACGTTATAGTCGAACGTATCATACAGGATATCGATAGCCTCGCCGTTATATATAGCGAATCGCATCTTTCCAAGGATTAATGTTCCCGATAACGTTATTGTCCTACGTGCATTCTATGTGTATTCGCAGAAGTACAAGGAAGATCGAAGAAAGATTATTTCCCATCGTTTGTTATCCATTCCCTGTGTAACGCTATATCACGGCCGATCGATAGATTATAATTTTGACAGCATCCGCGTGCTCGAAGAATATGGACAACTCGTCGTAGCTCGTAGGCGTATCGACGATAGAAACGATACAATTCATCGACCCGCTATATAGATTATACATGCACGTAAATGATTCACGATTATGGTAACGGCCGCATCTCTCTTGAACCCCACTTTTCACACGTGCCACGGTAAATTTGCTCTTTCCACCGGCGAATCCTCGTACGGTTCATCGCACACTTGGCAGCCATCGTATTTTATTTCCTTTCCCGCCTTCCACCTATCGTGTGTGTTTCACGACGTGCTTCTAGATATTTATTCCTTCGTAGGCATAGTTTTACAGTCGCTGTTTCGCTTTTGCCCGAGTCGAGAATAAATTGAAATAACCCAATCTTTTAACCATTATTTTCAACTCAATTTCCATTTACATTCTTCATATTTAACAATAAACAAAAAGTAAGAAACAACAACAATTCGATCTTATCTCGTATAATTATATACGTTTTATAAGGTTTGTTTTGACGCCACCTTTCTTTCCGCTATCAAGGGGGTAAGGTAATTATCTTAGGTAATTACGGTTAATTGGCTTTCCAATGGTAATACGGCTAATTATGTCGTAAATTCTTGACTCGACCCTTTTCGTCATGTCACGTTTTTTTAACGTTTTATTCAAATTAGAATAAAGTTTCGTAGAGGTTCGTATTTCTCGCGTTCTTATTATCAGAGCGTCGGTTGAGATGCAAATCGATAAGATTTTTTTCAGCGTTGCGATTAATTCACTAGATCGAGATCTCTTTTAAATTTCTGCTTCATATTTTAAACGAAGTTAATCTAATTTCATCTCCGCGCTAAGATATTTGCTCTAGCCGTAACGTATTATAATTAAATTATTTACCTTTAACATTTAACGATCATCGAAAGCTATTCTATCAATTCAACCCAGAAATTCTATCCAAAAAACGATATGGGAATAATTTGTTCCCATAATTAGTTACGAAATATTAAAGTTTGCCTCCGATAGAAACGTATCTCTAAGTTTAAATTAACGTTATAATTTTTATCGTAGCTATCCGAAAGCTTACAAATTTGAACAAATCGATTCGTACCGTTGGTTTGATGGTTCATTTAAAAATAGAGTGAAAAAATAATTTATACATTCGGTATATCGGAGGGAATACCATCGAATATAAATAAAGAGTAGTGACTTGGTTGTTTCAGAGTACGTGTATCGAACCTATTCATTTGTAGGAAAACCCGATCGATTGTCGGAAAATAATGAATTTTGGTTGCGCACAGTTCAAAGAGATCGAGAGTCTGTTAGGTTTCACACGAGATCGTATTGCTTCATTGTTATTCGAGTATTGTTTTTCTTTTTTTTTTTTTGCCCTCCTCTTCTCTCTTTTTCTTTTCTCTTTTTAATTCTCGGTCGATCGAGCGTGTATCGTTGAAGAACAAATTAATCTCTTTTTGAATATTTATTTTCTCTTTTATTAACGATATTTAAACAACTTTATAACGTTATAGTATTCGTGTGTCGCTATCGATCGATCGGACAACTGAATTTTAATAGAAATTTAAGTAGACGGTCAGTTTGTAAGAGATGTTGTTTGTAATTATGCGAAGCAAATTGAACGAAAAATACGTTTTGAAAAATACGTAATGAAAATACGTAAATAATATGTTTGGAGCGGTTCTGTTGATTGGAAAAAAGCGACGGTTGAAAGAAAATTGACCCGTTTGATCGTTCTAAGATGAAAGTCCGAACAAGTATACGCCGTATACGATGAAAGGGGTGAGAGATATGGAAAACGGTAAAACAACATCGTGTGAAAATGCATCGTAAACGGGAAATACAATTTGAATCCGTAACGTTAGCTGGTATTGAAAGGTCGCTATAAAACTCGAGTCCGTGGTATCGTAAAACTCGAAAAATATCGGCGAGTTTTTCCACGATCCTCGATCTATAGGTTAGAAACGTAGACGTAGAATCAAAGATTGCGTTATATCTATTCTAAAGGTTTTCTGTATTTCTACGAAATGATTTGAAAATATTTTATAAGCGTACGGATAGAATTTCGAAAGAGGCATCGATCACGGCAACTGATTACGCTTGCTTTTACAAATTTCCTTTTTCCCCTCGTCTCTTTCGATGTTTATTATTCCGAATTATCGATTTCACAGTAACGTAATTAACGTAAATCGCAGGTTCCAGCCAGATCTGCGGTTATTCGGTTCGGTCAAATATTTCATCGATTTAAAACGAAAACAACGATAAATCGATTTATCGTGTTTCGAAATCGGAGAAAAAAAATGATCGCATCTAATTAAAATTGCAACACGAATATCGACGAAATTTAATTCTTTATCATTGAAATTTATTTAGCGAGCGGCCAAATGGCAAAGGAAGGAGAAGAAGAATCGAAGAACATTAGAAAAGTAAGGTACGTTCGAACGTGTAATCGAGTAGAAAAGACACGGGAAACTGTTTACGCGAAATTAATCGATTTTACACTTAAATAGAATGGTAAAATTAGCAAAAAATCGATACAACGAACTGCACACGTAATACAAAATACGATACGAGACGTAAAAATCATAGATTAATATTTTATTTTTAGAAACGATGAGTATACAATCATAGGTATTCAAGATCCTTCAAAAATTGTTTCGCGTGACACAGATACGAATTATAGTATAGATAAATTCTATACTTGAGAATTGATTGTCGATTCGATACTTTGATAATTCGTTTGGATGTAATCGATAAACCAATTGCATAAAACGAAATAAATCGTTCGTATTAAATACCGTTTGTAAGGAGAAAATTATCGTTCGTAATTTCATGAAGCTCTATGAAACGTTCTTCAAGGAAATTACACGTCTATATATATATAACGATTTATCAAGCTTTCGTCTCTTTTTATAAAATCTGTTTTAATCATTACAAAATTATTACTCGTTCGAACGAGATTCTGTTTCTTTATTTCTCGGGTTAAACGATCGAACAAACTATACAATTAAATTCTTTTAAAGCGTGCTTGATTAATCGTGGAAACTAGAAAAAAATTTTCCATAAGTTATGCGAAATAAAAGGTTCGTTTCGAAACTACGTATCGGAACGCGGTAAACGGATGCAACGATAAACAGAGCGAACCAATGTCCGCTTAATTGGAAATTGTACGAATAGACTTTTGATTTTCGAGGCATTTTCGCTTCACGCGCAATTCTGTTTCCGCGACATCGATCACATCACGATATCGATAGTTACGAATATAAATAATAAATAAAAAATAAATAAAATTATCACTCGATACTCTCGCGTTGTCGCGAGAGAAGGCGTGCTTTCGTAATTGTGATATACTCGTGTAATAAGAAGAAGAGATTTCTAATCGTTGAAAGATGGCGGGATTTAGCTTCGTCATTTTAAAAGTTTTAAACGTAAACATCCATTTTAAGAGATGGACGTAAAACAAGTTGAATTTCAGTTTAGGAAAAGGGAAAAGTTGAAGAAAACTGGGTCCCGGTGAAATATCAGAGATAGGGGTAATCTGGTTTTATAATTTTATTTCAGTTCGGTATTTCTTATAAAAGAATGTATAAGTAGTTAGTAGATTATGACCGAATAATTTTACGTTAAAACTTTTGCCTTATGGATTATTGTTTAAATCCTCCATCTTAATATTTCGTAATTTGCGATTAAACGATTATTAGATATAACCTTCAACCGCAAAAACTTTCCAATTACAAACAAATGAATACAACGATTCCAACTAGTCGGATTCCAACTAATTTGGCATGATCGAATTTGCAAATTTCGCTGCACCCTCTTATACCCTTCGTATCTATTTTATATTCGATGATTATCAGAACGAAATAGATGGGATTACAGATAAAATTAAAACTCGTAGATGGCGTTGCTTTAAATGATCGTTTATTATTCTTCTTTACGTTACGATATTTAAACGTTTATTATCATAATAATTTTACCAAACTCGTCGCCGAAATAAAATTGAAATCTAATCTTTCGGAAGATGGCTATGGATTTTAATGAAACGACACGTTTCGAGTTAAAGTTAAGATGGATTATATAATGGTCGGAGATTGATTTACTTTGCTTGTTTTTCAGATACGAAAAGTGACTTTTCAACGAGAACCGAAAAGCCAACTTTATGAAAGGGAGACATTTTTCGAGGTGCAAAAATTCTTATTACACTCCATTAACCAACTATTGGATTTCATTCTCTCGTTGATTTTTTCTTTAACTTTAGTAAATTGGATGGAGAGGAGATAAAAAAAAGACAAATAGCGCTATTTCAATTCTTCAATAATGAATCCTTAGGAAAGATCGTTCGTAAAATTAGAAAGATTTCGGTTTCGCGATTTCTCCATCGAATCAAAGATACTTTAAAAGGAAAATACGACTCGTGGAACGATTGCTAGAAACGACAATTTTACATCCCTTCCCAAATTCGAAATAAATAACTTTTTCACTTTTTCGCATTCTTTCCTAGCTCTTCCTCGAATAGGGAAAAGCGTATAAATCGAACGATCGTGCGAAAATCGTTTGAAATTTAAAATAATATCTCTTGGCTAAGTTATTATCGAACGAACAAGAATGAAAAAGTAAATTCTGTTTTCGGTTTACGATATAACGCAATTTTTCGTTCGAATTGGATTTAAACGTCTTCGTACTTCGAAATATCATCGTTGTTGCTTCAAGTTGGAAGAAATCGAATCGTCGGTACGTCTCTAAAAATAAGACGATGGCATTGTTTCAACTGGAAAACATCTCCTACGTTTTGGGAATGAAAATGAAAAATCTACGATCGCATCCAGTGATTCTTTTCTTTTTTTCGTTCGAGTCTATACGTATATCGTTCGGTCAACGATTCTTCGAACAGTTTCGTCGACAATTTGTTTCGTCAACTGATTTTCTTCCAAAACGAAAATTGATATCATAGGTATAAGAATCGTACGATTAAAAAAATAGAAAGAAGAAAAAGTATCAAGGGAATAGTTGAAATTGAAATATTTAGATATGGTTACACAATGCGATTACAGTATGCTTGTTTAATTACGATCGCATTGAATCAAGACACAAAGATAAGTCCGCCACCTATTGTACGTTACGACGTTCCATGATAACGACCATGATTTCCCTTTTCGGCTAAATTCAGTCTCAATGCTCGTTACCAGAAACAAAATACGAAAGACATTCATTATTGAGACGTCTTATGCAACATGGTCGAAACTGTGACGCGCATCCCTGTGTAAATCTCATAGCCATTAATTAGACATCTATGTTCCATCAACCCTTGTAATTAGATGCAGTTAATAGTTAGCTGGTGAACTCCCGCGTAACATCTTGCCTCATGGAACCGAAACTCGGCTATAATCCGTGAGGAAACCGACTCGCGATATATATATATACTACGTATTCATCGTTGTCTCTACTATGTACACCTGTATGGTATTCTCGTATACGCGATCACGCGTATTTATTTATTTATTTTTCTAAAATAAATGCAACTAGATATGTACATATGTACACGAAAGCGCGTATACATATTTATTTATTTCCATCGAATGATGCACACGTAATCCCATGCATATGCACCGTTACCTCGTAACATATAGTATAAATTTATTTCGGTATTCGTGCGTATGTACGGGAGAATAAGACGTATGTGTGGCAAGATAGGGATAGTCGAAGCTTGGTCAGAGCTAGCTGTGTTCGTGTTCCCGATTTGCTTTGCATACTACGCCCGTCTGTATAATTAAGCTGCTATTTACAAAGCGTTCTCGTTTGCCTGTCCGTAGAGCGACTTTCGTCGAAGCTCCGTGTAGCCAGCGGAGTAACAACATTCTCGAAAACGGCAAGAATTTAAATTTCGCCCAGTAACTGCAAAATTAACGAGTTAAAGACAAAAGTTTCATCGACCAACACCGTTCGTATCGACCCCATTTCTCACGGGAGAATACCTTAAATTCTTCCTTGAAATTTAAAGCACGGATTATCAAAAATTAAATTATACATTTTGCTTTTCATCGAATAAGGGTGCACGTATCGTACGAGCCATCGAAAAAGTTGTTGTTAAAGTTTGTTTTTGTCAACGATCGGTCGGTTTTGCATTTTTCACATTTTTCCGAATATAATTTTCTTTTTTTTTTCAAACAAATTTCTTCTTCTTGTCAGTTTCGTATGAGATTATTCTACCATCTTTTATTCTCTATCGTGGCGAGTAATCCATAATAATAAATTACGACAGCGATGTAGCGGTGTCATCTGAAAAAAGAAAAAAAAAATAATATAAAACCTTTGATTCACTGCGGTAACTTTTAACATCGTAACCTTTTAATATCAAGGGACGCATCGTATATCGGCTACTTAATAAAAAACACGGTGAAAAAGAAAATGGTAATAAAAATCATTCGCGCGTTACGATTTCAAGATGAAAACAACAAAATACTACGTATGCGGTATTTATATAAATATGTATAGCTGTGAAAAAAAAATCTATTCCAATCTCAATGTTGATAATTCGAAAGTTGATATGAAAATATTTCGAATTGCGAATTGAATCAAGATTAAATGCGACATCGTAAAAATAAGATACACGCATTTCACGAATATCGTTTTGCAACAAAGATAATTCATCTACGCTGAATTTGCGAACGAAGCACAGTTTCCGACGCTATACGTGGATTGTCAAATCACAGAAACTAAGGACTAAACAGAATGTACATACAGCGTCATTTATCTTTTACGCTGCGTCATCCTGTATCCACCCAATATGCACTAGGCTTACAATAATTTTTTTTTAACCCATAATTTACATATCCATGTCATTTCTACGTTGCGATCAGCCAAGAAATTCTTATTCAAATTCTTCTTCTCCCCGTCAATACGTTCCGTATAATATCGAAAAGAAAATACGAAAGTGATACATGGAAATATGGTCTGTGTACAACACTTTATATACGTACAGAAAGGATAAATGGGAAAGTGACATTAACGCAATTCTGTAATCTGACAACGTTTATTTATAAAGTTGAACGATTTTACGTCCAATCTAAATCAAACTTGAAGATTTCACAAAATTACTAGTTAAATCGATAATTTTCGCTTAACTTTGTCATCAGTTTACTCTTGTTAATTGAAAATGCACAACATTTTGCAGTTGCCTAATTAATACATTTAATATGTTACCCAATTATTTATTAACAAGTGTTTCTTTCAACTATTTTTTTTCTTTTTTTATGTAAATTATCATTTCTACATTTTAAAGTAGCGTAATCAAATTTGCAAATATCGAAAGTTTTGCTCTGAATGATTTATTCAAGATGATCGAATTATTCGCGCTTCTTTGTCACCGTGATTTCAAGTTGAAACCGTTATTTTTTGTAATGTATTCGGTTTTTCTGGTCGTTAGTACCAATCGTAAAAAGAAAGAAACAAAGCAAGTTTTTTTCGCATCTTTAAAATAGAAATACCGACACTTCGATGCTTTTGTACAACGGTGTCATTACTTATCGTTTGAAATAACCGTAGCGCTTCTTTATAAAAAGAAGTTTTTATTACCAACTCTGACGTTATAAGGTTTCTTACGATTATTACGTACTATCCGTCTGGTTGATATATACTCGAGTTTAATATACTCGAGTCGATATCAAGATATACAAGAGAATTCGATATGAATAATTCGAAACGCGTTTTTTAACGAATGACGATTCGCGAAAACATGAACTTTGAATCATATATCTCCCGTAGCTTCCTTGATAATTCAAAAATGTAACGACTCCCCAGATGCTTGATTTCCTATTATGTATCTATATCTATAACGAAGCGCAAGGGTCATAAATCCACGTGCAATTTTACGAAAATAGCCAATTACCTTCCACCATTAATTTTCCTCTTTTCTTTTCTTATCTGAACGTTTACAAATTGCGATCTTAAACGTAAACTATTCCAACAGAAACGAGATTTTTGTTTTCGCGTTAAATGAAATTATCGCAAAATACGCGTTTCCTTACGTTACGTATGATGCAATCGCCATCGATCGTTTAACATAGAAATAAATTTGCAAAATTTCTACGTATTCGTTCAACTCGTTTCAAATAAATCGTATCTTTAGAAGAAAAGAAGGAATTTCTCGAAAATGGAATAAATCGATCGAAATCTAAACATATACGAATTTCAATACGATTTTTCTTCATTTTCTCACGTTTCTATATTTATTTATTTTTTTTAACGAAAGAACTCGAAGATAAAAAGCGTTCATTATTTTATATCGTTTTATAAATCATGCGAATTTTCTACGAGGATGGAAAAAAATAGGTGGAGATAGATGGATAGAGTCGAAATGTATTTTCATAGGATGAAAGAACGGGAATATTGCGCGTCTCACAATGCATTTATTCGGTGGACCCATTTTTATCGTCTCGCGAAAAGAGTTGGGCGGGAAAAGTTTGATAATATCCAGGAGCAAGTTGGCCGGTTTGCAGTCCGGAAGGAATAGATTCCTCGAGACCGAAGATTTTTATACTCTTAATTGATCGTGTCGGTAAGCGAATATAAAATACGTTGCGTTTTCGCCAGCTGACACGCACCACTAGGATATTATCCATATTCGTTGTTTTATGAACGTTTTATCCTTTCAAAACTCGTGGAAAAACGTACTAACCATCATCTTCCATACAACTTTTACTTAGAAGTATAAAAGTTTCAAATTTTAAAACACCAATTACCATTTAAGATAAGCTAAGATAATCCTTTCTAGAGAATCTAAACGATATATTTAGACGAATTTGTCGCAAAATAACGAATGTAAAGAGATTTTTTTTCGTTGAACGCGCGTAAATTTTACGCAAAAATATCACGGTTAAACAACGAAGAATGTAAAAAGAATATGATATATATAAGAAGAATATGATGATAGAATGGCAACTATAGTTTTATAGAAGAGAATGAAAAATATAATACCAGTACACTGTACCATATAACGTTAAACACTCGATGAATATTACGCGATAAAATGGTTAGGGAGTTGCGTTGAAATTCAATATGCAAGATAATCCGGCTTACACACACATATATACTCGCACGCACACACACACAGAATGGATAATATTCGTAATACGGAAACGTTATTTCATCGAACTTGTATTCAACACGATCTTGATTTAGGTTATAATTCAATTGGATCAGATCGTAAATTATAGAAAAAATGTTAGGATTAGCCTAATAAGTATCGCTTATGACTATGAAAAAGATATCGGGAGAATGAAAGCGGAAAATGATGGAGAGTCAAGTCCCGATATTCAAATATTATTAATATCTAGGGTAGGGTAGGGTAGATAGCGCTAACAGCTATCAGTAGCCCATTACGATATTCGTGCGTGTACTTTAGCAAAGTGTTTGTCAAAGCAGGAAATATAATTAAATGCATTAAATCAATAGCACGTTGCAGTGACTGCCCTGTCGCTTAATCAAGCGAAGTAAAATTCGTTCAAAATCTAACGATCGTAAGTATATATTTCGAGCATAATCGTACGATGTGAGAAAAAAAAATTAACGAATGTATAATTCGATTTTCTAACAGGAAATGTATGTAACGAATGTATAATTCGATTTTCTAACAGGAAACATCATAAATATATATGAGAAATGAATGATGAAATTGATCAATAGCATCATCGATTGAAGATAGATTCGCTTTCGATTAATCAAAATCACGAGCGATTAACGTTCCGTTTAGATGAAATCGGATACGATTCTGGATTTCCGTTAGTTAATTTCCTGGCTTTGAACCATCTAACGCGATACTTGGGTTAAAACGAAAATAATCGAAAATTTTCAAGTTGGGTAAACTTGTATTTTTTTTTTTTTTTTTTTTCCATTTCACCTTTTCGATACCACAGACCGTGACACGATGCATAGAGGTTTATGGTTTGCCGCGATAGCACGCAAAGTGACGTAAAGCGAAACTTGCGAGCTCTTAACAGCTGGTAACGTGGTAAAGCGGCACAAAGGAACCGCGCGAATGGCGAGGATCCATTCGTGTAACCGTTAGCGACCGCACATGTATAAACAGAGGTGAAATTGCCTTCTAAACTGAGTCGCACCGATACTTGTACCATCTATTACCTACCACCTCGTGATCTCTCATTTTCGTTCGTGTCTTCGTTCTATAGAGGTAGCACTTCGACGTCATCTCTCTCTCTCTCTCTCTCTCCCTCTCCCTCTCCCTCTCCCTCTCCCTCTCCCTCTCTTTCTCTGTCTACGTGTCTGTAAACGAGACACGTATCGTCGTCGCGTACAGCGTGCACATATCATGCTTTTCCCGTCGAGACAAACCGCCGGTATTGTACGGCAAAACCGCGATTCCGCGATAGAACCGGACCAAACCGATATAATGGGAATATGTACTTCTCTCCCGACTGCATTCTGCCTTTTGCGCATTAAACAAGTACGCTGACCGCACTCGTGTTCCACCAGCGGTGCGGCCTGCGACTCGTCGTGCCTCCACCGGTTACGGGTTGATTTACACGCGGCACAGAACCGGTGTCGCGTTTCTCTCTTTCCGTCGTCACCCAAAAGGTAAACCGATAGATCCGATAAATTTTATCATTTCCATTCATCCCGATCTCCGCTCTCCGCTTTCCAAAGATTTCATCGAATTTGTAAATAGTCCGAGTCCGAGAATTCGGATTCGTCGATGGATCCGAATCGCATGGCAACGAAAAAAAAATTAATCGCGACCGTCGACCCTTCTGATTAAATTTCTATAATGTTTCTATGATACAATTCCATTGATAGCGAAAGATACATGATTAATTAAATTGTCAAATTGACGAGAGATGCGTGGAAGAAAAAAAGATGGAAGAGTTTTGAAAGGAAAGTCAGAATTGTTCGAAACTCCATCTCCGTAATTGATCGCGTGCAAAGGTTGGAAAGAAAAAGCACGCGTTGTTAGCTTCGAAACGTTTCTTAAAGAGAACGTTCCTCGATGTTTGTAATCAATCCTCCTACTTTGTTGGATAGGGATGGATAACGTAACGTTGGAACGTATGCTCAAGCGAAAGTACCCCTCACTCATTTACGACGCTTTGCCACGCGTACACGTACATACACGACTCTGAATCTCTGTAAGCCCTTTTAAGCTCGTTACGCTGATAGATGAAATAAAGCGTAACGTAACGTAAAGATGTAATTATTTGAAAAAGGAAAAATTTATTCGTTAAACGTAGAAATAAGAAATAAACGCTCTAATGTTAATTTCTTCGTTATCTTAATAAATAAGGTAATAAAAACGATAATAAAGTTAATAAAAGACGAGAATTAATCAGCTGAAGAAAGTTTTCTCGTCGAGGGATGCTACTAAACTTAAACAAATTACGTGACTACCCCGTTTTAAAACGTTTTAAAGAAGTTGTATAAGATGGTAACCAATTCGTTTCTGCCGCCCCACGATAAATTTTATAAAATACATGGCACACTTTTCAACTTAACTTTAGAAATTCAGTGGTCAGTGATCCCTTTGCGAAGAGTTTGTTCGTTAAAAAAAACGTTTGTTGGAAAAATCATCCATTTCGGAGATTAATTGGACGTTCAACTAAATATTTCCAATTTCCATGCGAGTTTTTTTTTTTTATTTTGTTTCCAGATACAATGCGGAATATTTTATAATTAAATGTTACGTAATAAACGAATTTAAAACTATTTTAGAGAGATTTGCAACTTTGTCGTAAATTACTTTGATAAACGCGGTATTTGAAAACTTCGAATATAAAACGAAATACGAAGATACTTCCATTCCGCTTGCCTCGTTCGATGTTTATATTATCGCTTTCGTTTCAAGTTACATCGAATTATTATCTTTGATCCGAATTATTTAATAGTTGAAAAAATTGTACGCGTTTATTTCGATCGTATATTTTTGTTACTAGCAAATACGTAACAAAATATTGAACGTTTCGATTCAACGAACGATAAACGTTTACAATAATTGATATTGAACGGTTGTGTCTGTTAATTATCATTATTGAAATGGTATAAAATTAATGTAAAATATTTATCGAAGATTTAATCGTTCGTTATTGATTTTCATCATTCGAAAGGTATAATCGAAAGTGAAAAAACACAAAATTACCTAAAGATCTTTTCGAACGTATCATATTTGCTTCTTTCTCCGCGAAAATAATCATCGAGTGATATGAAATGATAGATACGTGAAAAAAGAAAGGAAAAAAGAAAAAATATATATATGAAATCACTTTGTCGTATTAATAATTCCCTGGCAGTCGCGTATTTCTCACTTCGGATCAAATCTGCAGTTTTCCGGATGTACGGAAATTACGTGTCATTGGCAGAAGCCAGAATATAAAAAAGTAGTGAGAATTCGTGTTCACACGCTGAACCGTGTTGCGGCATTACTTGGATTTAATTCGGACGTTTATCGCGAATCCAAACGGCTCGTAACGTAAAGAAGATTGAAATCCTAAATGGAATTTTCCACGCATTTTTCATTTATTCATTTATTCCATATTCCAAATCTTACGTTGAAATCGATCGAATAATTATATTTTCAAAGTATAGTTGAATTCATAGTCGAGAATTTCTTGATTCGCATGTATCTTCTATCTATCTTCTATCTTCTATCTCGATGTATCGAATAAAGATCAAAGGCGATTAGATTATCGCCTGGATCGTGCTTCTTTTTTTGGAAAATGCAATATCGTTCGTTTCTCTCGCCGATCGTACGTCATCGTTTTACCGTGATACTTATGCTATTTTGGATAATCGAAAAAAATATTGGAAAATTTATGATTACGCGTTCAATATATTTTGCAAGTTTCGAAACTATGCCCGTTTCGTCTATAAATATCTATCCTGATATCTAGATATTGCTTTGGGCAAGATGCACATGTATTCCATTTCGAGAGTGTATCGTAAAAACAGGAAAAATACTTGAAATAAATATTACCGAATCATGTTTCAAAACGGCACAAATGTTTGCGTAACATCCATTGAGCGATAGATAGTGTAATCTTCTTCCCTCGAAAACGATCCGCTTCCATTATCTATACGTACGTATACAACGTAATAGATGGTAGATATATTTGATTTTTCGATAATTCGAATAACGATTGAATTAAAATTACACCTTTCAAGAATTTTAAATTTTAAATTTTATTCTCAAATAATATTCTTTTTAGTTTCGTGTATCTAAGTTGTTGTACAACTTTATATTAAAATACGTAACATTCCGTTCGAAAATGGAATTTATATGGATAATAATAAAAAAAAGGTATATAGCATCTCCCGGATGGAAAGAGAAAATCATGGTATAAATCGCGAGTCTCTTCGACTCAACGACAAGCGAGCCATATGGAAAGTCTTGAAAAAACGTATATGAAGAGAGGAAGAGAGCAGCGTGTGGAAACTATAAGCCCTCGATTTCGCGTTCAATAAATTTGATCGTAAAAAAAAAAAAAGAAGCACGACCATACGAGGTGCACCAATGATAAAATAAGCGCTCTTTCTGCGCGCGATTGATGAATTTCAATATTTTTTATGCATCCTTTGCAAAGACATTTTTCGATAAGTTCGTTGAAGCGCAATATCGAACGTCATACCTTCCAACTGTCTCTGATTTGATATCGCGTTCCGTATCGCTACGTATTGTATCGATACGCGTTTTTTATACGCGACTTGCAAAAAAAACTTGGAAAAAAAAAATAAATTTATAGATTTGTGACGGATAGAAATTTTATTTTGCATACCGCCGACGACAATCCTCGATCTACGATATCATATATATTTGTCAAACTCTCGTCCCAACTATGACTCGCAACTGCATACTACGTTACAGATATCGATAAAAACGGAAATATTTTATTTTCAACTTATTTTCACGCCTATCGTTCGTATTTTTCTCAACTCGAATCAAAATTTAATCGATATCTTTTCTCATATAAGCGTTGATGCGAACAAATTCGAAACACCATGTGGATAGAACCATGTGATCAAAGATCGCGTTCGAATATTTTGCGCGCGCATCTCTCTACGACATTTGCCAATCGTATTCTCAGTTTTATAGCTCGCTCGACGGGATCCTTTCCCTCGGCAATTCGAAGAAGAAGAAGAAGAAAAAAATTAGCCGTTGCAAAGGCAACCGACCATAAGGAACAAGTTGGAATAACAGTGAGCACGATTTATCGTTGGTATTTACACGAACGGAAACATGACGCAAATGTTTGGAATCGCGTGAGAAATTTATCCCCTCGCTTGGAAAGAAAGAGGCAAAGGAAATTAGTAGGTCGCGGCAAAGTTTTATCACGCGTGCGCAAAATCCTAAGCAGATGTTATCCTCGCTTCGTATGGATTCGTTCGCTTCTTATCGTCGCGTTCTGCATCGGCAATGAACGATTCGGCGATGCGCGTTGCAATATGCAGTAGCGTCTCTGTCTCGCTTATCGCCAATCTCGTATGCATTGCTTTCTTTAAGTATCGGAAAATACTTTGTGGTTAAACATCGTAGGTTTTTACCTGAACGAGTTTAGGTATTTCGATCTTTTAAATATCGGAACGCAACAAAACTTTTACGAATCGTTCGTTTCGATTATTTTCCATATTTCGAGTTTCGTTGTTTCGCACGATTCGACGAAATACTTTACGATCGTCAAACTGGTCGAAAAAACGCAAGGAAAGGAACAAATTTATTCGAACGAATAATCGTATTCAACGCAAAATGCCGGTCGAATCGAAAGAAGAGATATTTCCGATTGTTCATTCCTTTATATCTCTGGTATATCGACAAACGGTATAGCGTCGATTGAAAATGAAATTATCGTGAACGCTTGCTTCGAGTATTAATCAAGTACGATATCAAAGATATGATTCGGAAGAAACGTTTCGTTTGAAATATAACAGGGATGTTTTATTTATTACGGACGATTGTGGGCAAAAGTGGATTCGTTGTAAATACGTTGGATCGAAAAATTTGGCGGCGAAAAGATGCAATAGGGAGAGGGGGAGGAATGCAAAGTAAAAGAAAAAGCAACGAGGACGCGTTTAAAAATCATACCGGTGAAATAACGCAGTGGACCATTAATTTTAATGCCGGACTCGGAGAAGAACGCGTTATACGAACGTAGACGTACAAAGCACCCTCTGCATTTTCCGCGTCAGGGTTTCCGTAAACAGACCTCCCACGCTAAACTTATGGGGCAAAATTTTGAGTTTTTATTTAGCGAGAAAGTTTCACGCCAGACCGCGCCTTCCGACCTAACCAACGGGGAGAAATATTATTCGTCTGTCTGTAACTAGCCCAACCTAAGCTCATTGTATACATATATATATATAAAAGTTATTCGTTTTCGTAATCGAAAAAGAAAAGAAAATTTCAAGCGTAATTGAAGAACCGTGATCGAAACTTTCTTTCAAAATCAATTTATTATTATATGTAATCGTTCAAATTGTCGATATAATTTCATCGAATAAGGATTTAGCATATTATTCAAAGTTACTATTACTCGTTTTTAATTATTATTATATTTTTAAAAAATAATCAATAATGTTTTTATCCTTTAACGTTGTTTCAAAATAAACACGCGTTTGAAAATATAGATGGTAAATATAGTTTACCATATCTAATCAGTTATTCGTTACGAGATATTCGTGTTTTAATAATATGATCGAAAGATCGCACTTGTATAACGTTATAAAAACTATGTATGCAAATAGTTGTTTAAAATCTGCAGGAATAACGTCTTGCGCGTAGAATATCAAGATAGAAACGTAAAATATATATATATATATATCTCGTAAGCAAATTCTTTTTACATTCGTACGATTCGTACGTACAGAAAAGAACGAGCGACCCAATATCAACGTTAAAACGTAAAATATAAATTGATTGCACGTGAAACGTCATCGAACTAGAGAACATGAAATATCAGAAAATAGTAATGCGTCATTATAAGATGATACGAAATCGCAAAGTCAGTAGAAATATTTCCCACCACGTTTCATACCACCTAGAAAGTTACAAGAGTTGGAAGAGAAGGAAAACGAGAATGCTTCCTCTTCGCAAAGTTTGTTTACCGTCACAGGAATATTTCAGTTTGTTTCGTCTTTTCTCTTAGGAATGCACTTTAATATTATTTCCAAGACGTTGTCAGACACGAAAGAAAAAGGTTGCCGTTATTTTTAGACTGCTTAATTTTTTAAATACTCCCAAACTGTCTTTCGTCGCGATGCTAAACGCTAGAACCGTGCAAAAGAACTTAACAACCTACTTTGAAAAGAAGAAGACCAACGCTCTTTCACGATTTTGTCAATAGTAATCATCTAATTTCGAAAAGTGAGTCGGAATTTCTTTCGGTCGCAACGAAAGAGGCCATCCAACGGATCGACAAATCTTTTTTTAACATCGTTTCTATTTGCGCATGAATCGTTTGACCGTGCGTGTAATTTTAGACAATTTACGGTAAAGAATAGACGAGTTATTCTACTCGATGAATCCATTTTTTCGATCGATCTTACGAAGCAAATGTTATACTTTCTCGGATGAACAATCTCGCGTTCGAGTTATACCTATTACTATTCCTCTCGATCCTATTTCTCGACTTTTTAAGAAGGCAAAGGGTGTATTCAAAAAGAAAAGGAGCTCGCCACTTTACTGCCAGTTAAAAGGATGTCCGACTTGCCTCACTCGAAACTCTTTTCAACTCCTTGAAACTTGGCTGCCGTCCTCAAGTACGCTCCCTCTACTCGCCTACAATTGTCTCCTATTATTAAAATTTACTTTTTTAACGAGCATATGCTCCTTCCAGCGAAAGTACCGTTTTTCAAACTTTTCGAGAGATCTCGACTTTCGGTCGAGAGCGGTTTAACATCGAAAAACAATCGTTACGGCATACTTGATTTGATACAACGCTGGAAAATGTTTTATCCGCGCAACAGGGGATAACACATGCTAATAACCTCTATACGGGCAGGAAGAAACAAACGTTTCGCTTTTTCTTCTCCTTCGTTTTCCCTAACATAATTGATCGCGTATATAAAAAATCGTCTGTGCACTTTGTGAAAAGATTGACTCTGGTAACGCGGTTTCTTTGTACAAAGGCTTGAGAAGATTCTCGTCTCTTGGAAAGATAGAGAGGTTCTATATGAAAAAAAAAGTAAGTATGAAAAAACGAAGAAGAAAAAGAGAGAGAGAGACTAGGTGAAATTGAGATGCCTTATCTCGAGAATGAGAAAAAAGTGTTTCGGATAGGGAAGAAACAGTGGAAGAAGCGAGGTCTGGTAAAAATCTCCGAGGGAATAGAAGAGGATACTGGTTGCGGGTACCAAGCAGTTTCTCCGAATCCAACTACCCGGTTTCTTCGTATCGCGTAGCCCACGTGCTTTCCGGAAATCGTCCTCGTGGAAAGTGGAAGTCGAAGAAACTGGCGGCCGACTGCGTCCAATGCGCGCAATATAAAATTGCTTCGCAACTCTCGCGAGATTGTTACGGATCTTTTCCCCCTTCCTCTGCTGTTTTTTTGGCAGGCCAACTTTTCACTCCACTGCCAACTTCGAAACGCGACACACTCGGACGCGAACAAGTGGCGAATATGTTCTCTTATCGTTGCGGCTTTTTACGGCTGGATACACCTGTTTTCCTACGCTTGTGGAATCGACAAATCTCTTTCTCGACTATGAGATAAAATAAAACTGAAAATACATCATTCGTAAACGGATGTTCGATGATAAAAGAATAAGTTCGACGTGAGTCAAGGGAGTCGAAGTTATCCGTACCATCGAACAATATATAGATAGAATTAAAAGTAAGTATTCACGAATAAGAAAGAAGAAAAATTGCCGAGAATTTGTGAAATTATCCTTAAGTAGAAAATTGCAGCGAACAATTTGCTAATTATCACGGAATCTATAGTCAAATAAGTACTTTTACTTCGTATTCGTATTCGCTGCGCGTGAACGATGCGAAATTGCACGTGCCATTATCTTGGGGGGAAAAGAGTTATTCGTACTTATCAAAGAACGACCCACGACCACCATAATCTTTTCTTCTTTCCTCTTATTAAATATTAAATTTCTTTCTCCTCCTCCTTCTTCTCCTTCCCGCTCTCTCTCTCTCTCTCCCTTTAGATTTTTTCCATCTTTTATAGCGGTAGCAGCAATTGGAATTTCGGATTACATCGTTGAAAAATGTTTTACGTATACCGGGAACCGAGAAGCGAGTAGTAAATGGTACCTTGTTCCATTGTAAATAAACATAGGAAAGATAAAAACTTGTTCGTTAAACAGGTAGTCTAGTAACGTAGGATACGATACTGGTACGCGGTGTAAAATTGTTGGAGGTGAAACGGGCAACGGGTCGAAGCCGCAACGTTGGCGTTTCGAGCCAGCCGTTTCTTCCTTTTACCCCACTTCTCTTTCAACGATCACCGAGCTCGTTAGCCATCACGCGAGAGTGACCTCTACCCCGTGGCAAGGTATCTTCTATCCGTTGCTACTGAAATTCACCGTTTCCGCATAGATATCCCAACGAGGAGTAATTCCTGACTCGTCTCGTGCCGTTCCACCGGCTCTCCTATTCCCTGTAAAAATAAATTGCAACCTATTTCTCTCTCTCTCTCTTTCTCTCTCTCTGGCGTTGGTCGTGATTTACGAAGATAGGAGTTACCGTTGCTGTCAGTCAGCAACGTGGTAATAAGACGGGGAAACGCAAGGATTATAACCTTGGTACGGACCCTTTTCTACATACGTTGGATCGTTATCTTTTCTCGGTCGTGCTTCTTTGTCCGATCGTTTACCGGTCTTCTTGCCGGGAATCGGGCAAGAGTTATCTCCTCGGTGGAAACGGAGATAACGGAGCAAGGCGAGTCGAAAGTGGCGAGAATCTTTCCCCCAGGGTCTCGTCCTTCCTTCGGACTTAACAGCCTTTGGTGAAACGTGTCGTCTTGGTAGACGGCTTCAACGACGAGATCCATCTCCCTCTTCTCCTTGATCGATTCGTATTTCGCGTCCGATGCAACTTCCTTCTGCTCTCGCTTCGATGCTTCTTGCATTCTCCAACTTGGATGCGAATCGCGTTTCCTTGGCAAAACTGTATAGATCGATCCACCTCCGCCCGCGTTCCTCCATTCGGTTTATTTCATTTCTCCCTCGAAACTGCACAAAATTATTTCATCTTCAACGTGTTTTTACATTACATTTATACCTTTCACTTATGTATACGTACATATATACACGCATATTGATAAAAATTGGTAAAAATATCCGGTCAAATTTCATACTCGAATCCCGAGTTTTTATAACGATACGAGATTCCGTTCGATAAAGTAAATGTAATTACGACGCGAATCGCAGAATTCGTAACCAATTTATTAGTTGGTCTTTAGAGAGGTTGGACGTGAAATTTGGACTTGGACGCGAGAAAAAGATAGATGGTGCACGGAAGATAGAGGAGGCAAAATTGAGAAGAGATATGTTCGAACGTGACCTCGGTTTCACCTCAGATTCATACTCACGAAGCCGCTGAATTTCCGTTCTCGTAGAATTCTACAGATTTTGCTGGAGAACGTTTATTTTTTCCTCAATAGGTAGAACTCGATATTTGATATTTTGCTTCCATTATTTCGCGTCGAACGACGAGTTCCAACGAAAATGTTCGATTCGATCAAGTGATAACAATTGATCAAATGATAATAAATTGATCGTTCCTCTTTTTTAGTACATTTTTTCCAATTTACCAATAATTTATAATTCGCATTTCTTTTTACGATACATCGATCATTTAAAGATATCTATTTCATTTATTAACATTTACGTCAGCGATTAATTATTTTGTTTTATCTCTACGAGAAATATATTTTCAAAAATTGTAATATTCTCTCAAACGTATTCACGAATTTGGACGATGAAAGAAATCGAAACGATTTGTCCGATTAACAAGATATTTTTGTTAACGTTTGCATTCTTGTTCACCAATGAAATTTCAACGTATTTACACGTATAATTTTGGGAAGAAGAAGTCGATATTTCGCACTTTTGCAAATCACTTGCTCATAAATGACGACAGAGATTGATCTTGGATCTGTAAAAGGGAGGCAACTAAAGTCTGGATATTCGTACGTGCGTCTCATCTCGTTTCGTCTCTTCCCTTTCGATCTCGTCTCGATTCGCGTTTTCCGCATAGCTTTTACCTACGAGTGTAATATCGAAAGCGCAAAGTAGATAGGACGTCGTCTGATCCGCCTTCTCAAGAACCGAGCTATTCGAGCATACACTACTACGGACCATCCTGCTGGTTTCAAAAGGAAGAAAGACGCGTTCTATCGCGTATAGGACGCCGACAACGTTTTCGTAACACCATCGACGAATCGTGCTAAAAATTCTAGTCTATTCCTACTCTGTTTCGTTTCCCGACAATAATTTTCTCATCTTTCCTTTTTTATCGCTCCCGATATCTGAAAAATTCGAAATCAACATCTCTGTATACGAAGATGTATCTTTTACGCGATAATAACCGCGCTGAAGCATTCTAGAAATTACTAAGATGTTCAATAGCTCGCGATTGAATTTATTTGAGATACGTGGAATGTGATACGATCCATTAAATACTAACGCCACTTTCGCTGCTCGAATTCTCGCAATGGAATCTCTCTCTCTTTCTCTCCCTGTATCGTTTTCTCTCCTCTTGTCCTTCGATACTAGGATCTGGTGAATAAGCTTTATCGTTGATCGCGCATCGTACGGCGAAACAATTACGATCGTTGGCACTGGAGAAACTACGATTTAATTGGACGGAGGGGCGATTAAGCGTTATCATTCTTGACGAGTGATCGATATTTCGGCTCGCGCGTATAGATCGCGTTTCACTTACTACTGCTACTACCGATCGATATTGGCTGCTGGTATTGCAGGTGATGGATATTCACCGGTAACGTTAGTAGGAATCACAGGATACGAATTCTAGAGATCTCTATTGACGTTTATCGCCCTGAATTAGCATACCGCCGTTCGTAATTCACGAGCTATACATTTGTCATTTCATGCGATAAACGCGTGAAACATGAATTTATACGTTTGAATCTGTTTCGTAGTTGAATCGATAATACCGGAAATATACAACGTAGCTATTTCGACAAATTTCGATTCACGAACGAAATTACGAGACGATCGGAGTGTCTCCGCTTCGATGTAAATTACGTAACGGAACTCCAGCTTAAATCTTGTAAAATTGTAAAAAAAGAAAAAAGGAAGCAAACGATAAACGTACGAATCACGTACATCGAGCAACGTTTAAAACGTAGCTAGTGTACAGATTCGTTTCCAATTAACCAACACGAGCTATGAATAATTATTTCAGATTGTATTCACGAGCATAATCGCGAATATTCCTAGTTTTATTCGAGATAAAAAGAAAGGACGAGAAGAAAGTTACATATAATATATACGTAACGAGAAATCGGTAGAATCACGTTTTTACGCGTGATGATCGTATTACAACGAAACGATTATTACGTGGCATTATTACAAGTACTTTACTACACGAATACATTTCGATTTAATTGAAATTCGTGGTCGAAATTTATTTGTATTCCTTTAATTAGCTGTAATTAATTTCGAAGTAATATTTTACTTAACTTGCATAATTTAATACGACAACGCGTCCGCATAACGTCCAATTATATCGATAAATCGTCGAAACTGGATCGCGTTATCGTAGAAACGACGTACGTTCTTACGAAGTTGGCCATATAGCGGATCAAACTAACGAGTTATCGGTGGTCGCGGAAAAATTGCGATAGAGAAAATTAAAATAATAATTTCATTTCTTCGACGAAGGAACGGTCAACCTACTTTCGAGTTTCGTTCGAAAAGCTCATCAAGGAGCTACGAATTAAATTACTCAGCCGCGATAGGTCCCCGAGGAGATACTTCTTTGAAATTAACGACTATCTTTCCATTAATCAATGTACCAGAAAAGAAATGTAGAAAAGAGATTCATCTGTTTCGTTTCATCGATGCGCATAAAAGATACGGTAAAACGATTTAATAATTTAATTTTACGCGGATCTTTGATTTAGATAAAAGCAAATTAACCACTCTTTCTACCATTGATTCACCAGGACATGCGTGATACGTGATACGACATATTTATTTCTTCGTAGCTTAAAAAGAGTCGGCACGGTCACATTTTTAGCCGTGGAATCGAATGGAATCGATGTTCCACCTATGCGTATTTATATATGTATACGCGTATGCAAAAGCAAAGAGTGAAGATAACGCGAATGCCTCTATGCCGATGCCATAAGATCGCTCTCAAAGTCGTGAACGACCTCGTCCGTAATGATCGCGTTTCTTCGCTAGGTCACTAGGAGTTCCAACGTAAAGAGTTGCGCGTTTCTATCATCCGGCCAACGTATACACTTACCAATGGACAGACACGGATCCAGATTTAGGATTTTCCGGAAATTTCATTCGACTTAACGATATGTACGGAATATTTTCATATTATTTTAAATTACTTTCAAAAAACTGGAGCGAGATAAGATGCTTTCTAGAAAAATCGTTTAGCCGACAAAACATCGACCCTCGATCACTTTTCTTCGCTCTGGAGACACGTTCTCGTTTTATGACACCTGTTTGCTATACCGTTGCTTCTTCTATCCCCCAGTCTTATCACACGTTCGAAACACCGTTAATATCGATTCCGCGTGTTCTCTTTTTTGAACTCGTTCAATTGTACACGCGTCTCTAATGTAAAATTAAATCGCTTGCTTATCATCCTTTCGTTCTACTCTAACTCGTTTTACCTCATCAATTTCTCTTCTTCCTTCTCCCCCCTCTTTTTTTATCGATAGTTCATCTTCTAGCTCCGCTTCATTCACCGTTTTTTCCCCCCGAGTTGATCTAGCTCTTCTTTCTTCGGTCATGTCCTGTTGCTCGTATCATAAGGTTCTCGGGACCAGTCCGGGCTCTGATGCACTTACGTAAATTGAAAAGTGCCGCTCGTAATTTATCGTGCTCGGCCGATGCTTGTTCATTCGTGGCTCGATATCGTATGCCTATTCCGTCCATACGATGCGTTACATACCGTGTATACGTCTGAATTTTTCTCTACCGAGTATTTCCTTGTTCGTTCAATTTCAAGCGATACACGCGTCCAGCGATATCATCCCACGAACAAATATATATATATATATATGTTTCAAAAACGTAAAAATGAAACAGGTGTGCAAAGGAATGGTTCGTTTTCGACGTGCGACAAATCGTCTGGTATTTCGACAAGAATTCGAAGCTAGATTTATCGACTGTGATATAAAAATTCTCGCAACAGGCGTTTATATATATATAGTCGATTCTTCAAAATACGATTATTTCAAAATACGTATACTTATTTATTCGGTATCGCGTTGCGATTTTCTTATACGAGAATATTTCGTTTTAAATTGTGGATGGAACTATTATTCGAAGTATCGTAATCGTGATCTTTTGGCGAATATTAATATTTAACGGTAGATAAGCGGTGGTAAATCGCGCAATTATCGTATAATCGGATAAGAGAATGATCGAAGTGAATTCGGTCGGTTTCTTAAGAAAACGAGATATAAATTTTAAAAGGAAGGAAATTCGAGTTTTATGGAAAGTAGATTCGCATGCGAATTACATTTATTTTATTCCTATTACATTTCATGCGTTACGCTTCTAGATAAAGAAAGTTTCGATTCGATATGAAAGTAAACTGGCCACATTTCGAACATCTTACATAGCTGAGCATCGCAAAAGGAAGAATCAACATGCTCCTCACCGTCGACCATTCCGTTATTCTTCGCTATCCTCATCTTCCCTACGATCTATCGAAATCGTTCTAGGAATGTTATTACCGCTCGTAATCCGCAACGCGTGGAATATCAAGATGAACCAACGAAAATCTTCTTTCAACCATCTTTCCTCTGGGAAATTGTTATTTTTCCGTTTCTCCGTGTTAAAACGTAGCTTCGTTTTTTACACATTCGTGTCTTTAACCAGATCTTTATAAAGATTTTTTTTTTTCAATTACTTTCAATTAATTTTATATCCAGTTTTATATCGCGTTCTTTCGAATTTCGAATTTCGAATCTTTTCGAATTTCTTTTTTACAGAAATATAAAGAAAAATTATCGTATCCTTCGATTATTATTAATTTTTAGATGAAACTATCGTTTCCTTCTCCTTTTCCTTCTCTTTTCCTTCTCTCGAATTCCACAAAGTTTTAACGAGATTTTTAATTCTAACTCCTTTCGTCATTTTAACATTCGAGTAACGTAAAATAACAAATTGACGTTCATTCGAATCGATCCTTTGTACCAATGTAAATGAATCGCATTCGTGACTCGACTATACGTGTAAAATTTGTATTATTCATACAAAAAAGAGAGACAAAAATAGAAAATAATAATTTTTTTTTTTTTACGTTTCGTTAGCAAGATTAAAATAGCGATTAACCGATCGATGTCATCAAATTTCCATTTTAAATTCCGACAACCTTTCAAAAATATAATTTATCGCGCGTAAAATGTAAAAATTTCAAATCGAAACGAACAATCGAAAAACGAATAATTGGTATTCGAGGATGAAATTCGTTTGTCAAAAAAAAAAAAAAATGAACGTATACACGTAGAAGAGTTGTACTACTACGATTCGTCGGTTAATTCGATTGGATCGAAATCGAGAAGAAAAGTGGCTGTTGAAAGATACATACCACGAACGATATATAGAGCCGCTTCTCGACTGAATGTTAAAGGAAAAGTAGCTTTTCAATCTCGGCATCAGGTTTTTCATATATTTCGTCGTTTCAATTTCGTCAATGCTTTTCAACGTCGACAAAAGATGAAAACGGACGTTCGTTCGAGTTTCAAAGCTGAGCGAAGATGTAAATTAGATCGTCTCGTTGATTAAAAAATCGCAACGTCCTTTCGATACTGTCTGATTCTGAATTGCGTTAAATTTATAAACCTGAAAAATTAAAGAATTTGAAGTTTGGCTGCATTTTAAAAAATAAACAAATTCTTGTTTTACAATTATAAATTTAAATCGATATACGATTATCGCGTAGAATATAGACAAATCTAAAACGTTCGTTTTCGTGTTCAAATTATCGAGAATTTCGAACGAATTTTGGACGCTGCTATTTCCGTTAGTCTTCTTTTCGATAATTCCGATTACATAAATACATACTTATTTATAATTATAATTGTAGTTCGTACCAAGCGTACGAACGTGTCTCTATCTTTGACGATTTTGATTTGGCTTTATGTTTATTATCGCTACCATTCCGTGTCTTTGATAAGCATATAGTAACGGATTAAAGAGTAATTTTACTCCAGGATATTAAATTTTTTTATTTAAATTTTTTTATTTATCTTGTTCGCGCCTTCTCTCTCTCTCTATATATATAAATAGACCGTATCGAAATATTAATTATTTCTTTTTCGAAGATATTTGCAACGATACGGGAGATAACGGGATAACAACGTTTTTCACGGTGTGATCGATCGTAGAAAATTTATCGATCAACTCTAGAATTTCACTAAAAATAATTAAACGAATATACGTGTTTTAAAATATACACGCGTTATATTTCCATTTTTGAAGAAATAAAATGTATAACGCGAATAACGAATATCGAGATGAGGTATGATATCGAGAGAAATAGAGTTAATGATATTCGATTCGTTCTTTCATCATTCGACTCGATGATTAGATTTATATGAGAAAGCGAACAACCGTGTGACGTATTTCGTATAGAATCGAGTTGACGAAGACCGATAACGCGATTAAACGGCTAATAGTAGCCAGCTGTGTCATCAAATTACCACTAACATTTTCAACTCGCTCAAATGGATACACGTTCGCCAGTATATAAAGATAACGGCACGATCAATATTTATTTTCCAATAGCTTTAACTCGGAACTTACTTTTTTCTTTCTTTTTAAATAGAGAGAACCTAATCTGTAACGCGTGGAAACATCGTACAAACTGGATCCTTTCGAATTATTGATATCGATATAGTCACACACAGTACGTAACCGATACGTACGATTTTCGTACGTAAACGATATTTAATTTAAGCTCTTATCTTACGCATCATACGCGAAACACGTTACGAAGTTATGTCAGATCGCGTGGATAGTGGTATACACGCGAAAATTCCTTGTAAGTATGTCAAATTTATGATCTATGGAACTTAATATCAAGAATTCTGGAAGCATTAGGGCATAATGGGAACCCTTTAAGGAGCTTACAACATTATCCTCCCGAATCGAAGAACAGAAGAGAGTTTCACCGCTAGATATAGATATATGGCTTCTATTTCCGCGTTCGAATTTTAGGCCGGTTATTGGCAATTTTCGCTATATTAAAGATCGCTCTAAATTAGCGAAATTTTCCACTAAACTGACGTAAAATTTGGTATTCGATAAAGAGAGAAACGCTTTTATACGTTTTGTGTCTTTTGCAACGAGTAAAGTATTTCTCGCGATGAACGATTATACTCAACGAATATAATAAAGTCGTTGCAGAGATAACGAGACGAAGACGAGGAGGAAAGAATTGGAAAAATTGATCAATCGTTCGAACGATCCGAGGAAATGGATTTATCAAATGTCAACCGACATCGAAGAGCCTAAATCGTTGGAAATTATCGAGGAAATTACGAGGACACGCATATAGGAAAGGAGCTTTCCGACAAATATTTCCGACCACCGTTATTAACGATTTATGCGTCCGCAAACATTGGCGATATTAACACTCGTGTAAACGAGCAAAGCGTCGAGCACTGGACGCTGTGCGATAATCCGATAATTCGATAATTGATTTATCATGTATTACCGGGTTTATAAAACTAATCCAACTGGGGATTGCTAGCGTTAATTAAAACAAACGCGTCTACAGATTTACTCGTAAAGTTTTTCTCATCGTAAATATAACTAACTGGCCGATTCAATTTGTTGATTATAGGTAATTTAATTCGGCAAGTACACCGATGCAATCGTTTCATTGTAAAAATAAACTTTACCGTTTCTCATATTTATCGCACTTTTGATAAAATTGATTTTGTAGCGATACTTTGAAATTCTGCGAATCTAAAGTAAAAATTTTAATCAACGATACAAATATTTCATTTTGTTTTTCATTCGAGAGATATCAAAGAAATAGAGATGTATCAAATTTACCTTATAATTCGATATAGAACGAAACGAACGAAACGATTTGAAATTTTCTACGTTACAAATACGATATTGATCGCACGTTTGCGATTCGTATCCGATTCGAAACGCGATTTACGCGCTGCCAACGATAATCTACAACTTTGACAGACAACTTTGAAAATTTGAATTCGTTAGATAAAAGGAAATATACAGATATAAAAAGAAGAAAATGGAATCGCGTTAAACTTATATTTTCGTGAAAATTTAATCGATAAGATCAATATCTTTGGTAATTGGTTAAAAACTTTGTCAAACCGTGCAAGCTGCGTTATCAGGAGAAATTCGCTTTTCTGTCTTTGCAATCTGCAATAATTAGTAGTTTTACAGTAATTTTAATTATTCTCTCTCTTTTAAATTCCGTTCCGTAATGTGCGTGATCCGATCCTCGAGGAAGGAGAGAGAAAGAATCTTCGAAAAAAATCAGACGATCGAAACCGATGTGTCACGAACGAATGAAAATCAATATTTCTTTATATCTCTAAATAGTATTTCTTATACGTGTAAATAGTAATTAGCGACATTGATAATTTCATTATTTTCTTTCGCTTTCTCTCTCTTTCTCTCGGATTAGTGGATTTCGCTATTCAAAATAACACTCTTTCGTTCCATCGTTAGAGATCTCCATCGAGAGAACCGGTGCGCTGCTAGGTTAGAACAACATTTATACGATTCAGTTGGCTCGAGTAAAGATCTATCGTGACAGTTTGATTTGTCGAGAGGAATTCTCTATGGATAATTCCTTTCTTATTCCACCATACCGTCGCCATCGTGACAGTTTTTCCAATATCTGTCTAATATTCTTTTTCAAAAATATTATCGTCCAAAATTCGTTTCTCGCTCCTCGCTGGCAAGTCTGTTTGAGAAAGATTCGATTTTTTGTCTTTTCTTTGTCCGTAAAAAATTCGAACAATTCGGCTTAGCACAGTATATTTTACGATTAGGATTTACTTTCGTACGTATCCAAAAAATAACGCAAAAAAAAAAAAATTCTAAATTTCTCGTTACTCGTTAAGTAGATTAAAATCTTGAACATTGAAATTACGTATAAGATTTAAGTCGTGCGTTGACAACAAAAAAACCAGATAACAATTAGGTAGTTGAGATTCAAAAGACTTTCGTTAAATCTTCTTAAGTTACTTTTAGCTAATTGGTGAAACTTTACGCGTATCGTTTTTAGAGAGAAAAAAGTTGGATTCCATCGTCTAGTTCGCCGTTTTCCATTTTTAATCCGAAACGATAATCTGTCTCTATTTCCTAATTCTTATAAGTATAACAATGTTTGATATTTTTTTTATTGACAATTTTTATTGACAGAAGAAGAAAAGAAAAGCATCTTTTTTATCTCTTATTATTTAAGGTTCGAATAGTTTTTAACGCTTTCTATTCGTATAGTAAATTCTAAATACAAATTATCTATATACGTGGTTAAGTTTGTTGTGAATTCTAAATGATGTAATTAAAGTACACGGAAACTGTACACGGAAGAAAAGCGATATTTGTTTAATCGCTAGATTAACTCGAAGAAATTTCGACTCGTTGAACATTGTCCATAATAAGAGGCCGAATTCATACCTAGAAACTGTTTCCAAAGTATCAGAGTTTAACTTGTTGGGAAACCAAGTTTTCTCTTTCACCTCGTACGTGATTTTCTCTTTCAAGGTTAGCATCCACAAACACGAAACGGAAAGATATCGTGTATTTAAACACGTTACGTTATATTCAATTTGAATCAAATGTGCATTTTTCGCAATTATCAAATTATCAGATTCACAAATTCGAGAGGAAAGGAAAAGATCATTTAACGATTTTATTTGACCGAAAAATTAGTACAAAATTAAAAATTTCGATTGTTTTTTCTTCTTGTTTGTTTCATGTTATGCATAACGAACGTGTGCTCTATTGCTTTCTCTCAAAAATATATTTGTTTTTTTCTTTCTTTCTTTTTTTTTTTTGTAGAACGAAGCAATATCGAAAACATCGGAAAAGAAATAAATTGTGGTTTGCCCCAAGAGAAGCACGAAAATACGTTAGTTATTTGTTAGTTATTATCATCAATTATAGATCGAATCTACTATTCGATTCCATTTTATATTTTCGATCCTTCGATTCAACAATGCAAAAATATCGATAATAACAATGTGTTAATATTTATTTACGTGTTAAGTCGTTGTTAAAAACGTTCAATTTTCTTTTACGCTCGTATTTCTAGTTACATTGATTTTTGGCATAAAAAGATGGAAAAAAACTTTAATCCGACAAAGTTTTTTTTTTTAAGAATTTACGAATTTCAAACGAGGTCGTTGTAACATTGAAATTCGATCGATACAATATCTGTGCATCGATACAAATCCGAAACTATAGAAGTGCAATGACTCGCGATAAGACTTATATACGGTAAAACGTTTATTTTTATTCTATCCCGTGAAAAATCTCTAATCTCCGTAAATTTTATTCATAAATGTTCGATAAATTTTTACGAGAAAATAACGAGAATTATTTAATTAGCGATTCAATGATAAGAAACTCGATCGAGATTTATAAAAGAATATAACGTTTACATAGCTGGTTCAATTATTTTCTTACAAACGAACGCGGTCGTTCGTTCGGAGAAAAGTAAATTAAGTTGAAACCGTTCGAAATTCTTTTAACGAACCTATGTATTGTTTCTTTTAATCGATTAGAAAATCGTTTACGCCGGAGAACCGTGTTGCACTCAACTTTTGTTCAAAAGATAAAACAACGAACACACGAGAAGAATGGAAAATACAAGAGAACAATTAGAGATCGAAATTATGTAAAATACGATGATTTCGCTTATACGCGTTACAATATATTTATACGTATAATTTGTTGTACATTGTTTCCGATAAATCGAAAATGACGATAGAATTTTTCATAACGATAATACGGGAAAGAAGAAGATGGAAAAGATAGTATTTTAATACCAGAGAGAAAAACTTGGAGAACTAAAAGTTACGAGGATAAACAGAGCGTCATAAATAATTGGAAAATGATGATGAACGAGGATTTTCTTGGACAATGACCAACAACGTTCTGGCCAATATGACGGAAAAGGACTTGTATTTACTAGTTTGCGAAAGATGGGCATTGAACGATATTATATTATCTTCGTACTATATTGTTCGGATTAATCGGAATAATTTTCAAAATTATTCTAATATCTTTAATTTTTTAGTTAATCCAAGTTATTTACAAACTCGAAGAGAAAATGAAAGCATGAAAAGCTATGTAAAACGTATAGAGCAGTTTTTCAACTCCGTGCCAGTAGGCAAACGTAGCTACGAGCTAGTGGCACGCGGTGAAAAATGGCATGATAACGGATGACCAATATCTTCTCAATGGCTGGATATCCATGAATCCAACTCGCACTATACTCTTCCTTTCATGGGCAATACGAATCGCTCGGAATTAAAGCGAAAAATCATACTACATACCATAGATTTTCACGAAAAAAAAATTGACAATATAATAGCTTATTACAAATCACATATAAGAAATTTCACTATCTCGAATGCGTCATTCTATCACGCGAGTCGTAGATTCGCTTTCACTTATCTACGTAATATACGTGTTACGATCTAGAAATAATATTATAATTTCTTAATCGAGAAACTTGCGCGTGAAATCTTTCCATTATTAAAAAGCATAAATATTAAGCATCTACTTTCTTACTCGAATGATCGTTTTTGTTGTTAATAATTATTCGAAAATATATTCCAGAATTCAACTTTATTCTTCGCATCAATATATATATCGCGGTATACGTTTCGATTCTCCTTTCTTTGTAAAAATTATATTCTATAACCGACCAATCCTTCTCTATTATATCCGTTCATTTCTTTAACGTTAAACGTTAAATTTACATTTAAACTTAATCGTTAAATCGAGCGAGGAAATAAGTAACATCGTTGATATAAATAAAATAAGATAAGAAATACAAGTTTATATAGTTTTTATAAAATTTACTTATCGATGCAACTGATCATATCCTATAAAAAATATATACAAACGACGAACACGCACACTTCGATAAAATTCGTAATACTAATTAATAATGTAATTATGTATTATTAAAAAAAGAAAAAAATGTAAAAGAAGCACGAAGCATAGGAAATTTAAGGTATATCGATTTCTCGATTGTATTGACGGGAGTCGGGTAATCAAGATGGAGTCAATAATCCATGATCCGTTCAGACTGGAAACCGGTCTACCCGACCGGTGTAATTGGGATCAATGCTTATCTGTTGGCGCACACCGGGTTTCGATGCTCTTGCCAACATTGCCTCTCTTTGCCCCTCTAACGTCTTTACGCAATTCGTACATACCTACTTAGCGTAGCAAATCCTCAAAGCGGTTTTAGGAATCGAACACGCATTAACTAGCTACAATAATCCTTTTTAAATACAAACTCGCTTAATAACGCTTCGACGATTCAATTAACTTTATCTTTATCCCTTTATTCCTTACAGAATGATTCATATAATTCGAATTTGTTCGAACGATCGATAAAGAAAAGTGTATTCGTATCGTACAAATATTTGATAATTTAAATTTAAATATTTAAATATACTCGTTCGAAAACTCGAGAAAACTTCGATAATTTTGGATTAAAAAAGAAAAAAGGAAAATATATAAAATTATATAAAATAATTTTTTTACGAATCGAGTTAAATGATACATTTTATATGTATTTCAGAAAGAATTTATGTGATGTATATAATTTTTTCGCTAATAAAATCATATACATTAGAAAGAAATATCTTGTATATACGTTAAGATATTGACTCGATCTTTCTGATATTGAAATTTTATAATTTTAAGTAAAAATTTTACGTAAATTTTGGCAGAAAGTATCTCCGAGATTGCTAGGTATGTACTATATATCCATCTGTGCTCGTTACGGATGAAACGAACTTCGATAAACTTAATGGAAGGAGTTAAGACGATTTTGTTCTTTGAATCTCTAGGAACTCGAGAATCGGGAAAATACAAACGACGAGAATCTTAATTATTTTAATTATTTTAATAAAACGTAAGAAGGTTTTCAATTTTAAATAATTTTAAATCAAATATTTGCGTGAAACGACAAACGTTTTTACGAAGAATATAATTGATTCAAAAACTGGTAAAAATATAAAAATCGGAAAGAGAGATTTTTGACTTTTTTGAAAGAAAAGAAGAATGATAATAAAAATAAACATTATTATTATTATTATTATACGTTTCTTTAGTATAAATATAGTATAAATTACCATTAGAATATTTTCCCTTATCCGAAAGAAAAAAATGCAAAGATTTAATTGCAATTAAAATAACGAAAAAAATTTATTTTTAATTAATCAAAAATAAAAATTGTTAAAAAAAATATTAATAAAAAAAGAAAAAAAAAAGAGAGAGATATGAAAATAATTCATTCATATTTACTTAATGTTACTCAACTTTTTTTTATCAATGTTAAAGAATAATTATTTGGTTTCAAATTAAATTTTAACCGCAGGAATAAAAAAGAAGCTTTTTTAAATGTAACGAATTTTGTTGGCTATAAAATATATAAAAATATATTTATAGATTACTAAGATATGTGCGAATTAGTCGATGAAAAAGAAAAATTCATAAAGTTTTAATATAATGGAAACGGTTTGTTTAACTTTGTTTGTTCCTATAAATATGGGCTAAAAAGTTGATGTTTGCTTCACAATTATAATCGAGCGTGCATATTTATCTATATAGAAACACATAGGTATAAATTAGGACGTATTTAGTCGCGCATATATTTCGGAGAACAGATGTTTATGTTGTACGCGATGCGTTTTACTGGTCGGTGTCCATAGAATGCAAATTCTCAACAGCGTGTCGATACAACAGAACGTGGAGAATGAATTATTCGGAGAACGCGAGTCGTGTGGTAGAAATAATACCTCCTATAAAAAGTTTATTTCAAAATTCGACTGGATAGTTGATTTTATCGAATCTTCCCACTCGATATGCTTAGTTTTAATAAATATCTTTCCACTTTTCGTTCCGATTTTCCTTTTTCAAACTTTTCATTCGGCTACGCCGTTTAAATAGAACGAAGACGAATTAAAATAGATACGTGAAAAGAATCGGAGCTGAAAACTAAAAGAAGCGAGTAAATGAAATTTAATTAAAAATTGTTGTATCCGAACAAGCGAAACAAGTACGGTGGTAAAAAAATATATTTCGATTGTTATTTTTTCTTATTTTTTGATCGTTCAACTCGAAGATAGATATTTCAAGAATTTTCTGTCGAATTTTCGATCGAATTAATCGAATCTTTACCTCGAATACGTAATAATTTCGTAATGTGATGATACTGAATGGAAAAATGGATCGATATTCACAGGATATCGTACTATACAGGACGCTTTAGAAGACAACACCCTTGTGTTTCAGAGGGACCGAGCTTTACCGTGCCAATAACAAACGTGACGATCCCGATGGGCAGGGAAGCCGTGCTCACTTGCGTCGTTGCAAATCTTTCTATCTACAAGGTAAATTTTCCACTAACCATGTCTCTTAATCTCTCACACGTGTATCCTTTTTCGCCTTCCTTTTCATCTCCTCAAAATTACATTGCATGGTTAGATTCTGATCGAATGGAAATCACCTTCTATGCCATCTTTATATAGCGTTCCTTTATTTTACGTAGATAATTCTCTACGCATACATCGGTCCGCGTATGAATGGATAATCCGCGAATTTTGAACGATCCAGACTCGTAAGAATCGATTCTATTTAATAAGTTTTAGCTCGAAACGTTTAAAGAAGAACGGAAAGCTACGATACTCGCGTGAACGATCAACGAACATTGCGCGTGGAAAACTGGGGCGTAAGCAAATTTCATTAATTCGCGATCCAGTAATCGCGAAACGGTTACCGAAACGGAAAGTCGTTTGTACGAAATCAATTGGCAATATCGCAAAATTTCTCGCGAATTAAAGGATTTAACGATTACGAATATTTTTATTTTTCATATGCGTATGACACGATGCGAAAAAGAAGAGTTTAAATAGGTAGAAAATCCACGGTAGTTGTATTATATTTGCTATTATATTTGGATAAATATTAATTCAATTTCTTGCTTAATTCGATTTTTCGACGAATAAGAATCTCTGTTATTTAATATAGAACACATAAAGAAGCGATGGTTTTGGACGGGGGAAAGGATGTTAAGCCCTTTAAGTATAAACTTAAAATGAGTATAGCACAGCTCGAAACGAGTCTGCCTTCAGACACAAACTTAGGTTAACTACATCAGTTTGAGCCTAGATATTGCACAGCCACGGTTCATGACCAGCAGATAAGACGTTTCTCGTCGCTCTTCTACTACTTAGGTTTTCTCCTCGACTCGGCTTTTCCTCGAATTTTCTCCTAGATCGAGAAATTACAATTACAACTGAAGTTACGACGAATATCAACGTAATTCTTCGCGAAATTTATTTATGATTACAATTTCGCTCGTTCGAAGATGGATAAATAGATAGATAGAGCAAGCAAAAACGATTCAATTGTTACTTTATTCTCGATAAATAACAATTTTTTTTAAAATTTTGATCACGATTTAAAAACACGATGATGATTCGTGAAATTCTCCAACATTTGTCGCGTCGTCTATAATTTCGCGCGACGATGTTAATGAAATAAGTTCATTTCCAAGAAGAATTCGCGAAGCATCATGTATATGAGAGAGAGAGAGAGAGAGAGACAGGAAGACAGAGAGAGAGAGAGAGAGAGAGAGAGAGAGAGAGAGAGACAGGAAGACAGAGAGAATCTGGCGGAGATTTGCGATGCTTTAAAGAACAGCACACGCCGAAACTTTACTGCCAGTGGTGAACGCGTTTTCTCTTCTCACTGTATTCGTTCGTTCGGTCGTTTCTTCGCATTTTCACACCGTTCCATTCTCAACTCGACTGGGCTAACCTCGTACACGAACCGCTTGAAATAGGAAACGTATTTCTTCCGTGACAAGCGAAATTCATTTGGAAAAATATGAGTTAGATTCCCAGAAGGATTCTCAGATGTGCTAGAATGCACCGTTTAGCCTCTTCTCAACTTTTAAATTTTCTACCTATATTCGCAATATCTATATTTGCGATCAACAAATTTTTCATAATTATTTCTCCTATCCCATAACGCGAGAAAACGTTCCGAGCGGGACAATATTAACGTTGCCTTTAATCTTATAAATACCTTCATCTTTTACGAAAATAATTACATAAAATAATCTTTTAGATTTCCGAAGAAAAAAAAATCGATATGAAATCTTTTCATTTCATTTTATTTCGTTTTTCTGTTAATCTTAATATTTGTTTCTCGGAGAAAGACGAATCTTGCGCAACAATGTCTGAAAATCATATTTACCACTAACCAAATTGCATATTGTGGATATTATGATGATAGAGTATTCAAATACCTGTTAAATAACCGTTGAAAATTGGATTAAGAGCAAGTTTCTAACGCGAAAATTTACCCTTTTCTCTTTCCATCTTAAGGTAAATATAATTACAAAAGGATTTTCACGTTACTCTACTATCGTTATATCAATACATCGTATCAACATTTCTCATATATTACGTCGCTATGTACTAGATCGTTTTTGGAAATTCGCAAATCGTTCAACGTTCTTTTTTCTCTCTAAATTATTATCACAAGTTTAAGAGAAATGAAGGGAAACGGTCAGCTATCCTAATACATACCATATACATATTTTTAAAGGAATTGTATTCGCGTAGATGGAAAATATGAATATAGGCTCGTATTAGGATGCGAATGCGAATATGACGAAGAAAGGGAAATTAATATCGGCAGACGCGACAGAGGCCAAGTTGGAAAGGGCATTGGTGTGACGCGGCAGTTAAGAGGGTTTAGGGGCAAGCAGGATACCGACTAGTAGATGATGTAAGGGTTCTCTGTGTTGGTAACACGTGGATGTTAATCAGAATGGGATTTACATACGAGGCTCGCATTACTCGGTGTGCCGAGCACATGCACCGAGAGGAGAAGATAACAGGCACCGGAGAGAATGGGCCGCAAGAGTCGCGTGCAACCCTATATCTGTAATAACGTGCCACCTAAGCCATAATTATATATCGCATCTGGGATTATTGTCGCATTTGCACTTGAGCCTAGGGCAAATATCGATTTAACAATCACGTAATTGTGACAACCATTGATTTCGCATCTAGATTTCAATTCGAAACATGATCGAAATAATCCGAAAACGAAAGTGATCGAAATTCTTCGAATTTCTCCTACATATTGATATTAGATATTCATTTTTTCGTTTTATTTATTTTTCTTACGAGAAAATTTGAACCAATTTGAACGTGAAAATATAAATTCGATCTCATAAATGCTTAGCAAAATTCTCGATTACTACTCCGATACACGATATTTATATACTTTTTGTTGTTGTCGCAAACAGCTGGATTCGTCTTTACGATTTTTCCTAAACTAATTAAAAAAAATAAAATTGATATCGATAGATCAAACGAGATTACGCAAAATCTTTTAATTCACATTTTCCTTGCAACGATAAATAATCCAACGTTGAATACGTGTTTTTGATATAAACGTAAATAAAGAATCGTTATCGAATATATATTCAAAATAGAAAAAATATCTAATTTATTTTTTAAAAATCGATATCTATATGTTATATGTAAGAGAATTTACGTAACGTAATATTTCATTACAACGAAATGATGAGAATACGATTTAGTAGGAACATATTAGGCGGATATTCTAATTCTTCGTTAAAATTTAACAAGGGTTATTGCTTTTTGTTGAACGAGGATCATGTTACGTATGCATGATAAAACTTTATATCAAGTTTCTAACAAATTTGAAGCTTAATTTGTAATATGCATATTATGCGATATGTACGTACGTATCATACGTGATTTATACATATAGTATGTATAACCTGTTACTTTCGCTTGCGTAGAACGTTACGTTAAAAATTTCGTAATTATTTTCAAATAAATCAGACTTTCTTTATTTTCGTAATAAGTCTTTTTTCTTCATTACTTGAGAGTTTTCAAATATATACGATACGATTTAAAATATATATTCACGAAGATCGGTCGATTTCAGTCGGAATACGTACATTTCCGCGTACGAACGTTTTGCTCTCGCTCTCGTTTCTCGACTTTTTATTATTACAAAATTTCATCGTTACGGATATATTTGTCACGCGTACGTGCTTACTTGAATTCTCCGTTAGGAAAATTTAATTTTTTTTCATAGATGGAACTTTACGCGAAGTGCGAACAAAATTTCAAACGTAAACGCGTTCTCTTCCGTATCGAAAATTATAAATATATTTATAAAGAAATACATTTTATCGAAGAATAATGAATCGCAATACGATAAATCGACATACGTAGCACTTCCTAGATAACAAATTCCAAGTTAAAAGAATGTAGTTTTAGTCGATGCGGATAGAGAAAAGTACGAACGTAAGCTGGAAACGTAAGTTTTGATGGCGTTGTTAAAATCGAACGAGGTTTTACTCGCCAACCGTCACGTTAACTCGTTTTATAGGAGAAGGAGACACGAATCGTACGAGCGTGTTATTCGAATCTTACGATGGACAACGATTCGAGGACCGATATCGTCGAGAAAATTACGCGAACAAGAAAGTCGCTATTAAAATATTCATCGACCGTAATGGAATGGTCACGCTAATTTAACTAGAGCGTATTTACTTTTTCTTTCTGTCTTTATTCCTTCTTTCCGTCCAATGTTACTTTGCCGATTCAAATTTCATTACATGATCAAATTTTACGAAAATTTCTACCATGTACCATGTGTTTATATACGTAATTTTATCGTATCCATTTATTACTTAAATATCGCGTTATCAGCGATACGCGATACAATTTTTTTCCGAGCTTAAGTTATGTTTAAATCTCAAATTTTTTATATCGCTTTAATGATACTACTAATCAATTATACATTAAAGATGTACACCTACCTATTCCTAGATAAAAAAATTAGATTATTCTTCATTTTTTCTTCGACTCGGTGTTCGTAAACGCGACGCCTCGTCTAAGAAAAGTTTAAACTGTATCGAAATTTATCGGTATTACAGCCTGGAGCAATTTTTTTGTCTCTCTATTGTTCTTTCTCGTCGACAAGATAATAGGAGTTGAAAAGACGGCGAAATGAGATCGGGATTCAACGTTCCCGTATCGTCCGATCCTTTCACGAAAGTAACGATCGTGCCAACCACGTTTACGGTTAATGTTCCGAGAAACGAATAATAAGACAATGACGTTTTGTTCGGAATTGAAATCTTTTACGTTCGCTTTTCCATTTTTTCGACCATCTTACTCTTCGTCGTCGCTTCCGTCGATATCGAAACAAACTAAATCCTAACATCTTATTTTTTAAAAATATAATTTTAAAAATTTAAATTGATAAAAAAAAATTCTTTTTGAAAAAACAATTAAAATAATCCGACAACATTGTATATCATGTTTAATTGTACGAAAAAAAGTTTTTCTATTTTCATAAATTTGCTTCGAACGTCGAGCAAATGAAATTTCCAAACTACCATCTCGTAAGAAATTAACGAGATATAAACGATAAGCAATATACTTTAATACGAAATAAGGATTAAACCGTTCTACTTACCGGATCTTAATCGTTAAAAATAATCGTTTCTGGCACGACAAATATAAAGAAAGAAAGAAAGAAAGAAAAATCAAGTCTGTTAGACAACGGTTTGGCGGTCGTCCGACTTGTTATCTTTCCCACCATGGACAAAGTTTGGCCGATTGGACTCGTTTCACTTCACGGTAAACGGCTCGAACAGTTTTAACTTTGCCAAAAATATATCGATAATTGCAGCTAACAGTGTTCCATGTTACGTTAAGATTTATTATCAAAAAAATTTATCGATTCGTTTCAAATGTACGACGAACAATCGTGAGATTAATTATATTTAATGTTACAAATCTCTATAGAATATCGATAGAATAGATCGTCGTACGAAATCATTCTTAACGGATAATTATTATCTACGACAAAAATGCGTATTATTACGAAGAAATGAAAATAAATACGAGAAGGGAGAAAAAAAAAAGAGAAAATAAAAAAAAGAATTTGAATACGAAACGTGTAAATAACGAATAAATAAATTATTTTTCTTCGATGATAAAACAAATTGTAAATTAATTAATAAAATCAATTCAAATAATTATTTCACGAATAGAAATGATATTCGATCGTATTTAATATTTATCATTGATTTTTTTATTATTCGATTATTAATCTGAGTCAACAGATTAATACAAACAATATATTGCAGAGAATATATTGTTATCACGTTATATTTGCTCATCGATAATTAATCGATATTCTCCCGGTGATTGCGTTCATTTATTAGGATTTAGATTATTCCAAGATCACGAAGAATGAATTAATCGCTATGTTTGTCTCCTATCTCGATGCAAATATTTAGTTCAACACTACATTACGTTCGATGTCGATTTTCTTTGTTTTCTTTCTTCTCTTTATTCGACCAGTGAAAAAAAACTTGTATTTATTCTACTTAACTTTCATTCGTTTATTTATTTCACAAAAGTAGCAAGTGACATATGGTAACTATTTTAAACGCAATTCCACTTTTTTGCATAAAATTTTCATAAATTTAAAAGTTCTTTAACTTTAATTCATTTGCTGGAATTTAATTGCATTTAATGGGAAATAAATAATTTTAACGAGAATCTAATTTGTTTCGTCGCAACGATAAGATCGAAGAGTCGGAAAATATTTCGCAACGCAACGAAATATTTTCTAACGGGAATTGGGAATTATATCGATATTCTCTGCCAAACAATCCTTCTTTCCTCGTTATTCAAAAAGCGAGAATGATAATCGATAATCACAATCCGTTTAGATCATTGGAAACGCTTTCTTTCACGACATCGTTGCTTATAAACAATTTACACATTTATTAATGCTTAGTATTGGTATAATTTCTGTTCTATGCTCAATTCGAATGCGTTAAATTATTATTATTATATAACGCGTACTCACTTACGATATATTTTTCTTCGCGCGACGTCATATTTTCTATCCATATGTACACCGTACACAGAACACGTTGATATAACGGAAACGTAGAACGTAAACGTGAATGTAACTGTCCTAAATATAAAAAAAAAAAAAAAAAAAAAAAAAGAAAGATAACGGAGATCGTGTTTTACGTTTTAATTATAGTTGAAAAAATTTTTGATTAAAATTTTAATCAAATGAAGTATTTCTTAGTGACTTGTTAAAAAAAAAAATTCACACGTAGATAGATTAAATATTCAGAATGTGATGGTGCACGAGGAATTTAATTATCCGATAGTCGGTCGATCTATCCGTCTAACCTACGAAGAAATATACGTCTTCTTTCTACCGCGGTCGGGAGTCAGACCGGAAGTTATCCCTTCCTGCCTTCCTCTGCTGTGGAAATAGGAACAGTTTTTATCCACCAACTTCGTTTGCCGACTTATCATCCTAGCAGCACACCTACTGCATACCGGCCAAATAAGAAAGTGTAACAGAATCGACTATGAGTTATATACGGAACATTTGTTACTTGGTAATGTAGGAAAAAGTAGGAAGAAGATAACAGGTGTAATGATATTTCAAATGTAGAAAATCCGGTTATATTTCATACGAAATTTCAATCTCTCAGTGTTTAGGATTAGCATTTGCGGGAAAATCGTTTCGTTCGAAACGACAAATTTTACAATTGTTGTCATTTCATCATCATCATCATCATCGTTATGTCGAAACGTATTTAAAACCATCTTTCATTAAAATTAATTTGAGATTAAATTTGCTCGCTCGAATTACATTTGATATAAAGGTAAATTAATTTATCACACGTAAAATAATTTATTTTGTTATAATTGGATGATTAAAACTGATATAAGTATCTGATTCTTAACGATACAACTAGCAATTAATTTCGATGAAATAATACAATTGTTATTATGAATCGTTTTATCATCTCGAAGAAATAGTTAAAATATTCAATTATGAAACATTTTTCAACTTTAAAGGATAATATATCTATTTCTTTGTGTATTTATCATAGAATAGAAAGATGTAATACGATATAAGCACGATATACATGTATACGGTATGTAAAAGTAAGCGAATAACCGTGAATTGTAAGTTGAGAAAAATTGCGTGAAAAGTTTCGTAATATAAAGGAAGAAGAAACTTACACAAGAAGAAAATTGTAAATCTATTATATTTCGTTTATCGCGATGAATCTTAAGCTTTTTTATTAGACTAATAAATTAGATTAGGATAATTTAGACTAATTTCGCATCTACGGATGAATATTTTTCGAATATCGCAAGTAATAAATTATTGCATCGTATATAATAAAAATTTAGATTTAAACGTTCTTCGATATCTATACTGTTATATCTGTTCAGATTTAAACGGTCTTCCATATCTATATTTGTGCAATTCGTTTCAAATATTCGATCATCATCAGTTTGAATTTTCATATCGTATTACAATATAATATCATAATTATTTCAATTGTAATAGCGTATTAAGCGTAGAAGATTACTTTTGATTTTGATGAGAATTAGTTTCGTATCTCGAATCTCTGAAATTACGACTAGAATCGGCAAGTCTGGTCGAATTCGAACGATCACCCTTATTAGTATAAATTATTGTCAATCGTTGTAATCGAGTTATCTTTACGTTCGAATAAACGTATCGAATTAGATTTTCTATCTTTCGAACGTATCGATAACGAATAACGTTCATTTGAATTTTGCAATTTTGCAATCGTTAAAGATAGGAAAATTAAACATTTCCTTAGTTTTAAAAAATTAAAAAAAAATAATATTGAACTTTCTATTTATTAAGTTCAATAAAACTCGTTAAAAGGAAATTATTTCAAATCACTATAGTAAAACGTTTTATCGTTGAAGAAACAACAAAATCGGTCGTACAAAGAATGATTTTCTGATCACAAATTTAATTAAAAAGTTCCGTGAAACTGATAATTATTTCGAATAACGAACTCGAAAAACAAAGTAAGCGATTAAAAAAAGAACAGTTTCGAGTCTTATAAAACGATTAAACGATTAATCGTGTTATTTAACGCATCGATATTTTGAACGTTTCGTTTTATAATTTATATCTAAAAAAGAAAAGATACATAATGATCGTATTCTTTTATATTTTGTACATTTTTGTAAAATGTTTATAAAAACGTAATATAAATTTCATTTGAAAATATACTTTCTTCTATTTCTTTTTTATATATCGTATCGTTTAACTTTGTCTCACGACGTCATCAATCTTCATCTATAAAGATACGCACGAATACTCTTACACATATATGAGGTTAAGAAAAGGTTAAAACTCGAGATTGACTTGGAATCTTGTTATTTTCTTTCGAAAACAAACTATCGATATTATAAAAAAAGATTAATTGGAAAAGCATTCGATCAGAAATAAATAACGGCAAGGAAATGAAAAGTTTTCTCCACTCGCATAGGATGATAGGAAAAGTTCAATTTTGGTGAAAAAATAATCCAATTTGTAACATTCGATCAAACTTTGTTATTTACTTCAATTTTATAATATTAATTCATTTCTATATAAATATGTTTCTTTTCTCTCGCGTGTTTATCATTATCATATTTGATAAATGGAAATAAATTATACTTTGAACTACAAAATTAGTTACACAAAATGAAAAATTATTTTTCTTTGTTTTTGAAAAATAATGAAAAAACTGATCGCAAAAAGAATTAATTCACAATTACATATTTCGTAATTTTTCGTACGATATTATCGTTATAAACAATGATATTTTATGGAAGAAGACATTTTATGAAAAGTTGGAAGATCTTACAAGATGTGGTAAAACAAAAGAAAATAAATTTGTGGAACATGGAAAATTAAATAATCTGAAAGAAACTAAATGTGATATCGCGCACCAAATGAAACAACTAACATGTATATACGCAGTACGTATGCATATCTAGAATAATAGACGAAACTGTTTCCATTATCAACTTATCCATTTTACCAATTGTTTTTGAACCATTCGTTCATCACTATATCCGTTATATTTAATCAAATTACGCTTTCACTCTAAATAAATTTATTCTCGTTTTCGTTTCCATTCACTCGTATCGTGTCTTATTGTTACACGTTACGGATAGTGTAATAATTCAGTGAGAACATAACATATCTGTTGGGCCACGTTCAATCGCGTTACGTTTCGCTATCAATTTTTCGATATTTTTCAATATTTTTCAATATTTTCCGTTTCATAATAGTATAAGTATAAATATAAGATATAATAAGATATTCCTTTTGTTTCGACATACGACCAACGATTATATCAATTGAGCGATGCGATTTAACTCTTTCGTTTAAATTTTCGATGGTTGATATCGATTCAGTAAAATAACATTCTTTTAATATTTTTCAAAATCACGTCTTTCAATTATATTCATATTTTGGAAATACTTCGATTGAATCTTTTTAAAACAATCTATTCTCGATAATTTAATTTACATTATTGAATGATATAAAAATATCGTACAATATGTTTTTGAATGTTTCATTTTCGTTTATAGCAAATATTTCTATTACGAACAATTTTCAAATCGATGTATCGTACATCGCGACATTTTGATCGTGATGACGCTTAAGCAACATAGCATTTACATAAATGAATCGAATACATGTAGTGAACTGCGATAAATTGAATTTTATTAACCTTTGCGTTAACGTCTGGGATACGAGTTTTATTATTATTATGAAAATGATTAATACACACTCGTATATTCGTATAATCGCGAATAATTTAAAATATTGGAATAAAGAAGAAAAACTTTTTTAAAAGAGAAATTATTTACGCGTATTTACGTTACACATGTTTCGACGGTTTCCTGGTAACGATTGCCACAAAAAAAAATGGCACCGCTCTGCTCCCCAGTTACCCACATGAGAAAAGATGACATTCGATTCATTCTCGTTCACATTAGATATCGTTATATTTCCAAGTCTTAACAATCATTTTTAATTTACTTAGATTGACTTTGAAATAATTCATTACGATTTACGATTCCACAATTATTTCTATCGACATTCGACTAATAATTATTTTCATATCACATTAAAATATTTAACAAAAGAATAATATCGCGTGTTAAAAACATTTTCTCATTATTACTAACAGATTCCAATTATGATTTTCTTTGGAGAATTCGTTGAAAAAGTTATGGGAAACAAAGCTTAAGATATTAAGATCCTTTGTCTTTCGCTACAAAAGAGAATAAGCAGATGTAGCAGGAATTACATAATAGGAATCGTGTAATGTCTGGAAAATCTTAGCCTATGAAACGCGTAGGATATGAATAGACGTGTAATTGTAAGAGAACGAATCGCGTAGAACGTAACTAAATTGTAACAATGATGTCTCTATTCACTGTTCGATGAAATTTGAATTTTCTATGCATTTCTTCGTTCCTTCTCTATTTTTTTTTCTTTTTTTTTTTCCTTCGTTTTAATGTAAGGAACTTGTACTGGTACTAGTCGACGAACAAAATGTTTAAAAAAAAAAAAAAAAAAAAGAAAAAAATACGTACGCCCTCGTAAAATTGAAATGGTTCTAAAGAGAACGAATGCTTTAATTAGTCGAGAACGAGAATTTACAAAACGGGACGTGGTACATCCTGTTGATTAAACTTCTGTATTTTAAAGATATTATATATAATATGATATAAGCTCAAAGATATTTTTGTCATATATTTGTAAATGTGAATATATTTTATTATTTATATTAATTAATTAATTCTATATTAAATTTTTTAAGGGACGTTTTTTAAGGGACGTTATTCAGAAAAACAATTGAAAATAATTTTGCGATAGAAAAGATAGAATATAAATATGTTAATCATTATACGGTTATATATTTATGATATTTTAGGAATATTGGATCGAAAACAAATGTCTAATTAAAAATATAATTTGACGATAACGTAATAATTAAATTATAATAGCGAATACCAAATAATATTGAATAAACGTTACGTATCTTGTTTTAAATTTAATAGAAAGATATTCTACAATTCTAATTATCGCTAAAAATATAATGTATTTTGGATATATTTTTATCATAATGTACGAATTTTTAAAATTTTTTTAAATAATGAAAAATATTTTTCAACATCATTAATCCTGTATTCTATATCGATATTGAATATAAAAAACGAAATAAATAATTATTTAGTAACAATTAACGAGTTAAAGGAAATAATTTAAAAAAAAAGGAAAGAACTTACCTTAAGTAAGTATATTTAGATCTCCTAAAACAGGAAAAGATTATATATATTTTGTTCTCGGAATTAAGATTAACGATTGAGAAAAAATAAATTTCATTAAACCGTGTCGATAGCATACAATATTTGTAAATGATACAACTTATATAAGTTGTATATATAGAAAAAAACTAAATTTCAAGATGATTTGCACGAAGATATTGCGACGAACATTGAGGGAGACAAGGGACCAGTTACTAGAGAGAAATGATACCTCTCACTCTCAAACGGCAACCATTTTATCCAGGCTCGTGGTCATACAGAACGTGGATGATTCGCTGGGTGTGACGCCCAGTTAATTCAACGTGCACGATTGTTCGACGCTTGATTAAATACAACGAATGCATTACTATTGTTACTATTCGAACGTACAATGCTTCCAGAAATTCTCCCAATTCACCGAAACATGTATTATACTCTTGGCTAATATAATGGAAAAATAAAATAATTTCTCTTTATTCTTCGATATCAAATATATTTAAGTACAATATGTAGATAATTATAATATGATTTTTGATGAAGTTTTCCCCGTTGGAACGATCGTTTAAATAATCTATTAAATCTCTCTCCCTTTCATTTTATATTACCTCGTACATAATATACACACATAAGTATTTACATTTAAATTAACAATTCAATAGAATATTTATTAATAAATTTGATTAACGAATATTAACATTCTGTCTGCGTATCTATATTCATTTTGTTTTCAACATTTTGTTTTATATTGATCGATTCAATTTTAAGTAAGATAAGTTATTTCTTCTTAAAGAACATTCTTAAAGAAAAGAAATTTCAAAATAAATAAATCCAAGTAACCAAGTAATTGGATAGGAAACGCGAGAAAAATAAAAAACTAAGAAACGAGTAATGAGGTAAATAAACAAAAGAACGGAAAAATCGAAGAAAAAGTAGGATATATCCAGGAATGATTAAAGGAGGGATTTTCTGAAAAAAACGGGAGAATTTTCTCTCCGTAGAGGGAAATTTTTGCTGGCTGAATTCTTACTCTTAACCGCGTTCTAATTATCCTGACTGCACGATAACGAAGACCGATAAATCAGGATTGGTCGTTGTTGTTGTTGTTGTATCGATCCTATATATATATATATTTGTTATCATTATTCAAACAAATATGTTGTGGTTGAAACAAAATTTATGCGAAAACGCGTATATAGATAGATGAAAATGCTATAATAAATCGTTACAAACGTTTAAATATTTCAACGTAACAAAAAACGTAACAAAAAACGTATATTATACACGTATTTAAACGTTTACTTGTAATATCGTTGTTTTTAATCCGACTTTGCGTTACGTTCTGTCGATGTTAACTACTACGTACTTCGATGAACGTACATACGTAATACGTATATTACGCGTTTAACGCGTTTTCTTGTTGCGTTTCAATTTCATTTATAAAATAATATTTTAAGAAAGAAATAAAATACAAATCAAACTTCATTGCATTCAAGATATAAATTTTGGATAAATTTTTACTTACATTTTTATCTCGTGTTTTCTGTTTCAGGTAGCATGGTTGCGCGTGGATACACAAACTATTCTAACGATAGCGAATCACGTGATAACAAAAAATCATAGAATCGGAGTAACGCATACCGAACGCAAGACATGGCATTTACATATACGCGATGTGACCGAATCCGATCGAGGTGCTTATATGTGCCAAATAAATACCGATCCGATGAAGAGTCAAACCGGTTATTTGGATGTCGTAGGTTGGTTAATTATTACGTTATATATGTAACATCTTGCTAATCCGATCAATCCATATGAAAAATTCCACGTTGAATTGAAAATATATTTGTAATTATTTTATTTGCTTTAAAATGTGTTTTAAAATATACGACAAATATCTGAATTGTCCGTACTAATGATATTTTACGATTACTATTACATTATTATCACTTTGATTTATTTTATCTTTTTCTTCTTCGTTTACGTAATTAATTACGCCTCAGTGCGGCTGGATATTTTTGAGAGCGATCGAAAACAGATAGGCCCGATGCTGTTTTGTTTTCGACTAATTTACGATATGGGTTGAATAGAAATTTTACGAATGGTATGATTTTCCAACGGACAAACTCCAGACAATGCTTGCTCGCTCCAAGTGTTACGGAAATTAGATGTTGAAAGTTGAAAGTCCGTACGCATCACATATTAGTGCGCAGAATGTTTAAAATATCTAAGTATATAGTAATATCGCTTGTTCAAAAAAATAGAGATATCGTTTTGGAAAATTTAATCACGGAATGATGAATACGACATGAGAGACACGAAAGACTTTATTTATATTATTAGGAAGGAAACTTGATCAAAATTTTTAATCTTTTATATTTTAAATAAAATGCTTTGATGCAAATATAACAACGAACAAACGTGAAGAGACGAGGAAAAAGATAAAATGAATAATCAAGTAGTTGAACGATACGATTTAAAAACACGTTCTTCCTTCTTGGTCTTGACGGATTTTTAAAAATAATGTATACGTATATGTATACTTTTATGCGTATAAACTTCCATTTACTGGAATAAAGTATTTACTATCTTTGTATACGTACATATATACATAGATTCATCCTTCGCAGATCTATGTAAAAACATAAAATTTGTCTTGTTATTTTAATTCTTAAATTTATTTATTCTCTTAACATCTATTAATTACTATTTATTAATTAAGTATCGTTAAACAGATTCAAGTTATAATATAAAAAGACAAAGAAAAATTTAAATATGAAATATATCGTAGAAAATGATGGTGACAAGATTATTCAATTTCTATTTTCAGTTCCGCCAGATATTTTAGATTATATGACAAGTACGGACATGATAGTCAGAGAAGGCAGCAATGTGACATTACATTGTGCTGCTAAAGGATCTCCAACACCAAATATTACATGGAGGCGAGAAGGTGGAGAAAGTATATTTTTCGAGAATGGAGAAGAAGGTAAGGATTGATCGATATCTATATCTATCGTAAAAAAAATTAGAAGACAGTAACTAGAATAAAACAAAAAAGATTTGATCGAAAGATTAATCGAATTAACATAACGAAAAATTTAATTCAAATTTAATTAAAATTAAAATAATTCAAAATTAATTAAAATACAAAGAAAAGAATAAAAATTGTGTTTTAAATAAATTTTTCAAAATTTTTACCTTCTATTTGTTTGTTTTCTTTTTTTAAATGACCAATATTGTTCTCTTATCCGAATATGCGAGTATAGTTAAATTATTATTAAAATATTTTACGAAAATACGTGACAATGGTTAAACGAATATTATTCTCGAAGATTGATGGATTTTAGATAGAAGGGGTAATTCTTTTCATACCGAGATTAGATCTAACTATGTTTTCACAAGGGAAAATTTTTACGAGAAAAGTGCATCAAATCTAATGTATTTACAGAATATTCGATTCATAAATTTTTTTCTAGTTTATATTGAACGATCAATAAAATAAGCGATAAACAGATTAATTAATTCACATATACGAAATGAATATATCATTTTATTTTACTTTTTATGTTCGCAATGTGCTTTCATATTAATATTGTTATATCTTTATTTAATATCGATATATTTTTTGTAATATATATTATATATATATATATTATTAAATATGCATTAATCAGACGTAAAATATTAAAATATAAAAGAGTTTATAACGTTCTTCTAACATACGTATACAGATACAGGTTAATGTTAATGTGAAAAAAATTTTTAACATTCAAGATAATTTTGTTACACGTATAACGATGTAAAACGATTTTTCTTTCTTTCTTTTTTTTCAATTAGAAATATTTTTCATATTATATTTTTTACTTACGTTCGATTATTCGAATAGTCGATGAATTATTTATTAGCTTGTTTTTACACAATACATGCGTTTAAAGAAATGTTTCCGAAACACATTTATATGAACGGCCGATAGAGGGTTAAGAAATATATGACATACGATGAACGTAGAATGAAAATTTATCGCTGGTGGCTTTCAAACTTATTTAGCGAGTATGATGCGTGATACAGCGATCCTATCCATGTTGCACCTGCACCATTGCTATACCGATGACGTTAGGATGAAATACATGGTCCGCGTTTCGCACAATAACACCAAGTAATACGAACGTTCTGATTCGCACACGAATCGTTGCAAACACTTTATTCGCGAGACGTGGTAACGATTTATCACTCTTTTGTCTTTTCACCGCATCGAAAACTGTTGCCTGTATCCTGTTCTTCCGCCGGAAACTGTCTACCTTGTCTTATGGCAAGAAAAATGTCTCTTGTATTTTAAACGTCTTCCCGTGTATGCCAGCCTTTGTAATACTCGTCTAGGCAAATATGTATTCATCAAAAATATTTCTATCGATCTTTCTTCTACGTATATATTCCCCTGCGATCATGCGGATCAAAAAATAATCTATCGAAAAGAAAAAAAATTTTATCGTTAAAATTTTTTTTTAAAAGTTCTATCAACGATAACTCTTCTCAATTATTATTATTATTATTATTTAAATAATATTTTTCAATATATCGTATATTATTTTTATTTATCTCGTGATAGAATTGAACTTGAATCGAAATGGATCGTTGTGACTGATATTCGCAATAATACTTTGCCTGCTTCTAAAAAACTATCAGTGCATATAATGAAAATGTATATAGAACAATTGTGAAACAAAAAAACGGTTTAAAATATAAAAGAATTTTTATTAACTTCTAAAATGCTTGATTATGCTTTTCACATTTTAAAATTTTTTGAATAAATTCGTCGAGAATAATTAGAATAAGTAAAATTTTTATCAATAATTTAATTAATGATCCAATAATTCTTAAATAATCAGTTATAATAACAGATATTATTTTCCATGTCTTTTGATTATTTATATTATGTTATATTATATATATAAAAAAAGAGACATTATAGAAATATCTTTAATTAAAAATTGATTTGAATGAAATTGATTACACGAGATTGAACATTTTTTTTTAACAATTACGATTAATTTATGTATATATTATACACAGTACATACGAAGACAATTAACGTTAAACAAAGCGGAGATCAAAGACCGCATAGATTTGTATGACGATAACCGAGAAACGTTTATACATTTTAGGAAAAATTAGTTCAGCTTGCTTTTCAGCCATGGTTAGATATCGTGTCGTGTATCTTTGAAATGCATCGAAATGACAATAAAATGTCTAAAAAGTGTAAACACGATATCAGCGCGGTTTCATTGGACAACTCTAAATCGAATTAAATCGTAGCTTTGATCATCCAACTATACTTGCTTATTTGCACACACACTTTTCTCGAATGTACTCGGTATCTCCTCTCTTCATTTTATATACATTTTATATGTATTTTTATATGTATTTCTCGAATTACGGAGTATAGTTTTTTTTCATTTGTAGACTGTGGTTTGCTCGTATGCGCGAATAAAATTGTAGACAAACCGAGAGAAACCTATTTGTTGGAAACTGTGTACAAATATGAAAAAAAAAAAAAGAAAAAAAAACTCGTCGATACTTTTCACAGAAAATACGAATGTAACGACTCTTCGTGATTCGAAAAATTTATTTATAATTCTTGATTTTTTGCAATAACTATTCAAAGTACGCTCATTTAATTATACGCAAGGTTTCTTATTTTTAAATACATTTGCTTAGATAACGTTATTTTAAAAAAGTATAAATTATTAGATCATCGATACGTTTATTTCATTCGAGGAATAAAAGTAGATATGAAAGTAGATATGTATAGTAGCATAGTCTAGTTATTGGTAATTAACTCATAAAGTAATAATGATTGGAAAGTAATTAAAATGGGTACGCGAAGTGTATCGAGTGGTTTGGTCAGTGGTTTACAATTTATCTCGTATATGCAAGTGATTACAGAGGGTGGAGTCGACAGGCGTTTCAATAACATAAATTGCTCTGTGCAGAGATTAAGCGTTTAGGTAGACAAAGTCGAAGCTCAACGAGAATCGAAAATTCGAACGGGAGCAGCGGCTGTGACCGCCTTTTAGTTTTCCACCAAAAGATTTACGTTCACCCGCTGACCATGTTCTATGTGCGGTTACTAGTGTATTCGCCATTGACACTACTGAATTCAGAAATAGAAGGTAAAATCCTTCTAACCAGCATTTCACCTCTGCGATTACGCTCGTTACAATTTTCCATTTCTCGACTATTTTTCAATTTGTCATTTTATTTTCTCACGTTACTTTTCTTCGTTCGTTTAATATCTCTTCTATTATATACGCATATAAACAATATATTTACATATTATATAAAAATATACAACTTTTCTAATTTATAAATTGCCATTTATTTCAATTTTGATAAACACAACGAAACGCAATAATAAAGTAAACTGAAAATGGATTAGAGAAACTAAGTAGGACGGAAACCATGAAACTTGAGAAACGCGGAAATATAAATTTTAAGCTTTTATTCTTAAGAAGCTTTATTCTTAGGAGAAAACTTGAAGAAATCTGACTGAAGAAATGATTTCGACTGTACGAATGTCAACAACGAAAGAAGAAATGCTAATTTCAAATAATATTTCTAAACGGTCACGATGTATAAAAATCTAAATAAATAAACGAATATAAATGAAATAAAAACAAATCGATCTTATCGATGATACTTTACTTCGTCTTACTTGTTAAGATAATAAAAATCAACGACGAACATATATGTACTTACATGCATATATATATATATATATAATATAATACGAATAAAAGCCATTGAGACTTTTAAAATTTTAAGCTTTTCATTTTATCAGTATGCGTATTACTCGCATGCGTGTAAATAAAATAAAATTATCTTTACAGAGATATGTATATGAATTTTAAAATTGAAAATGTAATATGTTAGATATCTGAAAATACGAAAGTTTTAAATAAATGAATATATATCGAGCGTAAAATTGAAAAATATCGTAGCAACTAATTTGTAATAACTAGTTGTTTCAATAATCATAGATAACAATTGATAGAGCAAATATTTCTTGCGTATTAAATATTTGGCCATATTTCATACATCATTTACCTAAATCCAAGTGTAAAATCTGTATACAGATATAGTATAGATAACTTGTTCGTCGATTCATTTAGCAGGTCGGTCATCCTTTATGAAACAAAGAACAGCGTTGATTTCGTATGGCAAAAAGATTGGTAATAGCGTGTTCGTAATTAATGTTAACTGACCGAGTCCCTCGTGTTCACTCGTGCATCTTCGATACTGCATCCGTTTCTGGCTTTTTGTCAGTCCGTTTAATCCGAGTAAGCATCAAGTGCTACGAACGGTGTAACGCTTGTCGCGAATTTCTTGCTAACCTTGCTTTGGTTTACTCGAGAAGAACGGCGGATTATATCTATTTCATTACCGTATGCATAACTCAATTATATGTTGGAACAAATTTCAATTGTCGAATAAAATGATGCAAAGGAGAGAATGGAATTAAAAAGTTGAGATACGATTAAAACCAATCCAATGGATAATGTTACAAAAACTTCTTGTTCGCTATTTTATCGATTTAAACTCGATTGTTGCGAAGAGAAGTTCGGAAAGTTACATTGAGAAACGTAGTAGTTGGAACATATGTTTGTTTCGTAAAGGTTTTGCAACTTTGAAGCACATCGAGTACCTATTATTACACTCGTATATTTGTACTCGAATATGATTCTTAACATCGAAAAACTTTACCACTCGAATAGAATTAGTTGTAATGTTTTAATCTCCGTGTACAAAAAATTTCACTTTTAATATCATCAATCTATCACTTCGTTATACTATAAAATCAACAATATTCGAAAAAAATAAATTTCTCGACTTTGTTGCAGTGAGAATTGTCGAGGGTTCGATCTTCAATATCATTAAGATAAATCGATTGCAGATGGGTGCGTATTTGTGCATAGCTTCGAACGGTATACCACCTACCGTCAGTAAAAGAATAATGCTTACGGTACAATGTGAGTATTTTTCTCCATGATAAAATTTTCTATCTTTACGTTAAATGTTGTTTAATTTAATATATTTGTTATATTTACAGTTAGTCCAATGATTTCAATTCAAAATCAATTGGTCGGGGCTCAAAAGGGACAAAGAATAACCTTGGAATGTAACTCGGAAGCGTTTCCACAATCGATCAATTATTGGACGAAGGGAAACAACGAAATAATAAAAAATGGTACTTCGAATATATATATTTCTCTCGATATTTTTTTACTTTTTATATTATTCTCTTATTTCGATACAATTTTTATCGAATTTTATCGATAATATATAAGTTTCAAGCATAATATCAGTTTTCAATTTCGAGCGTCTTGATTTTAAATTTAACGATATATTATTGGGAAAAGGAAAAAGATTGCATCTGAAATTGCGATGTAAGAATACAGATATATGTAGATACATCTATATTGGTTGAAAGTAATTTACATAATTTAGATAATGCGATAAAAGTTGAGCGTTATACGTTTACGAGACTTCAACACAGAAACAGAAGTTCGTATGCCTTCGCGTTTGCTCGTTTGTAATGGACGTATTCCATGGTCTGGTAATTCATCGAAGAGCGATTGAACCATACTGACCAACATAGTTAATGGTGTTTTATTAACGAATGTACGCACAGCACACCGCACATATATACCATACGTTATTGAAACGGTCTAACAACACGGTCGTAGTCGGATACACGGAAATACATAGAACTATAATTACTTCGAATAATGATTGATGAACTTTGAACTAAATTTTTCACGCGCGAGAATTATTTACAACGTTTTATCGTTTTATTCTTTTTCATTTCCGTAACAATTTCCGTAATATCTATTATTTATTATTTTATGTAATGATTTTCAAATGTAATGATTTTTATATATAATGATTTTTTTCAATTAAAAAATAATTTTTAAATAATGCATGATCGTCTTTTATTAATTTATTCGTTTTTGATTTTATTGTTGTTGTTATTATTATTATTTATTATTATTATTTTTTTACTATTTCGAGGAATCAAATCGATAATAAATATAGAACGATGTTAAGATTTAATCGATTCGATAATATCTATTCGAAGCTATTTTATTTTACATATTTTTATTTATTTGTTTTTATTTTGTTTCTCGTTTGTCGTTAAAGAAAGATCAAGGCAACTTTTTCACACAACTTTTTTTAAATTTATATCGCGTTATGCATATTTATAATAAAGTGACAGAGATACGAGTAAAAGTAATGTTGGACAAGAATCATAAGTATTATTAGCACGAATAAGCACAAATGCATGTTCGCCGCGTAATTATTTGGAATAACGAGACACGATATTCACGAAGGCCGTAGCGTAGTAACCACATGGAATATTATACATTCTCTTGCATCCATTAATGCGTCTAGCAGTTCTAGACTAGGTGATGCAAATACAGTAAGAAAGCCAACGTTATGATCCTTGTATGCAAAGTTGTTGATCAATTAAATTATTTCGTGCTATTTTTCCAGACAGAAATCAAATTTAAATATCAAATATGTTTTAAATATATTTTTACAAAATTTGGGAAATTTTTATCACAAATATATGTATATATAGTATATATACAACGCGTATATATATATATATATATATATATATATATATATATATATATATATATATATAACTATGTACAACGTCTTAATCAACGTTTCTATAAATCTAATAATATATACCGTACGAGATTAAATCTATATAAGTTAGAAATACGAATGAACAATCTTTGAATTCAAAAAAATATAAAACGTACAATTTGAAAAAAATTCACTTTTAAATGTTATTATCTTAATACGAATGTCTTAAAATATAAACTTTTATTTGTATAATCGGGGAAAAGAAAAAACAATGAAATGAAAAAAGATACGAAGGATAAAAAGAAAAATGGAGGAAAACAAAAAAGAGATTTTTTTCGATCCTTCGATTCGATCGTTTATCAATAACTAAACATTTTACCGCGGAACGATGCAAACTTAGATCGTTATTGGATAGGAGGGAATATCGTGCGAACAAAATCAAAGTACGGTTGACGATGATGTAGCAGCAAGTTGTGTATATGAAAGTGACGTGCCTGGAGCTACTTACCGATGCCATTACTGTCCTTTCACCCCTCTCTGCCATTCCGCTATCCTAACTGGTCCATCCTTTTCGCAACACGACGACGACTCGCACCCCTACTTCTCTTACGACCATCTCAAACCAGACGTTTTCCGGACCTGGCTTCGCTCAACCGTTGCGTACAACTTTAATGACTCGTGATTGTCATGACTTCTGCTCTTTGCGACGCTCTTTTCGCCCGTAACGTGTGCGGTTTACCGAGGGAAAACGATGTCCGCTGTCTTATTATTCATTCCCCAAGCGAAAGTTTCAGTTAACGAACCTCTCACACGAAAGTATCTTCAAATTTCTCGATTTTCTTCCATCTTATGCGCGATTGTCTCCTTTTTAATCTTTCAGTTCAATTTCAATTTATCTTGTATCCATATACACATATACGTTACTATTCCTATTTATCCAAAAGTTTCTCACTTTTTTTTCTCGGAAATTTTCGATAATTTTGTTATTTTTCTCACTTTTTTTTTCAACAGGGAAAACAGAATAGAAGGAAAATATCGGTATCTCTAACTTTTTGCATAGAAGCAATTTTATATCCGAAAATCCATTGAACCACGTCTAGCGTGATAATGCTCGGCAACGCAGTTCAACGTCGTTAAACTTTTTCATCTGCTTTTCAAACTCAAAGCCGACCAAAGTTTTTCTCTTCCGTTTGCTACGGTCGATGGAGCCACTACATAAATGCATTCTACCTTTTCACCCTCGCTTTTTCCGCCCCTCACTTTTTCTTTTTCTCTATACGTTCTATCTGTCACCAAGTTTCTCCCTACCTGAGAAAATACTATTCTGTTTTACCATGGATCAGTTACTTACACTTACGGATTTCGATCTCTCTTCATTCTCGCGAGATCTCGAATCGTTAATCGCGCAAAATACCTTTTCTCGTAGTCTCGATATTCATCAATTTCTTCAATTTCTTCCTCTTTTTGTTTCGAAATATCCCGGGAATATCATTTTAATGAAAAATCTTTTTTTTTTCTTTTTTTTCTTCTTCTTTCAAACATTTCGTCTAAAATAAATTATCTTCATGTAATCGTAAAACATAAATATATTATTATAGATTTTTTTTTGATTTCGTACGATAAAAATAAAAGTGATGTCTTGATTATAAGTTTCTCGTCTCAAATTAATCCTATAATAATATACATGTATTTCAGCATTCTGATCTTATTTCAACATCGGAAAGTCATACAAACCTCTAATGAGTATATAGCGTGATCAACTTTCATAGTGGAAAACTATTTTTATTTCATTTTTTGGTTGAATGTCGTGTAAAGTTTTCTCCAAGTATCGTGGGTATCGTAACGCATGAATATACAACACTTGAAAAAAAATCACGATTATTGATAAGCTCGCTAAATTAAAATTAAAAATCAGTCTTATATAAAACGGTAATTTTATTCTAGAATTTTTGAACGATTTTAAATTTTTAAATCCTTGAACATAAGTTTTTTAAATGTTAAATTATTTTAAAAAAATATTTTGTATTATTATTTCGTATATTATACTGAAAAAAAAAGAAAGGAAAAAAAAATTGAAACCTGAAAGATTAATTATTTTTCATATCATATAAAAATAATATCATTACATATTACAAATGTTCATAAAAAAATAAACACATCAAATCACTTAATCACTAATATAAATGCTCGTTAAATAAATTTATCAAAGTACAATTTAATAATTAATTTTTGTATAAAATTCGTTATAAATTCATATTTTTCTCTTCAATTTATTATATCTTTTATTATATTATCCTTTTTATAATACAGATATACTTTCATTTTTACATCTCTATCCATCCATTTATTGTTTCTATTTCATATTTTGCTTTTAGGAGATAAATATAACCAATCATTCACGAATAACGTGTACAAAGTACATATGAAACTCACGATATTAGCGACGGAAATGTCCGATTATGGAACGTATAAATGCATATCAAAAAATTCTTTGGGGGAAACAGACGGCAGTATTAAACTTTATCGTAAGTATATTTTTTACTTTATCATTCATTTATAATACTTCATTTTTACTACTATTTTCTTAAATGATTTTTACATTTTTTACGATATATTTGCGATTTTTAAATGTTATAATTATTTCAAAAAGTTTGAATGAGAGAGAGAGAGAGAGAGAGAGAGAGAGAGAGAAGAGAAGATAAAAACTTTATCAAATCTTAAATGTTATCCAAAATTATATATTTTGTAGATATTCCGACACCAACGACACAGCCGAGAACCACGACTACTACTACTCCAGTTCCTACTACTAGCGAAGAAGGTAGATGTGAATAAAAATTTCATCGACACAAGTTTATAATTAGCGTTTCATACAGTATGATATATAACTGTATACAATTATCGACATCTATAAATTAGGTATATGTATCCATTAAGTTCATATCTTTATCATATCTTCCTTTAATTCGAAAGAGTCATTCTTCTTTTTTTTTTTCACTTTCACGTGAACAAATCGTATTTATATCGCATTACTAAAAAGAATAAAAATGAAGATAATCGTTTTATTTGTAGTTGAAAATATTCAAAATTCACGACAAAGACCAGAAGCTAGTGCAGATCCTAGTACGTATCAAATAACTGATTCGTCATTGCCTAACGTCGAACATAGAACCGATGGTAAGTATTTTTCTTATTATATGAATTTTATGAATTTTAATTGCTCTAATATTACATACGATTCTTCGTTTCTTCTATCGCAATATCGAACTAAATTGTATTCAAAAATTGCATAATTATATTCATGTACCCTTCTACAAATTATTTCGGATTTTTTAATACAAATAAATTTGCATTTATTTTCATTTAAACGTATACAAAAAAATATATGCTTCGATCAAAAAGTTTATAAAAAAAACATAGAAAAATTGTGTAAATATATACGTTTTTATATATAAATTTTTCTTGTATAAATTATATGTAAATTCTTACGTATAAATTTCTTCTTCAGCAATATTATTCTCGAAACAAATCTCATTTGCACGTATGATCGTACTTACGTAAATATTTACCTCAGCGGTGTTTTCATCGATCAAAACATGTTGCTGCAAATTTCTTTTTGAAATATTTTTTCTCGTTTTATACAAAAAAAGATAAGGAGAATACAATGGATAATCGAGAAACATAGTAACGAACGAGGAATTTCGTTATCACTGTATATTCAAGCAACAATAAGCATTGTCGAAACAAATTTGAATATTCAACCGCGTACATATAACTGTTTCACGTTAAAAAACTTATAAATAAAAATCATATTAAATTTGCCGCTTACAATAATAACACAGTTAGCATTTTGCGTTAAAAATATTTAGTAAAAATTTTATATTTTGCTCTCTTTTAATCGTAACGCTAAATAGAATTAATCGAGTAAAATTATTGCACTTAATATTGTTTCCTTAAGAAAGAGAAAATATAAATATATGCTGTGACGTTTAGTTTTGTTATTGTTATTTAATTAACTTGTTTAATTATCATTTCGGTTATATTAAAGAATATTTTATTCTTAAGATTTTATGAATTTTATCGTAAAAAAAAAAAAACATAAAATATATATAAATCGAAGATGCAAATTGAAATAGAAGTTTAATTATAGAATTAGAATAGAAGAAGAACAGAGCATATTTTCACATAAATACGTTATCCCACTTTTAGAAATTTCCTATTAAATCATCATCTCGGCGTAATGCGCAAACTTACGCACACAGAAAGGGGAAGAGAAAAACTTTTCGAAGGGAAAGTTGGAGAGAAGGCGTGAAATTTACTCACGAGCTTTCAGCAACGTGGCACGACATCATAGATCTCCAAGGCGACAAACGCTACCCTCTCAACGGGATTTTGATGAAATCCCACGCGGTTTATGAACTACCATGTCGCTTCAACTATGAAAAAGTAATCTGATCTTTCGTTTGCAAAACTTTCTCGCATTTCTCGCCTTCCCTTCGATTCTAATCTATCACTTAAAACGAATTTAAAAATTTATGATATTGGCAAATCGTTCGTTCTGTGCGATTATCAGAGTAATTTTATTAAATGGATCTTCTTATATTTAAAGAGCAGAAGGAAATCGAGTTCGATTTTTAGCGTTACGATTTTTTATGAAATTAGAATTGATTCGAAGAAATTAAAAGAAAAAATTATCCTTTATATTATACTGTCGATGACTCGTATAACGTAATACTCTCGTCAAAACTAGTTTTTCTTTTTTTTTCTTTTTTTTTTTTTCAGAATAAAATAAGAGATTTCAAAATAAGAGATTTTTCGTATAAGTATGAATATCGCGTCACCGCATCACGAAAAGATTCTCATGGATCGAATGCTCGTTTAATAATCAATATTTGTTTGTATCGTTAATTATATAATTATTGACCGATTTATTCAATTGTCATAAAATTGTAAGAATTCAGCCAAGATTTGAATAATATCGAGCTAATTTAATATGAATTTTGAACGAGATATTAGAGATTTACTATTTTTGTCAGCAAATTGTAGCGTAAAATTCAAAGTGCATTTTATAAAATGCAAAAATTAAATGTTATATACATGAAGTAGCTAGACATGAAATTTGTAATATATTTTATAGAAAATAAACTAACTTATAATTTTATTATCATATCGAATTACAATAAAATTTTTTTAATATTAAATTCGCATCAATATTTTCTTTTTAATATTCAACAAGTATTTTTACATACATTTTTGTTTCTAGAGCTGTTGAAAAATAAATATAATAAACGATATATCTATCTTGCAGAAAAAAAATGCAATTGAGAATGTAAAATATTAAAATACAATCGAGAATGTAAAATAACAATATATAATAATATATTGAAACGAAAAAATATAACTTTAGACTATAATTATCTTTCCAATATAAAAGAATCTTATCAAGATCTCATATATAAGGAATCACTTTTTTTAGATATACATCTTCATGGAAGAGCGAGCAGCGATAGTTACAACGATGCTGAAACCGTTATAACAACAAATGAACGAAAAAGCATCGACAGCGAAATACGAAGAATCGACAACACGGCGCAATCGATGTCATCCAGGGATTCTAATTCGAATTTTCAAGTACGAACTACAACGGCCATCTGCATAATCCTACTATCCGCCCTGTCGTAGTCACGTTAGTATTTGTCAGCGAAAAGAACGATTATTCGAGAAAAATCCTTCGGGGATCAAGATTCGTCCTGTTCATCGTCATTTATCTCATCCGCGAAAGGGATCAATTAATGGATGTATTTCGATGTTACAAATTTATCGACAACCATTGCCTTCGCTGTCGTTGTGACCGAGATCAACGAAATAATTTTTCTTCCTTGTTCAAACTTTGCGATAAAGTTCGTCAAATTAGACGATTAATACAATTTCTAATAATAAATTCGAATACTCGGATCAGGTATTTATCAATGCGATTACATTTTTGCAAATTCGCACAAATTCACGGATTATAATTATAAATCAATTATTTTCCCGATTCACGTTACGATTAATTACTTTTTCGTTAATCGAAATTTGAAAACGTTAAGTAAATATTATTCCTTTCTTTTAATTATCTTCCTTAATTATTCTTTTTAAAACTTAATTAATCTCATTCTTTTTATATCTTCAAAAATTAATTAACGTTCAATTTACTTATAAATTTTTTTTTGTCACTTGTATAACGTTATTGGATTTGAAAATAAATAAATATTCCTGGAACTAAATTTAAATTTAAATGTAAATAAATTAAAAATATGTATAAAATATTTTATTATAGATGACTATTTCCTGTATAATAGTATAAATAATAAGAAGTATAATAAATAATCATTGTTTTTCTATAAAGAATAAACGGTCAAAATCAGAAGAATAAGATCGATAATACTATCAATTTTCAACAACATGATCAATTTAAAACAATTTGAAAAATTGATATTCGAATATCAATATTATATATAGTATTATATCGATTTTAACAGTTAATCTTAACTTGATACATCTTTAAGAAATAGCAAGATGTTAAGATTAATATTTTTTTCGATCACTTTTACATTTTTTTTAATCTATCGATGGATTCTTTTAATAAGAAAAGATATCGAGATAAACGGAAAATCTAAATTTAAATTTAATGTAAATGAAGGAGATTTTTGAATAATCATATATATTTATTAATTTAATTTTTTCCATTTTTCAAATTAATCTAAAACATTAACATCATAGAAAAATATAAGAATATTTTCATACGGTAGAGCCGTATTAATTGAACATAATACGGATTCGCCAATTTTGAGAATCGACGAATTCATGAAAAAATTTCGAAAAAAAAATTATAGTCGAAAGAAACGAAATAGAACTAAATTTATTCAACAATCTATTCAAAACATATAATTATCACCTTATGAAATTATTTGACGCAATTTAATTTCAAATTTTATTTTTATACTTTCCTATGAGAAAATAGAATAAAGAGAATACAGAATTAACAGAAATAGAAATATTTTATGAAAAAAAAATTTATTAAATTAACGCATTTTAATATAATTTTTCATTATTAATTTGAAATTAATCACGAAAACAATTATTAAAAAACTAATATCGTTTCCTCGATCGCAGAATCTATTTTCCGTTTATCAATATTTTAGATAAATTAGAGCAAGAATTCATAAATTCATATTACGAGAACGCCAAAGAATAATTATTGTATAGAGATGAATATTTTTGTATTTTCTCGTATCAAACATTTTATTTTAAAATCTATAAGATTAATTATCGTAACGGGGTATACATTGTCCACGATAATGATGTTATATATGTATACGTTGCATTATACCATACAAAAAAGTATAAATACCTCCAATTTTATAATAATACATTTTTATTTTTATTTTATCTCGAACATATAAATAATTTTTATTGATTTATATGCAAAGTCTCATTGATTCTATTCTATTCTCTCAAAACTATCCTCTTTGTACGTATTATTTTCTCCCATTATTATCGATTTCTTTTCTTTTCTCACATTCTTCGTTCGTCAGGTGAAATCCTGAAATCATACGCATCGTTAGCTAAACGAGATCTTTTATTTATTTCCATCAGTTTTATACAAACACGATATACTTTTTTCTTCATCACGTTTTTCTCGTAGTTATCAAAGTGAAAATTTAAAATTATTAATCGTACGTATTTTATCCATGCTGATGCTTTATGTATTTTTCTATGTTTTAAAGATATCTATTCCTTATTTATAAATGATTCTGTTTTTTTTTATTACGTGATATATTTGTTCATACAAATAAAATCTTAATCATACGAGTTCTTTTCGAAATTCTAATTCTAATTCTCATCATCAATCGAATAATTCTATATAAAGCGAAATTAAGGTAGAAAAGATCGAAAAGATCATAATGAAAATAGCGAGGTTGATCGAACGAAATAAATTATAAGCTTATTACATAACAAACGAAATAGATTGTACTCGTTCAACGATAATTATTCATACTTAACGAATTTTCAAACAAATTTCAAAAATTTCTCATTTCTCGTTATGTTTTTTTTTTCTCTCATTCCATCAACAATATTTCGAAATCATTCTACATTACATTAATAATATTTTATGTATTTCGTTATTTGATGCGTTATAATCGATTACTTAATTACTTATTACATATTCGGCCTAATCAACGTGTAATTAACGTTAATATAGTTATATCACGCCCAATGTACATTAAATGATACAAACATATAGATATTTGCCGCGCAATGTTAAATTACAATAAATCAAATAAATAAATCATAAATCGTAAATCAAAGATTATGGATAGAATGTACATTCGTTGAAACAATTTTATATAATTCACGTGTATATACGTGTATATACAAGAATGTAATTATATAATATGTAAATGTTACATTAGAATAAGTTTTTGCATCGAATGTCCTATGAGACTCGTGATCGAAGAAAGTAAAATTGAAACAAGAACAGTATAAAAAAGGATATAACGATGCGTGTATATTTTATCTCGGAAGTAATTATAATTCACCGTTGAAAAGAACATCCATTTTCACACATATTTTTGTTTCTAACATTATTACTTAATGTTATATAATAATATAAATATCTTTTAATCCAATTACTCGATAGAGAAAGACAACGTAGTCTATCGAAACGATAAAATACAATCTCTCACACGATTTCATAACTAAAATCATATCTTACAATATAGAATTCTGTTATTTGTTACAATATAGAATTCTTTTATTCACAATTTTGAATATTCAAGAGAAATTTTTTTTTCTTCGTAGCACGAGATATTAGGAAATGCGCTCTTCAAAAGCATCAAAAGTGATAGATGCTTCTTTTCTCGTGAAGCAAATTTCTTTTCAACGGTGAACGATATATACTCGCAAATATACTTGTATATATATGACAATTATCAAAAAATACGAAGAAATCTATCATCGAATCTATATTAATAAAATATAATTAAATTTGTACATATTAAATATAATTTACTATTTACATAAAACTATTTACGTAAAACGAATAAAAATTATTCTTTACAATCTAATTTTTATTTTATTAAATTTTGATAAAATTTAATTCATTTAGCGTGTAAATATCATTAATCGCAAATATATTCATTTATATTTGGCTTCTCATTTTTTATATCAAACATTTGTTACATTATTAATCATAATTATTATTACACACACTTAGATTTTAAATTATAAATATTATTTATACAAAAATATCGCGAACACGCGTAGTTCGTATTATAAAATTAATTAATAATTATTATAGTCGTTTCAACGAGACGAGTTAATAAATGTTCAAACATATGCATATGATCGACTAAAAAAAAAAAAAAAATATACATAGACAAAAATCACCTCAAAGTTTACAGATCTCTATTTAATAGGAAGAAAAATATTTATCAATTTTCCGCTTTGCGTATAAAATCCTTGAACAAGGAACCACCACATATTGGTGCTGAACTCGATATTTAATAATAATTGCTAGTGATTAAGTGAATATCACACAACTGTTTCGTTTTTTCCAACTCGTCACGTTGAAACATTAAATATAAGTTCGTTAATCATGAATAAAAACATACAAGTATTTACTTAATCGCGTTCTCGGAAGAAACAAAAGCACTAAGCTTTTGAAGTTTTATAATCAAGTATTATAATAATATAATAATATATTATATTACATTATATTATAATATAATGTAATATAATATAATATTCAAATATTATAATAAATAATATTTGTACGATATTATACGCATATATGAATTACAAATTGAATATAATTATACGAAAGAAATATATACATATATGTAGAGTATGCATAATACAATAATATAATGATTAATAATATCGTAATACGTTCGTATGTAAGAAAAAATTTTTTCAGTCAAAGCGTTTATTCGTGCTACGAATAATTAAATATAACGTTTGCTTATCGTTGACAAGAATTATTGTAAATCTGTATATACAAGTATTAAAGTAATTAAAATTATATACTTAAATTTAATCATGACAATTGTAGTAATAGTTGACACAATACCTCAGTAGTTTCAACAAATTTACTTAATTAAACTTACCTCAGCGAACTATCTCCTATGTACGCAGAATTTGAAATTAATGTCTTTTTATTTTATTTTTCTAATACAACCATCAGTTCCATATGTTTATTCGTTACATTTGTAAATCTTAGTTTTCAAGTAAGATTCCTTTATGTATATTATGTATATTATACAAAAATTTTACGTAAAATATTACCGAACGATGTATATATATATTTTTTAATAATTTAAAATAATTACAAAAAATATAATGAAATATAGAACAAAATTTTACAAAATCATTTATAAGAATCATCTCGTTTTCCGTTTTGTAAATTTTCTTATCGTTTTTTCTTCTTTTTAATTATTCAACGAAATAAATAATTACGAATAGTATAAAAAAAGAAAATAAGAAGACATTAAAATCACTTGTAAAAATCACTGGTAAAAAATCGCATGACGAGTCTCTAGTAGACTAAAATTAATGTAAAAATCATTAAGATAAATTTAGTTGGACCGAAATCGTAATCAAAAGTGACCGAACGATTATCATCGCATAAAAAAACAAAAGATGCAAACATGTAATTTATTACGCGTACGAAAATCATTTCGAAACCTACAATTATAAAATAATTCGTGGCGTAGAAAAATTCTATAGAATCTATAGAATATTAATGCGAATATTAATAATTTAAGCGAGATGTATCTTAAATGATTAAAGAAAGTACTTTGTATTTAAAATACGTTGTTAATTCTTTAATAATAATGTTATTAAACTTTTCGATTTTTTTTTCTAATTTTAATACGATAATACATATTTTAATATTTGAAATGTAAGAGAGAAAAAAAATATGTAAATTGGAAACGAAATAAAAAGAATCGAATAATTGGAATTTTTTGTTTCATTTATCAATTTTAATTATTATATTCTTTTTTTTCTAATCTCTAAGTATTTATCGATTAAAAGATTATTTTTTTTAAAGTTTCGACTCGTTTCGTTCTTCATTTTATCCTCGTATTCGATGAATATTTAATTCTCCTTTTTATCGATTTATGTATGAATAATTATTACACTCGATATTCATACACTTCCATATTTTATTTATTTAACAATTATTTATATTTTAATATTTTATTTAATATATCGCATATCGTAAAATCTTTATTCGGAGAGCAGAAAGGAAAACGTTCGTCCCGTTCCGTGTTCAGAAACCGACTGCGTACTCGATACGTATACAATAACAATCGAAGGAATAAATTCGTTTCGCTCCGTGTTTGGAAAACGATTATATACACGACTACGTTTAATCGACTTATACACAATAACATCGCGCTACGATTCACGTTCGCTATAATATTAATATTTATTTCATTTTATTAATTTATGAATTATTATCACGATACTTCTTTTTTTTCGTTTACATAGATTTTTAATTTTAATATTTTTCGTTTTTCGAATTTTTTTTTTTCATTTATAAGATTTATAAAAAGATTCAACGATATTTTTTCTTTATTTTTTCTTTTATTTTAATTTTTTAATGATTTTTGTTGAATTATCGTTCGAATTTTCAGTATCGTAAATTTTTAATTTAATCGTTAAAATTTAATTATGTTTTTTTCTTAAAAATAACTTTTATATATTTTTGACGAATTTATCTTTTTTTCTTTCTCTTATTATTTGCTGCGCTTTAATAATTTTAATTTTATAATAATAAAATTAATAATAAATATAAATAATATATAATATATTAATAATAATAATATATAATATATTATAATAATAAATTTATAATAATAATAAATAATTTTAATTACCATAATTCCTTTTTTTCGATAATTTCGTTCATATTTTTGATTTTGTTTTATTATTATACAATTTCGAATGATTTTTTTTTTTTTCTTAATAGAAAAATTTTTATGGTATCGGAACACATACGCGACGAAAGAAAAAAAAATAGAAAATACGATGAAAAATAAATTTCTTAGAAGAGATATCAAACAAAAAAATAGATGGAATTCGAAATCCAAATGAAATAGTGAACAGATCAATGACAAACGATGCAAATTCTCGATTCCATTTACATAGTATGGAATTTTTTTTTAAATAAAAATATTTTTTTTTTTTTGGTGATCGAACGAAAATGGAAAATGGAAGGATGAAAGAAAATCGAAATTAAAAAAAAAAAAAAAAAAAAAAATCGCGAAAAATACTCTTAAGTACGTTAAATAGCCGAAAATTAAAGCCTGTCGTCAGAGGGGCTGTGGCTAAGTCGGAACGCTGCTTCTTCCGCACGCGAAAAACTCGGGTTCGAGACTCGCTTTCTCGACTCGAGTTTTTTCGCGAGCGACGGACAACTTCTCGACTTGCCACGAGGGAATGACCCTCGGTGTCTTTCTCCCGCTACGGACTGGGGAAGTCACTCTTTGGTCTAGGGGGTTTTTCACCCAGGAGACCACTCTCTCCGGTCCGGGGGGTGTCCCCCGGGCCGGACTCGAATTTTGGAGGAGGCACCGGCGGAGGTTAGACGGGGAGGGCTACATCAGAGTCACTCTTACCGGCTTTTGCTCCCGGGTACGGGCAGCGAGGCTGTGGCCTCTTTCGCGGCGAGACATTAACTCAATGGCGCGTAAAGGTATCGGATGTCGGCGTGTCGGCACGCGATCAAAGAAGTAGAAGCGAAAAGGAGAAAAGAAAAAAGGATCGAAAGAAAAAACAGAGATAAGGATAAATTTATTTCTTCCGGAAGGAAGAAGAAGGAAGATACGTAATTTTAAAACACAACATAATTTCGATAATCATCGAAAATTACTTATTTATAGGTGTATATATATATATATATATATAAATATGTAGAAATACTTTTTCGTCCCATAATATCTTTCGTTTTCGTTAATACCGTCTCAGGATATTGTTTTGGGAGAGTACCAGTTTAAAAAAGAAGGTACGTTCGATAATGAAATAACGGGACGATTAAATATATTCGGCAATAATCGGACGTATCTCGGAATAATTATCGAAATCGTAATCGAAATAACGGAGAGAACGAAAACGATCGAAATCGTGAAAGATACTGGAATCGAAGAGATGGAAGCAACCGAATTCGAACGGAGGAAACGGAGGAAATAATAAACGCGCGAATAACATCAATGGATATTTTTCGTAAGGAATTTGGATAAAATCGGATCGTAGTAGGATCGTTAGCTATTTCGGAGGCGCGAAGATACGTCAGTGTCAGTGTCAGGCAACGTTAGGTTACTAGGCGGCGATGCGAGTGAGGCCAGGAGTGCCAGGCCAGGCCAGGCCAGGCCAGGCCAGGCCAGGCCAGGCCAGGCCAGGCCAGGCCAGGCCAGGCCAGGCCAGGCCAGGCCAGGCCAGGCCAGGCCAGGCCAGGCCAGGCCAGGCCAGGCCAGGCCAGGCCAGGCCAGGCCAGGCCAGGCCAGGCCAGGCCAGGCCAGGCCAGGCCAGGCCAGGCCAGGCCAGGCCAGGCCAGGCCAGGCCAGGCCAGGCCAGGCCAGGCCAGGCCAGGCCAGGCCAGGCCAGGCCAGGCCAGGCCAGGCCAGGCCAGGCCAGGCCAGGCCAGGCCAGGCCAGGCCAGGCCAGGCCAGGCCAGGCCAGGCCAGCCAGGCCAGGCCAGGCCAGGCCAGGCCAGGCCAGGCCAGGCCAGGCCAGGCCAGGCCAGGCCAGGCCAGGCCAGGCCAGGCCAGGCCAGGCCAGGCCAGGCCAGGCCAGGCCAGGCCAGGCCAGGCCAGGCCAGGCCAGGCCAGGCCAGGCCAGGCCAGGCCAGGCCAGGCCAGGCCAGGCCAGGCCAGGCCAGGCCAGGCCAGGCCAGGCCAGGCCAGGCCAGGCCAGGCCAGGCCAGGCCAGGCCAGGCCAGGCCAGGCCAGGCCAGGCCAGGCCAGGCCAGGCCAGGCCAGGCCAGGCCAGGCCAGGCCAGGCCAGGCCAGGCCAGGCCAGGCCAGGCCAGGCCAGGCCAGGCCAGGCCAGGCCAGGCCAGGCCAGGCCAGGCCAGGCCAGGCCAGGCCAGGCCAGGCCAGGCCAGGCCAGGCCAGGCCAGGCCAGGCCAGGCCAGGCCAGGCCAGGCCAGGCCAGGCCAGGCCAGGCCAGGCCAGGCCAGGCCAGGCCAGGCCAGGCCAGGCCAGGCCAGGCCAGGCCAGGCCAGGCCAGGCCAGGCCAGGCCAGGCCAGGCCAGGCCAGGCCAGGCCAGGCCAGGCCAGGCCAGGCCAGGCCAGGCCAGGCCAGGCCAGGCCAGGCCAGGCCAGGCCAGGCCCAGGCCAGGCCAGGCCAGGCCAGGCCAGGCCAGGCCAGGCCAGGCCAGGCCAGGCCAGGCCAGGCCAGGCCAGGCCAGGCCAGGCCAGGCCAGGCCAGGCCAGGCCAGGCCAGGCCAGGCCAGGCCAGGCCAGGCCAGGCCAGGCCAGGCCAGGCCAGGCCAGGCCAGGCCAGGCCAGGCCAGGCCAGGCCAGGCCAGGCCAGGCCAGGCCAGGCCAGGCCAGGCCAGGCCAGGCCAGGCCAGGCCAGGCCAGGCCAGGCCAGGCCAGGCCAGGCCAGGCCAGGCCAGGCCAGGCCAGGCCAGGCCAGGCCAGGCCAGGCCAGGCCAGGCCAGGCCAGGCCAGGCCAGGCCAGGCCAGGCCAGGCCAGGCCAGGCCAGGCCAGGCCAGGCCAGGCCAGGCCAGCCAGGCCAGGCCAGGCCAGGCCAGGCCAGGCCAGGCCAGGCCAGGCCAGGCCAGGCCAGGCCAGGCCAGGCCAGGCCAGGCCAGGCCAGGCCAGGCCAGGCCAGGCCAGGCCAGGCCAGGCCAGGCCAGGCCAGGCCAGGCCAGGCCAGGCCAGGCCAGGCCAGGCCAGGCCAGGCCAGGCCAGGCCAGGCCAGGCCAGGCCAGGCCAGGCCAGGCCAGGCCAGGCCAGGCCAGGCCAGGCCAGGCCAGGCCAGGCCAGGCCAGGCCAGGCCAGGCCAGGCCAGGCCAGGCCAGGCCAGGCCAGGCCAGGCCAGGCCAGGCCCAGGCCAGGCCAGGCCAGGCCAGGCCAGGCCAGGCCAGGCCAGGCCAGGCCAGGCCAGGCCAGGCCAGGCCAGGCCAGGCCAGGCCAGGCCAGGCCAGGCCAGGCCAGGCCAGGCCAGGCCAGGCCAGGCCAGGCCAGGCCAGGCCAGGCCAGGCCAGGCCAGGCCAGGCCAGGCCAGGCCAGGCCAGGCCAGGCCAGGCCAGGCCAGGCCAGGCCAGGCCAGGCCAGGCCAGGCCAGGCCAGGCCAGGCCAGGCCAGGCCAGGCCAGGCCAGGCCAGGCCAGGCCAGGCCAGGCCAGGCCAGGCCAGGCCAGGCCAGGCCAGGCCAGGCCAGGCCAGGCCAGGCCAGGCCAGGCCAGGCCAGGCCAGGCCAGGCCAGGCCAGGCCAGGCCAGGCCAGGCCAGGCCAGGCCAGGCCAGGCCAGGCCAGGCCAGGCCAGGCCAGGCCAGGCCAGGCCAGGCCAGGCCAGGCCAGGCCAGGCCAGGCCAGGCCAGGCCAGGCCAGGCCAGGCCAGGCCAGGCCAGGCCAGGCCAGGCCAGGCCAGGCCAGGCCAGGCCAGGCCAGGCCAGGCCAGGCCAGGCCAGGCCAGGCCAGGCCAGGCCAGGCCAGGCCAGGCCAGGCCAGGCCAGGCCAGGCCAGGCCAGGCCAGGCCAGGCCAGGCCAGGCCAGGCCAGGCCAGGCCAGGCCAGGCCAGGCCAGGCCAGGCCAGGCCAGGCCAGGCCAGGCCAGGCCAGGCCAGGCCAGGCCAGGCCAGGCCAGGCCAGGCCAGGCCAGGCCAGGCCAGGCCAGGCCAGGCCAGGCCAGGCCAGGCCAGGCCAGGCCAGGCCAGGCCAGGCCAGGCCAGGCCAGGCCAGGCCAGGCCAGGCCAGGCCAGGCCAGGCCAGGCCAGGCCAGGCCAGGCCAGGCCAGGCCAGGCCAGGCCAGGCCAGGCCAGGCCAGGCCAGGCCAGGCCAGGCCAGGCCAGGCCAGGCCAGGCCAGGCCAGGCCAGGCCAGGCCAGGCCAGGCCAGGCCAGGCCAGGCCAGGCCAGGCCAGGCCAGGCCAGGCCAGGCCAGGCCAGGCCAGGCCAGGCCAGGCCAGGCCAGGCCAGGCCAGGCCAGGCCAGGCCAGGCCAGGCCAGGCCAGGCCAGGCCAGGCCAGGCCAGGCCAGGCCAGGCCAGGCCAGGCCAGGCCAGGCCAGGCCAGGCCAGGCCAGGCCAGGCCAGGCCAGGCCAGGCCAGGCCAGGCCAGGCCAGGCCAGGCCAGGCCAGGCCAGGCCAGGCCAGGCCAGGCCAGGCCAGGCCAGGCCAGGCCAGGCCAGGCCAGGCCAGGCCAGGCCAGGCCAGGCCAGGCCAGGCCAGGCCAGGCCAGGCCAGGCCAGGCCAGGCCAGGCCAGGCCAGGCCAGGCCAGGCCAGGCCAGGCCAGGCCAGGCCAGGCCAGGCCAGGCCAGGCCAGGCCAGGCCAGGCCAGGCCAGGCCAGGCCAGGCCAGGCCAGGCCAGGCCAGGCCAGGCCAGGCCAGGCCAGGCCAGGCCAGGCCAGGCCAGGCCAGGCCAGGCCAGGCCAGGCCAGGCCAGGCCAGGCCAGGCCAGGCCAGGCCAGGCCAGGCCAGGCCAGGCCAGGCCAGGCCAGGCCAGGCCAGGGCCAGGCCAGGCCAGGCCAGGCCAGGCCAGGCCAGGCCAGGCCAGGCCAGGCCAGGCCAGGCCAGGCCAGGCCAGGCCAGGCCAGGCCAGGCCAGGCCAGGCCAGGCCAGGCCAGGCCAGGCCAGGCCAGGCCAGGCCAGGCCAGGCCAGGCCAGGCCAGGCCAGGCCAGGCCAGGCCAGGCCAGGCCAGGCCAGGCCAGGCCAGGCCAGGCCAGGCCAGGCCAGGCCAGGCCAGGCCAGGCCAGGCCAGGCCAGGCCAGGCCAGGCCAGGCCAGGCCAGGCCAGGCCAGGCCAGGCCAGGCCAGGCCAGGCCAGGCCAGGCCAGGCCAGGCCAGGCCAGGCCAGGCCAGGCCAGGCCAGGCCAGGCCAGGCCAGGCCAGGCCAGGCCAGGCCAGGCCAGGCCAGGCCAGGCCAGGCCAGGCCAGGCCAGGCCAGGCCAGGCCAGGCCAGGCCAGGCCAGGCCAGGCCAGGCCAGGCCAGGCCAGGCCAGGCCAGGCCAGGCCAGGCCAGGCCAGGCCAGGCCAGGCCAGGCCAGGCCAGGCCAGGCCAGGCCAGGCCAGGCCAGGCCAGGCCAGGCCAGGCCAGGCCAGGCCAGGCCAGGCCAGGCCAGGCCAGGCCAGGCCAGGCCAGGCCAGGCCAGGCCAGGCCAGGCCAGGCCAGGCCAGGCCAGGCCAGGCCAGGCCAGGCCAGGCCAGGCCAGGCCAGGCCAGGCCAGGCCAGGCCAGGCCAGGCCAGGCCAGGCCAGGCCAGGCCAGGCCAGGCCAGGCCAGGCCAGGCCAGGCCAGGCCAGGCCAGGCCAGGCCAGGCCAGGCCAGGCCAGGCCAGGCCAGGCCAGGCCAGGCCAGGCCAGGCCAGGCCAGGCCAGGCCAGGCCAGGCCAGGCCAGGCCAGGCCAGGCCAGGCCAGGCCAGGCCAGGCCAGGCCAGGCCAGGCCAGGCCAGGCCAGGCCAGGCCAGGCCAGGCCAGGCCAGGCCAGGCCAGGCCAGGCCAGGCCAGGCCAGGCCAGGCCAGGCCAGGCCAGGCCAGGCCAGGCCAGGCCAGGCCAGGCCAGGCCAGGCCAGGCCAGGCCAGGCCAGGCCAGGCCAGGCCAGGCCAGGCCAGGCCAGGCCAGGCCAGGCCAGGCCAGGCCAGGCCAGGCCAGGCCAGGCCAGGCCAGGCCAGGCCAGGCCAGGCCAGGCCAGGCCAGGCCAGGCCAGGCCAGGCCAGGCCAGGCCAGGCCAGGCCAGGCCAGGCCAGGCCAGGCCAGGCCAGGCCAGGCCAGGCCAGGCCAGGCCAGGCCAGGCCAGGCCAGGCCAGGCCAGGCCAGGCCAGGCCAGGCCAGGCCAGGCCAGGCCAGGCCAGGCCAGGCCAGGCCAGGCCAGGCCAGGCCAGGCCAGGCCAGGCCAGGCCAGGCCAGGCCAGGCCAGGCCAGGCCAGGCCAGGCCAGGCCAGGCCAGGCCAGGCCAGGCCAGGCCAGGCCAGGCCAGGCCAGGCCAGGCCAGGCCAGGCCAGGCCAGGCCAGGCCAGGCCAGGCCAGGCCAGGCCAGGCCAGGCCAGGCCAGGCCAGGCCAGGCCAGGCCAGGCCAGGCCAGGCCAGGCCAGCCAGGCCAGGCCAGGCCAGGCCAGGCCAGGCCAGGCCAGGCCAGGCCAGGCCAGGCCAGGCCAGGCCAGGCCAGGCCAGGCCAGGCCAGGCCAGGCCAGGCCAGGCCAGGCCAGGCCAGGCCAGGCCAGGCCAGGCCAGGCCAGGCCAGGCCAGGCCAGGCCAGGCCAGGCCAGGCCAGGCCAGGCCAGGCCAGGCCAGGCCAGGCCAGGCCAGGCCAGGCCAGGCCAGGCCAGGCCAGGCCAGGCCAGGCCAGGCCAGGCCAGGCCAGGCCAGGCCAGGCCAGGCCAGGCCAGGCCAGGCCAGGCCAGGCCAGGCCAGGCCAGGCCAGGCCAGGCCAGGCCAGGCCAGGCCAGGCCAGGCCAGGCCAGGCCAGGCCAGGCCAGGCCAGGCCAGGCCAGGCCAGGCCAGGCCAGGCCAGGCCAGGCCAGGCCAGGCCAGGCCAGGCCAGGCCAGGCCAGGCCAGGCCAGGCCAGGCCAGGCCAGGCCAGGCCAGGCCAGGCCAGGCCAGGCCAGGCCAGGCCAGGCCAGGCCAGGCCAGGCCAGGCCAGGCCAGGCCAGGCCAGGCCAGGCCAGGCCAGGCCAGGCCAGGCCAGCCAGGCCAGGCCAGGCCAGGCCAGGCCAGGCCAGGCCAGGCCAGGCCAGGCCAGGCCAGGCCAGGCCAGGCCAGGCCAGGCCAGGCCAGGCCAGGCCAGGCCAGGCCAGGCCAGGCCAGGCCAGGCCAGGCCAGGCCAGGCCAGGCCAGGCCAGGCCAGGCCAGGCCAGGCCAGGCCAGGCCAGGCCAGGCCAGGCCAGGCCAGGCCAGGCCAGGCCAGGCCAGGCCAGGCCAGCCAGGCCAGGCCAGGCCAGGCCAGGCCAGGCCAGGCCAGGCCAGGCCAGGCCAGGCCAGGCCAGGCCAGGCCAGGCCAGGCCAGGCCAGGCCAGGCCAGGCCAGGCCAGGCCAGGCCAGGCCAGGCCAGGCCAGGCCAGGCCAGGCCAGGCCAGGCCAGGCCAGGCCAGGCCAGGCCAGGCCAGGCCAGGCCAGGCCAGGCCAGGCCAGGCCAGGCCAGCCAGGCCAGGCCAGGCCAGGCCAGGCCAGGCCAGGCCAGGCCAGGCCAGGCCAGGCCAGGCCAGGCCAGGCCAGGCCAGGCCAGGCCAGGCCAGGCCAGGCCAGGCCAGGCCAGGCCAGGCCAGGCCAGGCCAGGCCAGGCCAGGCCAGGCCAGGCCAGGCCAGGCCAGGCCAGGCCAGGCCAGGCCAGGCCAGGCCAGGCCAGGCCAGGCCAGGCCAGGCCAGGCCAGGCCAGGCCAGGCCAGGCCAGGCCAGGCCAGGCCAGGCCAGGCCAGGCCAGGCCAGGCCAGGCCAGGCCAGGCCAGGCCAGGCCAGGCCAGGCCAGGCCAGGCCAGGCCAGGCCAGGCCAGGCCAGGCCAGGCCAGGCCAGGCCAGGCCAGGCCAGGCCAGGCCAGGCCAGGCCAGGCCAGGCCAGGCCAGGCCAGCCAGGCCAGGCCAGGCCAGGCCAGGCCAGGCCAGGCCAGGCCAGGCCAGGCCAGGCCAGGCCAGGCCAGGCCAGGCCAGGCCAGGCCAGGCCAGGCCAGGCCAGGCCAGGCCAGGCCAGGCCAGGCCAGGCCAGGCCAGGCCAGGCCAGGCCAGGCCAGGCCAGGCCAGGCCAGGCCAGGCCAGGCCAGGCCAGGCCAGGCCAGGCCAGGCCAGGCCAGGCCAGGCCAGGCCAGGCCAGGCCAGGCCAGGCCAGGCCAGGCCAGGCCAGGCCAGGCCAGGCCAGGCCAGGCCAGGCCAGGCCAGGCCAGGCCAGGCCAGGCCAGGCCAGGCCAGGCCAGGCCAGGCCAGGCCAGGCCAGGCCAGGCCAGGCCAGGCCAGGCCAGGCCAGGCCAGGCCAGGCCAGGCCAGGCCAGGCCAGGCCAGGCCAGGCCAGGCCAGGCCAGGCCAGGCCAGGCCAGGCCAGGCCAGGCCAGGCCAGGCCAGGCCAGGCCAGGCCAGGCCAGGCCAGGCCAGGCCAGGCCAGGCCAGGCCAGGCCAGGCCAGGCCAGGCCAGGCCAGGCCAGGCCAGGCCAGGCCAGGCCAGGCCAGGCCAGGCCAGGCCAGGCCAGGCCAGGCCAGGCCAGGCCAGGCCAGGCCAGGCCAGGCCAGGCCAGGCCAGGCCAGGCCAGGCCAGGCCAGCCAGCCAGGCCAGGCCAGGCCAGGCCAGGCCAGGCCAGGCCAGGCCAGGCCAGGCCAGGCCAGGCCAGGCCAGGCCAGGCCAGGCCAGGCCAGGCCAGGCCAGGCCAGGCCAGGCCAGGCCAGGCCAGGCCAGGCCAGGCCAGGCCAGGCCAGGCCAGGCCAGGCCAGGCCAGGCCAGGCCAGGCCAGGCCAGGCCAGGCCAGGCCAGGCCAGGCCAGGCCAGGCCAGGCCAGGCCAGGCCAGGCCAGGCCAGGCCAGGCCAGGCCAGGCCAGGCCAGGCCAGGCCAGGCCAGGCCAGGCCAGGCCAGGCCAGGCCAGGCCAGGCCAGGCCAGGCCAGGCCAGGCCAGGCCAGGCCAGGCCAGGCCAGGCCAGGCCAGGCCAGGCCAGGCCAGGCCAGGCCAGGCCAGGCCAGGCCAGGCCAGGCCAGGCCAGGCCAGGCCAGGCCAGGCCAGGCCAGGCCAGGCCAGGCCAGGCCAGGCCAGGCCAGGCCAGGCCAGGCCAGGCCAGGCCAGGCCAGGCCAGGCCAGGCCAGGCCAGGCCAGGCCAGGCCAGGCCAGGCCAGGCCAGGCCAGGCCAGCCAGGCCAGGCCAGGCCAGGCCAGGCCAGGCCAGGCCAGGCCAGGCCAGGCCAGGCCAGGCCAGGCCAGGCCAGGCCAGGCCAGGCCAGGCCAGGCCAGGCCAGGCCAGGCCAGGCCAGGCCAGGCCAGGCCAGGCCAGGCCAGGCCAGGCCAGGCCAGGCCAGGCCAGGCCAGGCCAGGCCAGGCCAGGCCAGGCCAGGCCAGGCCAGGCCAGCCAGGCCAGGCCAGGCCAGGCCAGGCCAGGCCAGGCCAGGCCAGGCCAGGCCAGGCCAGGCCAGGCCAGGCCAGGCCAGGCCAGGCCAGGCCAGGCCAGGCCAGGCCAGGCCAGGCCAGGCCAGGCCAGGCCAGGCCAGGCCAGGCCAGGCCAGGCCAGGCCAGGCCAGGCCAGGCCAGGCCAGGCCAGCCAGGCCAGGCCAGGCCAGGCCAGGCCAGGCCAGGCCAGGCCAGGCCAGGCCAGGCCAGGCCAGGCCAGGCCAGGCCAGGCCAGGCCAGGCCAGGCCAGGCCAGGCCAGGCCAGGCCAGGCCAGGCCAGGCCAGGCCAGGCCAGGCCAGGCCAGGCCAGGCCAGGCCAGGCCAGGCCAGGCCAGGCCAGGCCAGGCCAGGCCAGGCCAGGCCAGGCCAGGCCAGGCCAGGCCAGGCCAGGCCAGGCCAGGCCAGGCCAGGCCAGGCCAGGCCAGGCCAGGCCAGGCCAGGCCAGGCCAGGCCAGGCCAGGCCAGGCCAGGCCAGGCCAGGCCAGGCCAGGCCAGGCCAGGCCAGGCCAGGCCAGGCCAGGCCAGGCCAGGCCAGGCCAGGCCAGGCCAGGCCAGGCCAGGCCAGGCCAGGCCAGGCCAGGCCAGGCCAGGCCAGGCCAGGCCAGGCCAGGCCAGGCCAGGCCAGGCCAGGCCAGGCCAGGCCAGGCCAGGCCAGGCCAGGCCAGGCCAGGCCAGGCCAGGCCAGGCCAGGCCAGGCCAGGCCAGGCCAGGCCAGGCCAGGCCAGGCCAGGCCAGGCCAGGCCAGGCCAGGCCAGGCCAGGCCAGGCCAGGCCAGGCCAGGCCAGGCCAGGCCAGGCCAGGCCAGGCCAGGCCAGGCCAGGCCAGGCCAGGCCAGGCCAGGCCAGGCCAGCCAGGCCAGGCCAGGCCAGGCCAGGCCAGGCCAGGCCAGGCCAGGCCAGGCCAGGCCAGGCCAGGCCAGGCCAGGCCAGGCCAGGCCAGGCCAGGCCAGGCCAGGCCAGGCCAGGCCAGGCCAGGCCAGGCCAGGCCAGGCCAGGCCAGGCCAGCCAGGCCAGGCCAGGCCAGGCCAGGCCAGGCCAGGCCAGGCCAGGCCAGGCCAGGCCAGGCCAGGCCAGGCCAGGCCAGGCCAGGCCAGGCCAGGCCAGGCCAGGCCAGGCCAGGCCAGGCCAGGCCAGGCCAGGCCAGGCCAGGCCAGGCCAGGCCAGGCCAGGCCAGGCCAGGCCAGGCCAGGCCAGGCCAGGCCAGGCCAGGCCAGGCCAGGCCAGGCCAGGCCAGGCCAGGCCAGGCCAGGCCAGGCCAGGCCAGGCCAGGCCAGGCCAGGCCAGGCCAGGCCAGGCCAGGCCAGGCCAGGCCAGGCCAGGCCAGGCCAGGCCAGGCCAGGCCAGGCCAGGCCAGGCCAGGCCAGGCCAGGCCAGGCCAGGCCAGGCCAGGCCAGGCCAGGCCAGGCCAGGCCAGGCCAGGCCAGGCCAGGCCAGGCCAGGCCAGGCCAGGCCAGGCCAGGCCAGGCCAGGCCAGGCCAGGCCAGGCCAGGCCAGGCCAGGCCAGGCCAGGCCAGGCCAGGCCAGGCCAGGCCAGGCCAGGCCAGGCCAGGCCAGGCCAGGCCAGGCCAGGCCAGGCCAGGCCAGGCCAGGCCAGGCCAGGCCAGGCCAGGCCAGGCCAGGCCAGGCCAGGCCAGGCCAGGCCAGGCCAGGCCAGGCCAGGCCAGGCCAGGCCAGGCCAGGCCAGGCCAGGCCAGGCCAGGCCAGGCCAGGCCAGGCCAGGCCAGGCCAGGCCAGGCCAGGCCAGGCCAGGCCAGGCCAGGCCAGGCCAGGCCAGGCCAGGCCAGGCCAGGCCAGGCCAGGCCAGGCCAGGCCAGGCCAGGCCAGGCCAGGCCAGGCCAGGCCAGGCCAGGCCAGGCCAGGCCAGGCCAGGCCAGGCCAGGCCAGGCCAGGCCAGGCCAGGCCAGGCCAGGCCAGGCCAGGCCAGGCCAGGCCAGGCCAGGCCAGGTCAGGCCAGGCCAGGCCAGGCCAGGCCAGGCCAGGCCAGGCCAGGCCAGGCCAGGCCAGGCCAGGCCAGGCCAGGCCAGGCCAGGCCAGGCCAGGCCAGGCCAGGCCAGGCCAGGCCAGGCCAGGCCAGGCCAGGCCAGGCCAGGCCAGGCCAGGCCAGGCCAGGCCAGGCCAGGCCAGGCCAGGCCAGGCCAGGCCAGGCCAGGCCAGGCCAGGCCAGGCCAGGCCAGGCCAGGCCAGGCCAGGCCAGGCCAGGCCAGGCCAGGCCAGGCCAGGCCAGGCCAGGCCAGGCCAGGCCAGGCCAGGCCAGGCCAGGCCAGCCAGGCCAGGCCAGGCCAGGCCAGGCCAGGCCAGGCCAGGCCAGGCCAGGCCAGGCCAGGCCAGGCCAGGCCAGGCCAGGCCAGGCCAGGCCAGGCCAGGCCAGGCCAGGCCAGGCCAGGCCAGGCCAGGCCAGGCCAGGCCAGGCCAGGCCAGGCCAGGCCAGGCCAGGCCAGGCCAGGCCAGGCCAGGCCAGGCCAGGCCAGGCCAGGCCAGGCCAGGCCAGGCCAGGCCAGGCCAGGCCAGGCCAGGCCAGGCCAGGCCAGGCCAGGCCAGGCCAGGCCAGGCCAGGCCAGGCCAGGCCAGGCCAGGCCAGGCCAGGCCAGGCCAGGCCAGGCCAGGCCAGGCCAGGCCAGGCCAGGCCAGGCCAGGCCAGGCCAGGCCAGGCCAGGCCAGGCCAGGCCAGGCCAGGCCAGGCCAGGCCAGGCCAGGCCAGGCCAGGCCAGGCCAGGCCAGGCCAGGCCAGGCCAGGCCAGGCCAGGCCAGGCCAGGCCAGGCCAGGCCAGGCCAGGCCAGGCCAGGCCAGGCCAGGCCAGGCCAGGCCAGGCCAGGCCAGGCCAGGCCAGGCCAGGCCAGGCCAGGCCAGGCCAGGCCAGGCCAGGCCAGGCCAGGCCAGGCCAGGCCAGGCCAGGCCAGGCCAGGCCAGGCCAGGCCAGGCCAGGCCAGGCCAGGCCAGGTCAGGCCAGGCCAGGCCAGGCCAGGCCAGGCCAGGCCAGGCCAGGCCAGGCCAGGCCAGGCCAGGCCAGGCCAGGCCAGGCCAGGCCAGGCCAGGCCAGGCCAGGCCAGGCCAGGCCAGGCCAGGCCAGGCCAGGCCAGGCCAGGCCAGGCCAGGCCAGGCCAGGCCAGGCCAGGCCAGGCCAGGCCAGGCCAGGCCAGGCCAGGCCAGGCCAGGCCAGGCCAGGCCAGGCCAGGCCAGGCCAGGCCAGGCCAGGCCAGGCCAGGCCAGGCCAGGCCAGGCCAGGCCAGGCCAGGCCAGGCCAGGCCAGGCCAGGCCAGGCCAGGCCAGGCCAGGCCAGGCCAGGCCAGGCCAGGCCAGGCCAGGCCAGGCCAGGCCAGGCCAGGCCAGGCCAGGCCAGGCCAGGCCAGGCCAGGCCAGGCCAGGCCAGGCCAGGCCAGGCCAGGCCAGGCCAGGCCAGGCCAGGCCAGGCCAGGCCAGGCCAGGCCAGGCCAGGCCAGGCCAGGCCAGGCCAGGCCAGGCCAGGCCAGGCCAGGCCAGGCCAGGCCAGGCCAGGCCAGGCCAGGCCAGGCCAGGCCAGGCCAGGCCAGGCCAGGCCAGGCCAGGCCAGGCCAGGCCAGGCCAGGCCAGGCCAGGCCAGGCCAGGCCAGGCCAGGCCAGGCCAGGCCAGGCCAGGCCAGGCCAGGCCAGGCCAGGCCAGGCCAGGCCAGGCCAGGCCAGGCCAGGCCAGGCCAGGCCAGGCCAGGCCAGGCCAGGCCAGGCCAGGCCAGGCCAGGCCAGGCCAGGCCAGGCCAGGCCAGGCCAGGCCAGGCCAGGCCAGGCCAGGCCAGGCCAGGCCAGGCCAGGCCAGGCCAGGCCAGGCCAGGCCAGGCCAGGCCAGGCCAGGCCAGGCCAGGCCAGGCCAGGCCAGGCCAGGCCAGGCCAGGCCAGGCCAGGCCAGGCCAGGCCAGGCCAGGCCAGGCCAGGCCAGGCCAGGCCAGGCCAGGCCAGGCCAGGCCAGGCCAGGCCAGGCCAGGCCAGGCCAGGCCAGGCCAGGCCAGGCCAGGCCAGGCCAGGCCAGGCCAGGCCAGGCCAGGCCAGGCCAGGCCAGGCCAGGCCAGGCCAGGCCAGGCCAGGCCAGGCCAGGCCAGGCCAGGCCAGGCCAGGCCAGGCCAGGCCAGGCCAGGCCAGGCCAGGCCAGGCCAGGCCAGGCCAGGCCAGGCCAGGCCAGGCCAGGCCAGGCCAGGCCAGGCCAGGCCAGGCCAGGCCAGGCCAGGCCAGGCCAGGCCAGGCCAGGCCAGGCCAGGCCAGGCCAGGCCAGGCCAGGCCAGGCCAGGCCAGGCCAGGCCAGGCCAGGCCAGGCCAGGCCAGGCCAGGCCAGGCCAGGCCAGGCCAGGCCAGGCCAGGCCAGGCCAGGCCAGGCCAGGCCAGGCCAGGCCAGGCCAGGCCAGGCCAGGCCAGGCCAGGCCAGGCCAGGCCAGGCCAGGCCAGGCCAGGCCAGGCCAGGCCAGGCCAGGCCAGGCCAGGCCAGGCCAGGCCAGGCCAGGCCAGGCCAGGCCAGGCCAGGCCAGGCCAGGCCAGGCCAGGCCAGGCCAGGCCAGGCCAGGCCAGGCCAGGCCAGGCCAGGCCAGGCCAGGCCAGGCCAGGCCAGGCCAGGCCAGGCCAGGCCAGGCCAGGCCAGGCCAGGCCAGGCCAGGCCAGGCCAGGCCAGGCCAGGCCAGGCCAGGCCAGGCCAGGCCAGGCCAGGCCAGGCCAGGCCAGGCCAGGCCAGGCCAGGCCAGGCCAGGCCAGGCCAGGCCAGGCCAGGCCAGGCCAGGCCAGGCCAGGCCAGGCCAGGCCAGGCCAGGCCAGGCCAGGCCAGGCCAGGCCAGGCCAGGCCAGGCCAGGCCAGGCCAGGCCAGGCCAGGCCAGGCCAGGCCAGGCCAGGCCAGGCCAGGCCAGGCCAGGCCAGGCCAGGCCAGGCCAGGCCAGGCCAGGCCAGGCCAGGCCAGGCCAGGCCAGGCCAGGCCAGGCCAGGCCAGGCCAGGCCAGGCCAGGCCAGGCCAGGCCAGGCCAGGCCAGGCCAGGCCAGCCAGGCCAGGCCAGGCCAGGCCAGGCCAGGCCAGGCCAGGCCAGGCCAGGCCAGGCCAGGCCAGGCCAGGCCAGGCCAGGCCAGGCCAGGCCAGGCCAGGCCAGGCCAGGCCAGGCCAGGCCAGGCCAGGCCAGGCCAGGCCAGGCCAGGCCAGGCCAGGCCAGGCCAGGCCAGGCCAGGCCAGGCCAGGCCAGGCCAGGCCAGGCCAGGCCAGGCCAGGCCAGGCCAGGCCAGGCCAGGCCAGGCCAGGCCAGGCCAGGCCAGGCCAGGCCAGGCCAGGCCAGGCCAGGCCAGGCCAGGCCAGGCCAGGCCAGGCCAGGCCAGGCCAGGCCAGGCCAGGCCAGGCCAGGCCAGGCCAGGCCAGGCCAGGCCAGGCCAGGCCAGGCCAGGCCAGGCCAGGCCAGGCCAGGTCAGGCCAGGCCAGGCCAGGCCAGGCCAGGCCAGGCCAGGCCAGGCCAGGCCAGGCCAGGCCAGGCCAGGCCAGGCCAGGCCAGGCCAGGCCAGGCCAGGCCAGGCCAGGCCAGCCAGGCCAGGCCAGGCCAGGCCAGGCCAGGCCAGGCCAGGCCAGGCCAGGCCAGGCCAGGCCAGGCCAGGCCAGGCCAGGCCAGGCCAGGCCAGGCCAGGCCAGGCCAGGCCAGGCCAGGCCAGGCCAGGCCAGGCCAGGCCAGGCCAGGCCAGGCCAGGCCAGGCCAGGCCAGGCCAGGCCAGGCCAGGCCAGGCCAGGCCAGGCCAGGCCAGGCCAGGCCAGGCCAGCCAGGCCAGGCCAGGCCAGGCCAGGCCAGGCCAGGCCAGGCCAGGCCAGGCCAGGCCAGGCCAGGCCAGGCCAGGCCAGGCCAGGCCAGGCCAGGCCAGGCCAGGCCAGGCCAGGCCAGGCCAGGCCAGGCCAGGCCAGGCCAGGCCAGGCCAGGCCAGGCCAGGCCAGGCCAGGCCAGGCCAGGCCAGGCCAGGCCAGGCCAGGCCAGGCCAGGCCAGGCCAGGCCAGGCCAGGCCAGGCCAGGCCAGGCCAGGCCAGGCCAGGCCAGGCCAGGCCAGGCCAGGCCAGGCCAGGCCAGGCCAGGCCAGGCCAGGCCAGGCCAGGCCAGGCCAGGCCAGGCCAGGCCAGGCCAGGCCAGGCCAGGCCAGGCCAGGCCAGGCCAGGCCAGGCCAGGCCAGGCCAGGCCAGGCCAGGCCAGGCCAGGCCAGGCCAGGCCAGGCAGGCCAGGCCAGGCCAGGCCAGGCCAGGCCAGGCCAGGCCAGGCCAGGCCAGGCCAGGCCAGGCCAGGCCAGGCCAGGCCAGGCCAGGCCAGGCCAGGCCAGGCCAGGCCAGGCCAGGCCAGGCCAGGCCAGGCCAGGCCAGGCCAGGCCAGGCCAGGCCAGGCCAGGCCAGGCCAGGCCAGGCCAGGCCAGGCCAGGCCAGGCCAGGCCAGGCCAGGCCAGGCCAGGCCAGGCCAGGCCAGGCCAGGCCAGGCCAGGCCAGGCCAGGCCAGGCCAGGCCAGGCCAGGCCAGGCCAGGCCAGGCCAGGCCAGGCCAGGCCAGGCCAGGCCAGGCCAGGCCAGGCCAGGCCAGGCCAGGCCAGGCCAGGCCAGGCCAGGCCAGGCCAGGCCAGGCCAGGCCAGGCCAGGCCAGGCCAGGCCAGGCCAGGCCAGGCCAGGCCAGGCCAGGCCAGGCCAGGCCAGGCCAGGCCAGGCCAGGCCAGGCCAGGCCAGGCCAGGCCAGGCCAGGCCAGGCCAGGCCAGGCCAGGCCAGGCCAGGCCAGGCCAGGCCAGGCCAGGCCAGGCCAGGCCAGGCCAGGCCAGGCCAGGCCAGGCCAGGCCAGGCCAGGCCAGGCCAGGCCAGGCCAGGCCAGGCCAGGCCAGGCCAGGCCAGGCCAGGCCAGGCCAGGCCAGGCCAGGCCAGGCCAGGCCAGGCCAGGCCAGGCCAGGCCAGGCCAGGCCAGGCCAGGCCAGGCCAGGCCAGGCCAGGCCAGGCCAGGCCAGGCCAGGCCAGGCCAGGCCAGGCCAGGCCAGGCCAGGCCAGGCCAGGCCAGGCCAGGCCAGGCCAGGCCAGGCCAGGCCAGGCCAGGCCAGGCCAGGCCAGGCCAGGCCAGGCCAGGCCAGGCCAGGCCAGGCCAGGCCAGGCCAGGCCAGGCCAGGCCAGGCCAGGCCAGGCCAGGCCAGGCCAGGCCAGGCCAGGCCAGGCCAGGCCAGGCCAGGCCAGGCCAGGCCAGGCCAGGCCAGGCCAGGCCAGGCCAGGCCAGGCCAGGCCAGGCCAGGCCAGGCCAGGCCAGGCCAGGCCAGGCCAGGCCAGGCCAGGCCAGGCCAGGCCAGGCCAGGCCAGGCCAGGCCAGGCCAGGCCAGGCCAGGCCAGGCCAGGCCAGGCCAGGCCAGGCCAGGCCAGGCCAGGCCAGGCCAGGCCAGGCCAGGCCAGGCCAGGCCAGGCCAGGCCAGGCCAGGCCAGGCCAGGCCAGGCCAGGCCAGGCCAGGCCAGGCCAGGCCAGGCCAGGCCAGGCCAGGCCAGGCCAGGCCAGGCCAGGCCAGGCCAGGCCAGGCCAGGCCAGGCCAGGCCAGGCCAGGCCAGGCCAGGCCAGGCCAGGCCAGGCCAGGCCAGGCCAGGCCAGGCCAGGCCAGGCCAGGCCAGGCCAGGCCAGGCCAGGCCAGGCCAGGCCAGGCCAGGCCAGGCCAGGCCAGGCCAGGCCAGGCCAGGCCAGGCCAGGCCAGGCCAGGCCAGGCCAGGCCAGGCCAGGCCAGGCCAGGCCAGGCCAGGCCAGGCCAGGCCAGGCCAGGCCAGGCCAGGCCAGGCCAGGCCAGGCCAGGCCAGGCCAGGCCAGGCCAGGCCAGGCCAGGCCAGGCCAGGCCAGGCCAGGCCAGGCCAGGCCAGGCCAGGCCAGGCCAGGCCAGGCCAGGCCAGGCCAGGCCAGGCCAGGCCAGGCCAGGCCAGGCCAGGCCAGGCCAGGCCAGGCCAGGCCAGGCCAGGCCAGGCCAGGCCAGGCCAGGCCAGGCCAGGCCAGGCCAGGCCAGGCCAGGCCAGGCCAGGCCAGGCCAGGCCAGGCCAGGCCAGGCCAGGCCAGGCCAGGCCAGGCCAGGCCAGGCCAGGCCAGGCCAGGCCAGGCCAGGCCAGGCCAGGCCAGGCCAGGCCAGGCCAGGCCAGGCCAGGCCAGGCCAGGCCAGGCCAGGCCAGGCCAGGCCAGGCCAGGCCAGGCCAGGCCAGGCCAGGCCAGGCCAGGCCAGGCCAGGCCAGGCCAGGCCAGGCCAGGCCAGGCCAGGCCAGGCCAGGCCAGGCCAGGCCAGGCCAGGCCAGGCCAGGCCAGGCCAGGCCAGGCCAGGCCAGGCCAGGCCAGGCCAGGCCAGGCCAGGCCAGGCCAGGCCAGGCCAGGCCAGGCCAGGCCAGGCCAGGCCAGGCCAGGCCAGGCCAGGCCAGGCCAGGCCAGGCCAGGCCAGGCCAGGCCAGGCCAGGCCAGGCCAGGCCAGGCCAGGCCAGGCCAGGCCAGGCCAGGCCAGGCCAGGCCAGGCCAGGCCAGGCCAGGCCAGGCCAGGCCAGGCCAGGCCAGGCCAGGCCAGGCCAGGCCAGGCCAGGCCAGGCCAGGCCAGGCCAGGCCAGGCCAGGCCAGGCCAGGCCAGGCCAGGCCAGGCCAGGCCAGGCCAGGCCAGGCCAGGCCAGGCCAGGCCAGGCCAGGCCAGGCCAGGCCAGGCCAGGCCAGGCCAGGCCAGGCCAGGCCAGGCCAGGCCAGGCCAGGCCAGGCCAGGCCAGGCCAGGCCAGGCCAGGCCAGGCCAGGCCAGGCCAGGCCAGGCCAGGCCAGGCCAGGCCAGGCCAGGCCAGGCCAGGCCAGGCCAGGCCAGGCCAGGCCAGGCCAGGCCAGGCCAGGCCAGGCCAGGCCAGGCCAGGCCAGGCCAGGTCAGGCCAGGCCAGGCCAGGCCAGGCCAGGCCAGGCCAGGCCAGGCCAGGCCAGGCCAGGCCAGGCCAGGCCAGGCCAGGCCAGGCCAGGCCAGGCCAGGCCAGGCCAGGCCAGGCCAGGCCAGGCCAGGCCAGGCCAGGCCAGGCCAGGCCAGGCCAGGCCAGGCCAGGCCAGGCCAGGCCAGGCCAGGCCAGGCCAGGCCAGGCCAGGCCAGGCCAGGCCAGGCCAGGCCAGGCCAGGCCAGGCCAGGCCAGGCCAGGCCAGGCCAGGCCAGGCCAGGCCAGGCCAGGCCAGGCCAGGCCAGGCCAGGCCAGGCCAGGCCAGGCCAGGCCAGGCCAGGCCAGGCCAGGCCAGGCCAGGCCAGGCCAGGCCAGGCCAGGCCAGGCCAGGCCAGGCCAGGCCAGGCCAGGCCAGGCCAGGCCAGGCCAGGCCAGGCCAGGCCAGGCCAGGCCAGGCCAGGCCAGGCCAGGCCAGGCCAGGCCAGGCCAGGCCAGGCCAGGCCAGGCCAGGCCAGGCCAGGCCAGGCCAGGCCAGGCCAGGCCAGGCCAGGCCAGGCCAGGCCAGGCCAGGCCAGGCCAGGCCAGGCCAGGCCAGGCCAGGCCAGGCCAGGCCAGGCCAGGCCAGGCCAGGCCAGGCCAGGCCAGGCCAGGCCAGGCCAGGCCAGGCCAGGCCAGGCCAGGCCAGGCCAGGCCAGGCCAGGCCAGGCCAGGCCAGGCCAGGCCAGGCCAGGCCAGGCCAGGCCAGGCCAGGCCAGGCCAGGCCAGGCCAGGCCAGGCCAGGCCAGGCCAGGCCAGGCCAGGCCAGGCCAGGCCAGGCCAGGCCAGGCCAGGCCAGGCCAGGCCAGGCCAGGCCAGGCCAGGCCAGGCCAGGCCAGGCCAGGCCAGGCCAGGCCAGGCCAGGCCAGGCCAGGCCAGGCCAGGCCAGGCCAGGCCAGGCCAGGCCAGGCCAGGCCAGGCCAGGCCAGGCCAGGCCAGGCCAGGTCAGGCCAGGCCAGGCCAGGCCAGGCCAGGCCAGGCCAGGCCAGGCCAGGCCAGGCCAGGCCAGGCCAGGCCAGGCCAGGCCAGGCCAGGCCAGGCCAGGCCAGGCCAGGCCAGGCCAGGCCAGGCCAGGCCAGGCCAGGCCAGGCCAGGCCAGGCCAGGCCAGGCCAGGCCAGGCCAGGCCAGGCCAGGCCAGGCCAGGCCAGGCCAGGCCAGGCCAGGCCAGGCCAGGCCAGGCCAGGCCAGGCCAGGCCAGGCCAGGCCAGGCCAGGCCAGGCCAGGCCAGGCCAGGCCAGGCCAGGCCAGGCCAGGCCAGGCCAGGCCAGGCCAGGCCAGGCCAGGCCAGGCCAGGCCAGGCCAGGCCAGGCCAGGCCAGGCCAGGCCAGGCCAGGCCAGGCCAGGCCAGGCCAGGCCAGGCCAGGCCAGGCCAGGCCAGGCCAGGCCAGGCCAGGCCAGGCCAGGCCAGGCCAGGCCAGGCCAGGCCAGGCCAGGCCAGGCCAGGCCAGGCCAGGCCAGGCCAGGCCAGGCCAGGCCAGGCCAGGCCAGGCCAGGCCAGGCCAGGCCAGGCCAGGCCAGGCCAGGCCAGGCCAGGCCAGGCCAGGCCAGGCCAGGCCAGGCCAGGCCAGGCCAGGCCAGGCCAGGCCAGGCCAGGCCAGGCCAGGCCAGGCCAGGCCAGGCCAGGCCAGGCCAGGCCAGGCCAGGCCAGGCCAGGCCAGGCCAGGCCAGGCCAGGCCAGGCCAGGCCAGGCCAGGCCAGGCCAGGCCAGGCCAGGCCAGGCCAGGCCAGGCCAGGCCAGGCCAGGCCAGGCCAGGCCAGGCCAGGCCAGGCCAGGCCAGGCCAGGCCAGGCCAGGCCAGGCCAGGCCAGGCCAGGCCAGGCCAGGCCAGGCCAGGCCAGGCCAGGCCAGGCCAGGCCAGGCCAGGCCAGGCCAGGCCAGGCCAGCCAGGCCAGGCCAGGCCAGGCCAGGCCAGGCCAGGCCAGGCCAGGCCAGGCCAGGCCAGGCCAGGCCAGGCCAGGCCAGGCCAGGCCAGGCCAGGCCAGGCCAGGCCAGGCCAGGCCAGGCCAGGCCAGGCCAGGCCAGGCCAGGCCAGGCCAGGCCAGGCCAGGCCAGGCCAGGCCAGGCCAGGCCAGGCCAGGCCAGGCCAGGGCCAGGCCAGGCCAGGCCAGGCCAGGCCAGGCCAGGCCAGGCCAGGCCAGGCCAGGCCAGGCCAGGCCAGGCCAGGCCAGGCCAGGCCAGGCCAGGCCAGGTTGTGCCAGGCCAGGCCAGGCCAGGCCAGGCCAGGCCAGGCCAGGCCAGGCCAGGCCAGGCCAAAGCCAGGCCAGGCCAGGCCAGGCCAGGCTCAGGCCAGGCCAGGCCAGGCCAGGCCAGGCCAGGCCAGGCCAGGCCAGGCCAGGCCAGGCCAGGGCCAGGCCAGGCCAGGCCAGGCCAGGCCAGGCCAGGCCAGGCCAGGCCAGGCCAGGCCAGGCCAGGCCAGGCCAGGCCAGGCCAGGCCAGGCCAGGCCAGGCCAGGCCAGGCCAGGCCAGGCCAGGCCAGGCCAGTGCCAGGCCAGGCCAGGCCAGGCCAGGCCAGGCCAGGCCAGGCCAGGCCAGGCCAGGCCAGGCCAGGGCCAGGCCAGGCCAGGCCAGGCCAGGCCAGAAACAGGCCAGGGCTTCAGGCCAGGCCAGGCCAGGCCAGGCCAGGCCAGCCAGGCCAGGCCAGGCCAGGCCAGGCCAGGCCAGGCCAGGCCAGGCCAGGCCAGGCCAGGCCAGGCCAGGCCAGGCCAGGCCAGGCCAGGCCAGGCCAGGCCAGGCCAGGCCAGGCCAGGCCAGGCCAGGCCAGGCCAGGCCAGGCCAGGCCAGGCCAGGCCAGGCCAGGCCAGGCCAGGCCAGGCCAGGCCAGGCCAGGCCAGGCCAGGCCAGGCCAGGCCAGGCCAGGCCAGGCCAATAAAAATAGCCAGGCCAGGCCAGGCCAGGCCAGGCCAGGCCAGGCCAGGCCAGGCCAGGCCAGGCCAGGCCAGGCCAGGCCAGGCCAGGCCAGGCCAGGCCAGGCCAGGCCAGGCCAGGCCAGGCCAGGCCAGGCCAGGCCAGGCCAGGCCAGGCCAGGCCAGGCCAGGCCAGGCCAGGCCAGGCCAGGCTACAGGCCAGGCCAGGCCAGGCCAGGCCAGGCCAGGCCAGGCCAGGCCAGGCCAGGCCAGGCCAGGCCAGGCCAGGCCAGGCCAGGCCAGGCCAGGCCAGGCCAGGCCAGGCCAGGCCAGGCCAGGCCAGGCCAGGCCAGGCCAGGCCAGGCCAGGCCAGGCCAGGCCAGGCCAGGCCAGGCCAGGCCAGGCCAGGCCAGGCCAGGCCAGGCCAGGCCAGGCCAGGCCAGGCCAGGCCAGGCCAGGCCAGGCCAGGCCAGGCCAGGCCAGGCCAGGCCAGGCCAGGCCAGGCCAGGCCAGGCCAGGCCAGGCCAGGCCAGGCCAGGCCAGGCCAGGCCAGGCCAGGCCAGGCCAGGCCAGGCCAGGCCAGGCCAGGCCAGGCCAGGCCAGGCCAGGCCAGGCCAGGCCAGGCCAGGCCAGGCCAGGCCAGGCCAGGCCAGGCCAGGCCAGGCCAGGTCAGGCCAGGCCAGGCCAGGCCAGGCCAGGCCAGGCCAGGCCAGGCCAGGCCAGGCCAGGCCAGGCCAGGCCAGGCCAGGCCAGGCCAGGCCAGGCCAGGCCAGGCCAGGCCAGGCCAGGCCAGGCCAGGCCAGGCCAGGCCAGGCCAGGCCAGGCCAGGCCAGGCCAGGCCAGGCCAGGCCAGGCCAGGCCAGGCCAGGCCAGGCCAGGCCAGGCCAGGCCAGGCCAGGCCAGGCCAGGCCAGGCCAGGCCAGGCCAGGCCAGGCCAGGCCAGGCCAGGCCAGGCCAGGCCAGGCCAGGCCAGGCCAGGCCAGGCCAGGCCAGGCCAGGCCAGGCCAGGCCAGGCCAGGCCAGGCCAGGCCAGGCCAGGCCAGGCCAGGCCAGGCCAGGCCAGGCCAGGCCAGGCCAGGCCAGCCAGGCCAGGCCAGGCCAGGCCAGGCCAGGCCAGGCCAGGCCAGGCCAGGCCAGGCCAGGCCAGGCCAGGCCAGGCCAGGCCAGGCCAGGCCAGGCCAGGCCAGGCCAGGCCAGGCCAGGCCAGGCCAGGCCAGGCCAGGGCCAGGCCAGGCCAGGCCAGGCCAGGCCAGGCCAGGCCAGGCCAGGCCAGGCCAGGCCAGGCCAGGCCAGGCCAGGCCAGGCCAGGCCAGGCCAGGCCAGGCCAGGCCAGGCCAGGCCAGGCCAGGCCAGGCCAGGCCAGGCCAGGCCAGGCCAGGCCAGGCCAGGCCAGGCCAGGCCAGGCCAGGCCAGGCCAGGCCAGGCCAGGCCAGGCCAGGCCAGGCCAGGCCAGGCCAGGCCAGGCCAGGCCAGGCCAGGCCAGGCCAGGCCAGGCCAGGCCAGGCCAGGCCAGGCCAGGCCAGGCCAGGCCAGGCCAGGCCAGGCCAGGCCAGGCCAGGCCAGGCCAGGCCAGGCCAGGCCAGGCCAGGCCAGGCCAGGCCAGGCCAGGCCAGGCCAGGCCAGGCCAGGCCAGGCCAGGCCAGGCCAGGCCAGGCCAGGCCAGGCCAGGCCAGGCCAGGCCAGGCCAGGCCAGGCCAGGCCAGGCCAGGCCAGGCCAGGCCAGGCCAGGCCAGGCCAGGCCAGGCCAGCCAGGCCAGGCCAGGCCAGGCCAGGCCAGGCCAGGCCAGGCCAGGCCAGGCCAGGCCAGGCCAGGCCAGGCCAGGCCAGGCCAGGCCAGGCCAGGCCAGGCCAGGCCAGGCCAGGCCAGGCCAGGCCAGGCCAGGCCAGGCCAGGCCAGGCCAGGCCAGGCCAGGCCAGGCCAGGCCAGGCCAGGCCAGGCCAGGCCAGGCCAGGCCAGGCCAGGCCAGGCCAGGCCAGGCCAGGCCAGGCCAGGCCAGGCCAGGCCAGGCCAGGCCAGGCCAGGCCAGGCCAGGCCAGGCCAGGCCAGGCCAGGCCAGGCCAGGCCAGGCCAGGCCAGGCCAGGCCAGGCCAGGCCAGGCCAGGCCAGGCCAGGCCAGGCCAGGCCAGGCCAGGCCAGGCCAGGCCAGGCCAGGCCAGGCCAGGCCAGGCCAGGCCAGGCCAGGCCAGGCCAGGCCAGGCCAGGCCAGGCCAGGCCAGGCCAGGCCAGGCCAGGCCAGGCCAGGCCAGGCCAGGCCAGGCCAGGCCAGGCCAGGCCAGGCCAGGCCAGGCCAGGCCAGGCCAGGCCAGGCCAGGCCAGGCCAGGCCAGGCCAGGCCAGGCCAGGCCAGGCCAGGCCAGGCCAGGCCAGGCCAGGCCAGGCCAGGCCAGGCCAGGCCAGGCCAGGCCAGGCCAGGCCAGGCCAGGCCAGGCCAGGCCAGGCCAGGCCAGGCCAGGCCAGGCCAGGCCAGGCCAGGCCAGGCCAGGCCAGGCCAGGCCAGGCCAGGCTTCAGGCCAGGCCAGGCCAGGCCAGCTGGTAGCCAGGCCAGGCCAGGCCAGGCCAGGCCAGGCCAGGCCAGGCCAGGCCAGGCCAGGCCAGGCCAGGCCAGGCCAGGCCAGGCCAGGCCAGGCCAGGCCAGGCCAGGCCAGGCCAGGCCAGGCCAGGCCAGGCCAGGCCAGGCCAGGCCAGGCCAGGCCAGGCCAGGCCAGCTGTGGCCAGGCCAGGCCAGGCCAGGCCAGGCCAGGCCAGGCCAGGCCAGGCCAGGCCAGGCTTGTAACAGGCCAGGCCAGGCCAGGCCAGGCCAGGCCAGGCCAGGCCAGGCCAGGCCAGGCCAGCCAGGCCAGGCCAGGCCAGGCCAGGCCAGGCCAGGCCAGGCCAGGCCAGGCCAGGCCAGGCCAGGCCAGGCCAGGCCAGGCCAGGCCAGGCCAGGCCAGGCCAGGCCAGGCCAGGCCAGGCCAGGCCAGGCCAGAAGAAGCCAGGCCAGGCCAGGCCAGGCCAGGCCAGGCCAGGCCAGGCCAGGCCAGTCAGGCCAGGCCAGGCCAGGCCAGGCCAGGCCAGGCCAGGCCAGGCCAGGCCAGGCCAGGCCAGGCCAGGCCAGGCCAGGCCAGGCCAGGCCAGGCCAGGCCAGGCCAGGCCAGGCCAGGCCAGGCCAGGCCAGGCCAGGCCAGGCCAGGCCAGGCCAGGCCAGGCCAGGCCAGGCCAGGCCAGGCCAGGCCAGGCCAGGCCAGGCCAGGCCAGGCCAGGCCAGGCCAGGCCAGGCCAGGCCAGGCCAGGCCAGGCCAGGCCAGGCCAGGCCAGGCCAGGCCAGGCCAGGCCAGGCCAGGCCAGGCCAGGCCAGGCCAGGCCAGGCCAGGCCAGGCCAGGCCAGGCCAGGCCAGGCCAGGCCAGGCCAGGCCAGGCCAGGCCAGGCCAGGCCAGGCCAGGCCAGGCCAGGCCAGGCCAGGCCAGGCCAGGCCAGGCCAGGCCAGGCCAGGCCAGGCCAGGTCAGGCCAGGCCAGGCCAGGTCAGGCCAGGCCAGGCCAGGCCAGGCCAGGCCAGGCCAGGCCAGGCCAGGCCAGGCCAGGCCAGGCCAGGCCAGGCCAGGCCAGGCCAGGCCAGGCCAGGCCAGGCCAGGCCAGGCCAGGCCAGGCCAGGCCAGGCCAGGCCAGGCCAGGCCAGGCCAGGCCAGGCCAGGCCAGGCCAGGCCAGGCCAGGCCAGGCCAGGCCAGGCCAGGCCAGGCCAGGCCAGGCCAGGCCAGGCCAGGCCAGGCCAGGCCAGGCCAGGCCAGGCCAGGCCAGGCCAGGCCAGGCTGAAAACAGGCCAGGCCAGGCCAGGCCAGGCCAGGCCAGGCCAGGCCAGGCCAGGCCAGGCCAGGGCATTAAAACAGGCCAGGCCAGGGCCAGGCCAGGCCAGGCCAGGCCAGGCTTGCAGGCCAGGCCAGGCCAGGCCAGGCCAGGCCAGGCCAGGCCAGGCCAGGCCAGGCCAGGCCAGGCCAGGCCAGGCCAGGCCAGGCCAGGCCAGGCCAGGCCAGGCCAGGCTCAGGCCAGGCCAAGGCCAGGCCAGGCCAGGCCAGGCACAGGCCAGAGCCAGGCCAGGCCAGGCCACCAGGCCAGGTCAGGCCAGGCCAGGCCAGGCCAGGCCAGGCCAGGCCAGGCCAGGCCAGGCCAGGCCAGGCCAGGCCAGGTCACTAGGCCAGGCCAGGCCAGGCCAGGCCAGAGGCCAGGTCAGGCCAGGCCAGGCCAGGCCGAGGCCAGGCCAGGCCAGGCCAGGTAAGGTCAGGCCAGGCCAGGCTTCAGGTCATTAGGCTTCAGGCCAGGCCAGGCCAGGCCAGGCCAGGCTGCCAGGCCAAACAGAGGCCAGGCCAGGCCAGGCCAGGCCAGGCCAGGCCAGGCCAGGCCAGGCCAGGCCAGGCCAAGTCAGGCCAGGCCAGGCCAGGCCAGGCCAGGCCAGGCCACAGCCAGGCTCAGCCAGGCCAGGCCAGGCCAGGCCAGGCTCAGGCCAGGCCAGGCCAGGCCAGGCCAGGGGCCAGGCTCAGGCCAGGCCAGGCCAGGCCAGGCCTCAGGCCAGGTCAGGCCAGGCCAGGCCAGGCCAGGCCAGGCCAGGCCAGGCCAGGCCAGGCCAGGCCAGGCCAGGCCAGGCCAGAGGGGCCAGGCCAGGCCAGGCCAGGCCAGGCCAGGCCAGGCCAGGCCAGCCAGGCCAGGCCAGGCCAGGCCAGGCCAGGCCAGGCCAGGCCAGGCCAGGCCAGGCCAGGCCAGGCCAATAATAGGCCAGGCCACAGGCCAATAGGCCAGGCCAGGCCAGGCCACTGTAACAGGCCAGGCCAGGACAGGCCAGGTCACCAGCCAGGCCAGGCCAGGCCAGGGCCAGGCCAGGCCAGGTCGGCCAGGGCCAGGCCAGGCCAGGCCAGGCCAGGCCAGGCCAGGCCAGGCCAGGCCAGGGCCAGGCCAGGCCAGGCAAGGCCAGGCCAGGCCAGGCCAGGCCAGTCAGGCCAGGCCAGGCCGGTCAGGCCAGGCCAGGCCAGGCCAGCCAGGCCAGGCCAGGCCAGGCCAGGCCAGGTCAGGCCAGGCCAGGTAACAGGCCAGGCCAGGCCAGGCCAGGCCAGGCCAGGTCAGGCCAGGCCAGGCCAGGCCAGGCTCAGGCCAGGGCCATCAGGCCAGGCCAGGCCAGGCCAGGCCAGGCCAGGCCAGGCCCAGGCCAGGCCAGGCCAGGCCAGGCCAGAGGCCACAGGCCAGGCCAGGCCAGGCCAGGCCAGGCCAGGCCAGGGGTCAGGCCAGGCCAGGCCAGGCCAGGCCAAGGCCAGGGCCTTCAGCCAGGCCAGGCTCAGGCCAGGCCAGGCCAGGCCAGGCCTAGGCCAGGCCAGGCCAGGCCAGGCCAGGCCAGGCCAGGCCAGGCCAGGCCAGGCCAGGCCAGGCCAGGCCAGAACAGGCAGGCGTGGTCATCAAATAGGCCAGGCCAGGCCAGGCTACCAGGCCAGGCCAGCCAGGCCAGGCCAGGGCCAGGCCAGGCCAGGCCAGGCCAGGGCAGGCCAGGCTTCAGGACAGCCAGGCCAGGCCAGGCCAGGCCAGGCCAGGCCAGGCCAGGCCAGGCCAGGTCAGGCCAGGCCAGGCCAGGCCAGGCCAGGTCAGGCCAGGCCAGGCCAGGCCAGGCACAGGTCAGGCCAGGCCAGGCCAGGCCAGAGGGCCAGGCCAGGCCAGGCCAGGCCAGGCCAGCCAGGCCAGGCCAGGCCAGGCCAGGCCAGGCCAGGCCAGGCCAGGCCAGGCCAGGGCCAGGCCAGGCCCAGGTTACCAGGCTAGGCCAGGCCAGGCCAGGCCAGGCCAGGCCAGGCCAGGCCAGGCCAGCCAGGGCCAGCCAGGCCAGGCCACGCCAGGCCAGGCCAGGCCAGGCTCAGGTCACGCCAGGTCACGCCAGGCCAGGGCCAGGCCAGGGCCATGGGTCACGTACCAGGCCATACCAGGCCAGGCCAGGTAATACGCCAGGCCAGGGCCAGGCCAGGGCCAGGCCAGGCTTCAGGCCAGGGCCAGGCCAGGGCCAGGCCAGGCCACAGGCCACCAGTCACGCCACAGGCCAGGACTGAAATAAACAGCCAGGGACCAGGCCAGGCCAGGCCTGGCTCAGGCCACTAGGCCAGGCCAGGCCAGGCCTGCAGGGCCAGGCCAGGCCAGGCCAGGCCAGGGCCAGGCCAGGTCAGGCTAGGGCTTCAGGCTGAACAGGCCATAACAGGCCAGCCAGGCCAGGCCAGGCCAGGGCCAGGGCCAGGCCAGGCCAGGCCTCAGGCTGAGGCCAGGCCAGGTCAGGCTCAGGCCAGGCCAGGCCCAGGCCAGGCCAGGCCAGGCCAGGCTGCCAGGGCCAGGCCAGGCCAGGCCAGGCCAGGCCAGGCCTGTGTCAGGCCAGGCCAGGCTTCAGGCCAGGCCAGGCCAGGCCAGGCCAGGGCCAGGCTGTGGCCAGGCTGTGGGCCAGACAGGCCAGGCCAGGCCAGGCTAGGCCAGGCCAGGCCAGGCCAGGGCCAGGCCAGGCCAGGCTAGCCAGGCCAGGCCAGGCCAGGGCCAGGCCAGGCCAGGCCAGGGCCAGGCCAGGCCAGGCTAGGCCAGGCCAGGCCAGGCCAGGCCAGGCCAGGGCCAGGCCAGGCCAGGCCAGGCCAGGCTACCAGGCCAGGGCCAGGCTAGGGCCAGGCTAGCCAGGCCAGGCCAGTAGGCCAGGCCAGGCTAGGCCAGGCCAGGCCAGGCCAGGCCAGGCCAGGCTCAGGCTAGGCCAGGCCAGGGCCAGGCCAGGGCCAGGCCAGGCCAGGCCAGGGCCAGGCCAGGCCAGGCCAGGCCAGGCCAGGGCCAGGCCAGGCCAGAAGAAAATGGTGGCCAGGCCAGGCTAGGGCCAGGCCAGGGCCAGGCCAGCCCCAGGCCAGCCAGGCTGAAAACAGGCCAGGCTTCAGGCCAGGCCAGGCCAGGCCAGGCCAGGCTTGTACAGCCAGGCCAGGGCCAGTGGCCAGGCCAGGCCAGGCCAGAAGAAATAGGCCAGGGCCAGGCTAGGCCAGGCCAGGGCCAGGCTAGCCAGGCCAGGCCAGGCCAGGGGCCAGGCCAGGCCAGGCCATTGAGGCTAGGCTTGCACAGGGTTATGTCAGGGCCAGGCCAGGCCAGGCCAGGGCCAGGCCAGGGCCAGGCTGAGGGCCAGGCCAGGCTAGGCTAATGAAGAAATAGGCCAGGGCCAGGCTTTCAGCCAGGCCAGGGCCAGGCCTAGGCCAGGCTAGCCAGGCCAGACAGGCCAGGTCAGGCTTAGCCAGGCCAGGCCAGGCCAGGCCAGCCAGGTCAGGCCAGGCCAGCCAGGCCAGGCCAGGCCAGGCCAGGCCAGGCCAGGCCAGGCCAGGCCAGGCCAGGGCCAGGCTAGGGCCAGAAGAAACAGGCTAGGCCAGGCTAGGCCAGGCTAGGCTAGAATAAACAAAGCCAGGCCAGGCTAAACAGGCCAGGCCAGGCCAGCCATGTGGTCAGGGCCAGGAAGAATAGGCCAGGCCAGGCCAGGCTTGTGGCTAGGCTGTGTTTGTGGCCAGGCTAGGCCAGGCCAGGCCAACAGGGCCAGGCTAGGCCAGGCTTAGGCCAGGCTAGGCCAGGCCAGGGCCAGCCAGGCCAGGCCAGGCCAGGTTGTAACAGGCCAGGCCAGGCCAGGGCCAGGCTAGGCCAGGCTAGGAGCCAGGCTGTGGCCAGGTTGTAATTGTGCTTCAGCCAGGCCAGGGCCAGGTCAGGCCAGGCCAGGCCAGGTTGAAATAAAGAAATAGGCCAGGCCAGGCCAGGCCAGGCCAGGGCCACAGGCCAGGGCCAAAGCCAGGCTTGCAGGCCAGGCCAGGCCAGGGGCCAGGCTCAGGCTTGAAGCCAGGCCAGGTCAGGCCAGGCCAGGCTTCAGGCCAGCCAGGCTAAATAAATAGGCTTGAGGCCAGCCATAGGCTAAATAGGTCAGCTGAAATAAATAGGCTAAATAGGCCAGGGCCAGGCCAGGCCAGGCCAGGCCAGCCAGGCCAGGCCAGGCCAGGCTAGCCAGGCCAGGCCAGGCCAGGCCAGGCCAGGCCAGCCAGGCCAGGCCAGGCCAGGCCAGGTAACACAGGCTGAATGCAGCCAGCTCAGGCCAGGCCAGGCCAGGGCCAGGCCAGGGCCAGGCCAGGGCCAGGCCAGGCCAGGCCAGCCAGGCCAGGGCCAGGCCAGGCCAGGCCAGCCAGGCCAGGCCAGGTCAGGCCAGGCCAGGGCCAGGCTACCAGGCCAGGCCAGGCCAGGGCCAGGCCAGGCCCAGGCTGAGGGCCAGGCCAGGCCAGGCCAGGCCAGGCCAGGCCAGAAGCCAGGCCAGGCCAGGCCTCAGGCCAGGGCCAGGCCAGGCTCAGGCCAGGCCAGGCCAGGCCAGGCTGAAATAGGCCAGGGCCAGGCTAGGCCAGGCCAGGGCCACAGGCCAGGGTCAGGGCCAGGCCAGGCCAGCCAGGCCAGGGCCAGGCCAGGCCTCAGGCCAGGGCTCAGGCCAGGGCCAGGCTTGTGGTCAGGCCAGCCAGGCCAGGCCAGCCAGGTCAGGCCAGGCCAGGCCAGCCAGGCCAGGCCAGGCCAGGCCAGGCCAGGCCAGGCCAGGCCAGGCCAGGCCAGGCCAGGCCAGGCCAGGCCAGGCCAGGCCAGGCCAGGGCCAGGCCAGGGCCAGGTTGTATTTCAGGTCAGGCTTCAGGCCAGGGCCAGGCCAGGCCAGGCTTAGCCAGGCTAGGGCCAGGTCAGGCCAGGCTAGGCCAGGCTAGGCCAGGCCAGGCTTGAGGCCAGGGCCAGGCCAGGCCAGGCTGAAACAGGCCAGGCCAGGCCAGGCCAGGCCAGGCTTCTCAGGCCAGGGCCAGGCTCAGGGCCAGGCCAGGGCCAGGCTGCACAGCCAGGCCAGGCTAGGGCCAGGCCAGGCCTTCAGAAGAACAGGCCAGCCAGGCCAGCTGAAATAGCCAGGCCAGGCTTTTCAGGCTTGTGGCCAGGCCAGGGCCAGGCTAGGCCAGGCCAGCCAGGCTAGGGCCACAGGCCAGGCCAGGCCAGGCCAGGCCAGGCCAGGCCGAAACAGGCCAGGCTTGTATTAGCTAGGCTAGCCAGGCTAGCCAGGCTAGCCAGGCTAGGCCAGGCCAGGCCAGGCTAGGCCAGGCCAGGCCAGGCCAGCTGTGTCAGGCTTGGTGGCCAGGCCAGGTCAGTCAGGCTAGGCCAGGCTAGCCAGGCCAGGAAACAGGCCAGGCTGGTGGCCAGGGCCAGGCTAGGCCAGGCCAGGGCCAGGCCAGGGCCAGGCCAGGGCCAGGCTAGGCCAGGCCAGGCCAGGCCAGGGCCAGGCCAGGGTCAGGCCAGGCCAGGTCAGCACCCGCGCCAGGCCAGGCCAGGTCAGGCCAGGCCAGGCCAGGCCAGGCCAGGCCAGGCCAGGGGCCAGGCCAGGCCAGGCCAGGGCCAGGCCAGGCCAGGCCAGGCTCAGGTCAGGGCCAGCTAGGCCAGGCTAGGGCCAGGCCAGGTCAGGCCAGGCCAGGCCAGGTCAGGCCAGGCCAGGCCAGGCCAGGCCAGGCCAGGCCAGGGCCAGGCCAGGCCAGGCTAGCCAGGCCAGGCCAGGCCAGGCCAGGCCAGGCCAGGCCAGGCCAGGCCAGGGCCAGGCCAGGCCAGGCCAGCCAGGCCAGGCCAGGCTGTATCAGGTCAGGCCTCAGGCTCAGGCCAGGCCAGGCCAGGCTGAAGGTCAGGCCAATACCAGGCCACCAGTCAGGCCAGGCCAGGCCAGGCCAGGGGCCAGGCCAGGGCCAGGTCAGGCCAGGCCAGGCCAGGCCAGGGCCAGGCCAGGCCAGGCCAGGCCAGGCCAGGGCCAGGCCAGGCCAGGCCAGGCCAGGCCAGGCCAGGCCAGGCCAGGCCAGGGTCAGGCCAGGCCAGGCTCAGGGCCAGGCCAGGCCAGGCCAGGGCCAGGCCAGGAACAGGCCAGGCTTCAGGTCAGGCCGTGCCAGGCCAGGCCAGGCTCAGGCCAGGCCTGTGGCCAGGGCCCAGGCCAGGGCCAGGCCAGGCCAGGCCAGGCCTGTAGGCCAGGCCAGGCCAGCCAGGCCAGGCCAGGCCAGGCCAGGCCAGGCCAGGCCAGGGCCAGGCCAGGCCAGGCCAGGGCCTCAGGCCAGGCTTCAGGCCAGGCGGTATTAGGCCAGCCAGGCCAGGCCAGGCCAGGCCAGGCCAGGGCCATACTAGCCAGGGTCAGGCCAGGGTCAGGCCAGGCCAGGCCAGGCCAGGCAGCCAAATAAATAGGCCAGGCTTGTAATAGGTCAGGCTAGGGCCAGGCTAGCCATTAGGTCAGGCCAGGCCAGGCTAGGCCAGGGCCAGGGGTTTTCAGGCCAGGCCAGCCAGGCTCAGGCCAGGCCAGGCTTCAGGCCAGGCCAGCCAGGCCAGGCCAGGCCAGGCCAGGCCAGCCCAGGCCAGGCCAGGCCAGGCTCAGGCCAGGCTTCAGGCCTGAGCTCAGGCCAGGCCAGGCCAGGCCAGGCCAGGGCTTCAGGCTGAGGGCTCAGGCCAGGCCAGGCCAGGCCAGGCCAGCCAGGCCAGGGCCAGGCTAGGCCAGGCTAGGCCAGGCCAGGGCCAGGCTAGGCCAGGC